>NW_028270177.1:67163805-67472809 GCF_037043375.1 Chiloscyllium plagiosum
CACCTTCCCCTGTCACCGCAGGTATTGCAAAACCTGCACCCACACCTCCTCTCTCACCTCTATCCAAGGCCCTAAAGGAGCCTTACACATCCAAAGTTTTACCTGCACATCCACTAATATCATTTATTGTATCTGTTGCTCCCGATGGGGTCTCCTCTACATTGGGGAGACTGGACACCTCCTAGCAGAGCGCTTTAGGGAACATCTCCGGGACACCCACACCAATCAACCCCACCGCCCTGTGGCCCAACATTTCAACTCTCCCTCCCACTCTGCCGAGGACATGGAGGTTCTGGACCTCCTTCACCGCCGCTCCCTCACCACCAGACCCCTGGAGGAAGAATGCCTCATCTTCCGCCTCGCAACACTTCAACCCCAGGGTATCATTGGGACTTCAACAGTTCCCTCATCTCGCCTTCCCCCGCCTCATCCCAGTTCCAAACTTCAAGCTCAACACTGTCCCTGTGACTTGTCCTGACTTGTCCTGCCTGCCTATTTTCTTTTCCAACTGTCCACTCCACCCTCCGACTGCCCCCGACCTATCACCTTCATCCCCTCCCCCACTCACCTATTGTACTCTATGCTACTTTCTCCCCACTCCCACCCTCCTCTAGCTTATCTCTTATCTCTCCACGCTTCAGGCTCTCTGTCTTTATTCCGGATGAAGGGTTTTTGCCCGAAACGTCGATTTTACTGCTCCTCGGATGCTGCCTGAACTGCTGTGCTCTTCCAGCACCACTAATCCAGAATCCGTACCCCACCACATCACTTTGCCCCACAATCGTGGTATCTGGCTGTGCACAAGGAGGAGTGGCACAGTCTGTACTGGGATGCCCTGGGGCCCTGAAACACATGGTAAAGACTAAAATCACCAGAGCACTGAGAGCCCCACCACATTGTTTGCATGTTCTATTGTTTTTACTTTGTTCCTGCCTTCCCTTGTTTATTCTTAATAAAGTTGTTATTATACACACCTGCACAAGCTGTGAAATAAACTCAGGCCTCTCGATCCAAGATTCGGGATACTTTCACCACATGACAAGGCATCGACTCCAACTTCCCTTCTCCCTTAGCCTGTTGAGTCGCGCCTGAATCAACTCCGCAATTGAGAGGAAGGGGCGGAACAGGAGGATCGAGTAGCGGCCGGTCCTCTTACCAGAGTGAATGAGGAGAGAGGCCAAAGCATTCTCGGGGAGTGAACGCTTCAGGATTAGTCAGAAAGCAAACTATTTTGCAAGATTGATCATTCTCACTACATAGTGGAGCATTAAACCTCTCCCATGAATCAATGTGAGATTTTTAAGAAATAGTTGAGATGTAAATCTGATAACGTACATTAGGGAGATTTAAACAATCCTTAGATAAACACATGGATGATTTTGCAATAGTGTAGGGGACGAGCTGAGAATAATTCACAGATCGGCGTGAATAATTCACAGGTCGGTTTACACAACTAGAGTAAGAAATTTATTTTCAAACTCCCAGAACGATTGGTAATTTACATACCTAGCTAGTATGGTTAAGTTATGTGGGATATAAATGAATTAATGTTATTTCTGCAAGTAGAAATTCTGATACAGAACAGGAATGAGAAAATACATATTCAGCAAAAAGAAAGGATATGTTAGCATGAGACGTGAATACAGAACAATGGTGGATATATGGGCAAACAGGAAAGCATCTGTTTCCCCCTACTCGGAGACATAGGAACTAACCCTAATCAAAGAGGTCAAAGTGGCCTCTGGATGGAAATAGATGCTGATAGAAGAAAAGATATGCCTAATCAATAATCTACAATAGACTGACGTCAAACACCCTTATGGGAGTCAGAGATAAGAGTTTGTCACGGACAAGACAGGATAAACAGAAGTTGTGGGATAAGTCTTAAGGAAATGAGTGACGTAAGCGAAGCAGGGAACAGACAATGAAATAAGGAAAACATATGGGAAAAAAAAACAGTATAAATTGCAAGGGTTTTTTGGGATATACTGTGCATTTTGTCATTGCCTTACCTGGTAATTAGACAAAGCACCCACCTATAGGTGTATAAATAAAATGACGCTGCTGTTCAGGAATTTTGTCTCGGACTGAAATTATTAAAGTGAGTGAGCTTTTGTTTCTCACAATTGGGGGCTTGTGTCCGGGATTTTCTTCCATCACCGGGGGGAGTGGCTGGCCTTGGACACTGGGAAGACGCGTCCCGTTCCCCATTGAGGAGCGGTCTCGTGTCCCGGTTTGGTCTGCTCCCTTGGTTGACTGATGTGAATCCTATAAGAGAGACATCTGAATCAGACAGTGATAGGAGCTCGATAGAAGATACGGTGACAAAAGGGGCCAGACAATTCTGTGCACAGACCAAGGTAAGAAAAACAGACTTTTAAGTATTGCCTTGGTGGCCGGGAAAAGAGGAATTTACTCGCTGAGGGACTAGCGAGGGCCCCGGGAAAATGGGGGGGGGGGGGGTAGGCAGAGTAGTTGTCACGGAGTAAGGGACGAAAAAGTCCCTGGTAACATTCCTCCTGAAAGTCCGTTGGGGGGGATGTTGCGGGATTGGAAAAGTAATACTTGTACAAGGGCAAAAGATAAAAAGAAAATGATTAAATATTGTTGTTTAGTATGGACCAAAGAACTAATTCTTCGTCCGGCTGTCTTCTGGTCAAAGTATGGTTCAGACGAGGATTGGGTCTGTCAGTATTTAGGGTTGTATGTGAATGGAAAACAACCTTTTAGTCAAGAGGAGGCGGATTATGCGTCCTGTTGGAAGGGCAGTTTGGGAATGATGTTAGTAAAGACAAAGGATTCCCCCTCTGCCCCACCTCGTCCCTGGGATCCTCTTAACTCTTTGCCCCCCCCCCCGTACCATAAAATCAGGTTAGGTGAACAAGGGTAAGGAGGACAGACAGACAGACAGGGAACAGATGATTCACAAGAGGAGGACGAAGGGACAGGGGCTGGGGATGTTGTTGTTCCTGACCCTCAATCCTCAGCAAAAGAAAGGGAAGCTACAGTAGATGTAGAGGAAGCCTCCGGAGAATCTAAATCAAAGTCTAAGGGGGGAAAACAAAAGAAAAAAGGGGAAAAACGTAACGACTTATCCCCTTCGGGAGGTACCCATAGGGGACAAAGAGATTGGGTTTGTAAGTGCCCCCCTCACCAGTGGGGAGGTCAGAACATTTAAAAAGGAAATGAAGGTCCTGGTTGAGGATCCGGTGGGGTTGTCTGAACGAATTGATCAATTTTTGGGGCCCAGTCTGTATACCTGGGCTGAATTAATGTCTATTTTGAATATACTATTTACAGGGGAGGAAAGGGCACTTATATGAAGAGGTGCTATTAAAATATGGGACAGGGAACACCCGATTGGAGATGGGGATGCTGGACAGGGAGAGGTGAAGTTTCCCCTCAGAGACCCCCAGTGGGAAAACCAAAACCCGGAGCATAGAGAAGAAATGAGGGAATTGAAAGACCTGATTCTAAAAGGAATAAGAGAGGCAGTTCTGAAGTCACAGAATTTGATTAAAGCCTTTGAAATTAGACAGGAGAAAGATGAGACTCCCTCAGCTTTCTTGCAAAGATTAAGGGACTCAATGCGGAAATACTCTGGAATGAACCCCGAGGACCCAGTGGCACAGGGTCTTTTGAAAGTACATTTGTGACAAAAGCATGGCCAGACATACAGAGAAAGATACAGAAGATAGAAGGATGGAGCGAAAAACCATTAGATGAATTGTTGAGAGAGGCACAGAAAGTATTTGTAGAGAGGGAGGATGAGAGACAAAAACAGAAGGCGAAAATGATGGTAGCTACAGTAGATGAGGTAATTAAGAGGAGAATGGAACCGATAGTGGGCAACCGGAGCGGCAGGAGGCAGCATGTAGGACAGAGAGGAAGAGGAAGAGGGAGAGGACAAGGGGGAACATTTGATAGAGGGTTTGAGCGACAGGGGCAGAGATGGAAGTCGCTACAGGCAGGATGCTATTATTGTGGAAAGATAGGGCATTTTAAGCGTGAGTGTCCTGATCTACAAAGGGAAGAAAAGGCAATTCCGCTTATGAATTATGATGAATAGGGGTGTCAGGGGTTCCTACCCTGGGGGCCCACCAGGAACCCTTGATAAACTTGAAGGTGGGACCCTGTAGGGAAGAGGTAGTCTTCCTAGTAGATACGGGGGCGGCACGGTCATCGCTGAAGTTTAAACCAAAGAAAGTAGAAATGTTAACACAGTCAATTACTGTTTCGGGGGTGAAAGGGGAAGGATTTACTGTTCCACTATTTGAACCTATGATGATAGAAGGTCCTAAAGGTAGGGTACAGGGGAACTGCTGTATATCCCTGATATAGGAAGTAACTTACTGGGGAGAGACCTAATTATCCTTTTAGGACTGGAGATTGGAATTCAGGAAAAATAATTAGTTGTACAACGGGCAATGTTGACAGAGGATGCAGAGAGAGAGATAGACCCTATAGTATGGGCTAGAGAAGGGAATCGTGGAAAACTACAGATCCCTCCCCTTTTAATAAATTTAAAACGGAAAGGGGACGTTGTCTGTGAACGACAATATCCTATTTCCATAGAAGGTAAACGGGGACTGCAGCCAGTAATTGAGGGACTGATTAGAAATGGACTGTTGGAACCATGTATGTCTCCTTATAATACCCCAATTCTACCAGTGCGGAAATCCGATGGAACTTATCGATTGGTGCAGGATTTGAGAACATTAAATCGGATAGTACAGGTCAGGCACCTAGTGGTGCCAAACCCCTACACGTTATTAAGTAAGATCCCTCATGACCACAAATGGTTTAGTGTGATAGATTTAAAGGATGCCTTTTGGGCTTGTCCCTTGGCGGAGGAAAGTAGGAATTTGTTTGCCTTTGAATGGGAGGATCCCAAGACAGGGCGGAAACAGCAATACCGATGGACTGTGCTCCCCCAGGGGTTTACGGAATCCCCGAATTTATTTGGACAGAAGTTAGAACAAATATTGGAGAAATTTAGCAGTCCCAAGGGGACTACTCTGTTGCAGTATGAAGACGACCTCTTAGTATCAGGAATAAGAAGAGAAAGAGTAGTAGAAGCCACTAACAAATTATTGAATTTTCTGGGGCAGCAGGGCCTGCGAGTATCTAAAAACAAAATACAATATGTGGAGCAAGAAGTAAAATACTTGGGACATTTAGTGAGTGAGGGTAAGCGAAAGATAAGCCCGGAGCGGATAGAGGGAATAGTGGGGATGCCGCTGCCCAGCACTAAACGAGAGCTACGCAATTTTTTGGGTCTAACGGGATATTGCAGATTGTGGATAGATTCCTATGCTCAGAAGACTAGGAAATTATATCTCAAACTAATAGAGGGGGAGCCAGAACATCTAAATTGGAATGATGAGGAAAAAGAACTAGTCGAGAAACTCAAAAGAGATTTGATTTATGCCCCCCTGTTAGCCTTACCTTTCCTAGATAAACCCTTCCACCTCTTTGTCACCGTAGATAAGGGAGCGGCTTTGGGCGTATTAACCCAGAGGTGGGGAGGATGAAACAGCCAGTAGCATATCTTTCAAAGCTATTGGATCCAGTATCCCGGGGGTGGCCTGAGAGTGTGCAAGCCGTGGCTGCCACTGCACTGTTGGTGGAGGAAAGCAGAAAGCTTACATTTGGGGGAGCCCTAATAGTAAGCACTCCACATCAAGTGAGAACAATCCTAAACCAAAAAGCTGGGCAATGGTTGACAGACTCGCGGATTTTGAAATATGAGGCGATACTGATAGAAAAGGATGATTTAGTGCTAGTCACCGACAATTGTTTAAATCCAGCTGCTTTTCTTTGGAAAGGGGAAGGAGACTCTCCTCAGAATCCAGGGCATGACTGCCTTGACATTATAGGATACCAAACTAAGGTCCGCATGGACCTGAGAGATGTTCCACTTCATGCAGGGGCTAGACGTTTTATAGACTGGTCATCCCGGGTGATTGAAGGGAAAAAGCATAATGGGTATGCAGTTATAGATGGGACAAAAAGTAGTGTGGTGGAGGCAGGAAGGTTGCCAAATGGGTGGTCAGCTCAGACCTGCGAACTCTATGCATTGGAGAGAGCCCTTAGGACATTAGAAAATAAAGAGGGAACAGTATACACTGATTCTAAATATGCATTTGGTGTTGTGCACACGTTCGGAAAGATATGGCAGGAAAGAGGATTGATCAATAGCCGGGGGAAACAATTAGTTCATGAAGAATTGATTAAACGGGTCTTGGAATCTTTATTACTCCCCCGAGAGATAGCCGTAGTGCACGTAAATGGTCATCAGAAAGGAAATGAACCAGAGGTTAGGGAAATAGATTAGCTGATGAAGTGGCTAGGGAAGCCGCCCTGAACCCACAAGAAGTGGTGATTCATTCCCTAATACCTACTGTCCCAGGTCCTAGGGGAACTCCTATATTTACTGAAAGAGAAGAAAGAGAATTGAGAGATTTAGGGGCTACAAAGACAGCTGACGGGCATTGGAGGGTTACCTGATGGAAGGAAAATGTTAAACAAAATGATGATGTGGGAGATTATGGCTATCCTACACCAAGGCAGTCACTGGGGAGTACAAGCAATGTGTGATTTAGTTCTTAGGGAATATGGATGTAAAGGGATATATACCATTGCTAAACAAATATGTGAGGGATGTATAATATGCAGAAAGGTAAATAAAAAAGTTCTGAGAAAACAGGCCCCGGGAAGAAGAGACCCAGGATTGAGACCCTTCCAGAGTATACAAGTAGGTTATACTGAACTACCTAGAGTAGGAAGACTAAAATATATGTTGGTCATAGTAGATCATTTATCTGGTTGGGTTGAAGTGTACCCCTCTAGCTACCACCACTGCAAATGGGGTGTCTAAAACAATATTAGAGCACATAATTCCCCGATATGGGCTAGTGAACCGTATAGATTCCGACCAAGGAACTCATTTTACCTCTAAAGTGTTACAGGAGATAATGAAGGGGTTGGGGATTTCCTGGGAATTCCATACTCCATGCCATCATCAGGAAGAGTCGAGAGAATGAACCAAACACTCAAACAACAACTCTCTAAATTGATCATAGAAACCAGACTCCCTTGGACCAAATGTTTACCTATAGCTCTCTTGCGAGTGCGAACAGCCCCGAGGAAAGATTTGGGACCATCCCCCTATGAAATTTTATTTGGATTACCTTATTTGGGAACGCAGGGAGAATTGCCAATTCCCGAAACTAAAGATTTGTTTTTAAAGAAGTATGTACTGGGCTTGTCCTCCTCTTTATCTTTCCTCAGAAAACAGGGTCTATTGGCACAGACTCCGCCCCTTGAATTTGCTGTTCATCCCATCCGGCCAGGAGATTGGGTCTTAATAAAATCATGGACAGAGACTAAGCTGCAGCCAGACTGGGAAGGGCCGTATCAGGCTCTTTTGACTACCGAAACGGGAATAAGGACGGCGGAGAAAGGCTGGACTCATTATACTCGGATTAAAGGGCCAGTGGACCCTCCAGTTGAGGAAGAAGTCTGGAAAGCCGAATCAACGCAAGACCCACTGAAACTCAGACTAAAGAGACTTTGAGTAATTGACTATACAGTGGCGATGCGAGCGCGGGATTATTTCTGTAAGATTGTATATTAAGCCTTTTTGTGTTTTAGCATAGTGATTAGAATACTGGGAATGCTTAGAGTTATGATGCTAGCCCTCTTCGTATTAGGATTTTGTCAAATATCATTTTCATATGTATTATTAATGGTTCCTGAGTCTGATAATCCACAAGTAATAGACACTGATGTATGTAGCTTAGTAAATTGTGGGAATGTAGCTAATCAGAGACAATACCGCAACTCAGAGATACATCTTAAGTCCTATGGGGATGGCCTCGGGGATGGTACCTGGTATAATGGTCTTGTCACAATACACCAGGCCCCCTTCCAACCAGCATGCGATTGTCCCGATAAAAAGTGTAACCCCATATATTTAACGATAAGGAAAACCATATGGCACGAAGCAGTTTTGGGAGGTGGCACTTATGAGGTACAATTAAATGAAACAATTAGTGGGCGGCACGGTGGCACAGTGGTTAGCACTGCTGCCTCACAGCGCCAGAGACCCGGGTTCAATTCCCGCCTCAGGCGACTGACTGTGTGGAGTTTGCACGTTCTCCCCGTGTCTGCGTGGGTTTCCTCCGGGTGCTCCGGTTTCCTCCCACATCACAAAGGTGTGCCGGGTCAGGTGAATTGGCCATACTAAATTGCCCGTAGTGTTAGGTAAAGGGTAAATGTAGGGGTACGAGTGGGTTTCGCTTCGGCGGGTCGGTGTGGACTTGTTGGGCCGAAGGGCCTGTTTCTACACTGTAATCTAATCTAATCTAATCTAAGAAACATTTGGGATTGAAATGAAAGCAAATGGGAAGGAGTTTGTGGGCTGTTGTTTTCGAATTAGCGTAGGACAGGGAAAACGGGTAGAATTACTGCGTAATGAGATACAACCTTTCACCCCTCCCGATGATCCTAAAGTAGTAAAAATTATAGAGGTAAAGGATTTGAAACAGACCATCGAGATAGAGACTGGGTACGGGGATACAAATGCCTGGGTTGAATGGGTAAAGTATACTGTAAAACGTTTGCAACATCGAGGGCCGAAAGGCCTGTACTGCGCTGTATTCTTCCATCTATCTATATTATCAAAAGCAATTGCTATGCATGTGCCTCCGGTAGGCCAGTGGCCCAGGTGGTTCCCTTTCCGCTCGGGTGGAAGCGAGACAGGAAGGGCATGAAATGTATGATAGCCCTGCATCAGGATGAGACTGCATGGAATGATAGGAATTGTACCTCCCTATCTCTGATGTTCCCTCCCTTGGAGGAGAAAGATGCAAAAGACCCCCCCACATTTTCCGCCGCAGTTGGAAATCACACGTCATGTGTGCACAGGCGAGGTACGAGTCGGTCGAGACATTTGGGGGAGCTGAAATTATGTACAGAGATGAAGAATGTTACCGAAACGGAGAAGGGAGGGAACTACTCAGCATTAAAGGTTCCCCGAGCGGATCTGTGGAGGAAAAATATTGAGACCCACCCTACCTCCGGATTGGACAGGGATATGTGCAATTGTACAATTGGCAATTTCATTTACCTTGGCATTTGAGAAGGAAAAGATAGTAGGGAAAAAGGGAAGGGGTAAGAGATTACTGTTAGATACTTCTTTTGATGACAGGATTTATCTTGATTCGGTAGGAGTCTCTAGGGGAGTACCTGATGAATTAAAGGCTCGTAACCAGATTGCAGCAGGCTTTGAGTCAGCTCTCTTTTTGTGGGTAACAATTAATAAAAATGTAGACTGGATAAATTACATTTTGAATAATCAACAGTGATTTATAAATTATACAAGAGAGGCGGTTAAAGGAATATCAGAACAGCTTGATGCGACGAGTAGGATGGCATGGGAAAACAGAATAGCCCTTGATATGATTTTAGCAGAGAAAGGGGGTGGTGGTTTTTATCCTTACTTCCCTGATAGTAGTAGTCGGGGTATTGGTGGCCATTGGCTGTTGTATCATATTCTGTATACGAGGGCTCACCCAGAGGCTGATTGAAACAGCCTTGATGAAACGAATGCCCCTCAGGGGAAATTTGACAGAGGAACTTTATCAACTAAATAATAAGGAGATGAGTGAGACTAAGATGGATGAAATCTCTGAAATGATGCTTGCGAATTTTGGGAACAATGTTTAAAAAAAAAGACAAAAATGCAGAAGATAACAGATAGTAAAGAAAAGAGAAAGGGGAAATTGTGGGATATAAATGATTAATGTTATTTCTGCAAGTATAAATTCTGATACAGAACAGGAATGAGAAAATACATATTCAGCAAAAAGAAAGGATATGTTAGCATGGGACGTGAATACAGAACAATGGTGGATATATGGGCAAACAGGAAAGCATCTGTTTCCCCCTACTCGGAGACATAGGAACTAACCCTAATCAAAGAGGTCAAAGTGGCCTCTGGATGGAAATAGATGCTGATAGAAGAAAAGATATGCCTAATCAATAATCTACAATAGACTGACGTCAAACACCCTGATGGGAGTCAGAGATAAGAGTTTGTCACTGACAAGACAGGATAAACAGAAGTTGTGGGAAAAGTCTTAAGGAAATGAGTGACGTAAGCTAAGCAGGGAACAGACAATGGAATAAGGAAAACATATAGGAAAAAAAAACAGTATAAATTGCAAGGGTTTTTTGGGATATACTGTGCATTTTGTCATTGCCTTACCTGGTAATTAGACAAAGCACCCACCTATAGGTGTATAAATAAACGGCTGATTCAGATATTTGTCTCGGACTGAAATTATTAAAGTGAGTGAGCTAGTTCTCCCTCAATGCCTCAGATACTGCTTCCTCAGTACCTCAGATAGTACTCCCTTAAGACCTCAGAAAGTGCTCCTTCAATACCTCAGATAGTGCTCCCTCAATACCCCAGAAAGTGCTCTCAGTACCTCAGTTAGTTCTCCCTCAATACCTCAGATAGTGCTCCCTCAATGCCTCAGATAGTGCTCCCTCAATGCCTCAGATAGTGCTCCCTCAATGCCTCAGATAGTGCTCCCTCAATGCCTCAGATAGTGCTCCCTCAATGCCTCAGATAGTGCTCCCTCAATGCCTCAGATAGTGCTCTCTCAGTACTTCAGAAAGTGCTTCCTCAGTACCTGAGGTAGTGCTTCTTCAGTACCTCAGATAGTGCTTCATCAGTACCTCAGATAGTGCTTCCTCAGTACCTCAGAAAGTGCTGCCTCAATACCTCAGAAAGTGCTGCCTCAATACCTCAGAAAGTGCTGCCTCAATACCTCAGAAAGTGCTGCCTGAAAACCTCAGAAAGTGCTCCCTCAAAACCTCAGAAAGTGCTCCCTCAAAGCCTCAGTTAGTTCTCCCTCAATACCTCAGATAGTGCTCCCTCAATGCCTCAGATAGTGCTCCCTCAATACCTCAAATAGTGCTCCCTCAATGCCTCAAATAGTGCTCCCTCAATAGCTCTGAAAATGGTCCCTCAGTTCCTCAGATAGTGCTTCTTCAGTACCTCAGATAGTGCTTCTTCAGTACCTCAGATAGTGCTTCCTCAGTACCTCAGATAGTGCTTCCTCAGTACCTCAGATAGTGCTTCCTCAGTACCTCAGATAGTGCTTCCTCAGTACCTCAGATAGTGCTGCCTCAATACCTCAGAAAGTGCTCCCTCAATACCTCAGAAAGTGCTCCCTCAATACCTCAGAAAGTGCTCCCTCAATACCTCAGAAAGTGCTCCTTCAGCCCCTCAGAAAGTGCTCCCTCAGCCCCTCAGAAAGTGCTCCCTCAGCCCCTCAGAAAGCGCTCCCTCAAAACCTCAGAAAGTGCTCCCTCAAAACCTCAGAAAGTGCTCCCTCATAACCTCAGAAAGTGCTCCCTCAAAACCTCAGATAGTGCTCCCTCAAAACCTCAGAAAGTGCTCCCTCAAAACCTCAGAAAGTGCTCCCTCAATACCTCAGATAGTGTTTCCTCAAAACACAGAAAGTGCTCCCTCAAGACATCACTTAGTACTCCCTCAATACCTCAGATAGAGCTTCGTCAGTACCTCAGATAGTTCCTGAAGAAGGGCCTGTGCCCGAAACGTCGAATCTCCTGTTCCCTGGATGCTGCCTGACCTGCTGTGCTGTTCCAGCAATAAAGTTTCAACTTTGATCTCCAGCATCTGCAGACCTCACTTTCTCCTCAGATAGTTCTCCCTCAATGCCTCAGATAGTGCTTCCTCAGTGCATCAGATTGTGCTCCCTCAATACCTCAGAAAGTGCTCCATCAGTACCTCAGAAAGTGCTCCCTCAATGCCTCTGAAAGTGCTCTCTCAGTTGGTCAGATCATTCTCCCTCAATATCTCAGATAGTTCTCCCTCAATACCTCAGAAAGTGCTCCCTCAGTCCCTCAGATAGTTCTCCCTCAATGCCTCAGATAGTGCTTCCTCAGGACATAGATAGTGCTCCCTCAATACCTCAGATATTGCTTCCACAGTACAACAGATAGTGCTCTCTCAGTACCTCAGATAGTGCTCCCTCAATACATCGGATAGTACTCCCTCAATACCTCAGATAGTGCTCCCTCAGTACCGCAGAAAGTGCTCCCTCAATAGCTCAGAAAGTCCTCCCTCAATACCTCAGATTGTTCTCCCTCAGTACCTCAGAAGATGCTCCCTCAGTACCTCAGATAGTGCTCCCTCAATTCCTCAGATAGTTCTCCCTCAGTACCTCAGAAATTGCTCCCTCAATACCTCAGATATTTCTCCCTCAGTACATCAGATAATGCACTCTCAATTCCTCAGACAGTTCTCCCTCAATTCCTCAGACAGTTCTCCCTCAATACCTCAGAAAGTGCTCCCTCAGTCCTTCAGATAGTTCTCCCTCAATGCCTCAGATAGTGCTTCCTCAGGACATCAGATAGTGCTCCCTCAATACCTCAGATATTGCTTCCACAGTACAACAGATAGTGCTCTCTCAGTACCTCAGATAGTGCTCCCTCAATACATCGGATAGTACTCCCTCAATACCTCAGATAGTGCTCCCTCAGTACCGCAGAAAGTGCTCCCTCAATAGCTCAGATTGTTCTCCCTCAGTACCTCAGAAGATGCTCCCTCAGTACCTCAGATAGTGCTCCCTCAATTCCTCAGATAGTTCTTCCTCAGTACCTCAGAAATTGCTCCCTCAATACCTCAGATATTTCTCCCTCAGTACATCAGATAATGCACTCTCAATTCCTCAGACAGTTCTCCCTCAATTCCTCAGACAGTTCTCCCTCAATTCCTCAGACAGTTCTCCCTCAATATCTCAGAAAGTGCTCCCTCAGTCCTTCAGATAGTTCTCCCTCAATGCCTCAGATAGTGCTTCCTCAGGACATCAGATAGTGCTCCCTCAATACCTCAGATATTGCTTCCACAGTACAACAGATAGTGCTCTCTCAGTACCTCAGATAGTGCTCCCTCAATACATCGGATAGTACTCCCTCAATACCTCAGATAGTGCTCCCTCAGTACCGCAGAAAGTGCTCCCTCAATAGCTCAGATTGTTCTCCCTCAGTACCTCAGAAGATGCTCCCTCAGTACCTCAGATAGTGCTCCCTCAATTCCTCAGATAGTTCTCCCTCAGTACCTCAGAAATTGCTCCCTCAATACCTCAGACAGTTCTCCCTCAATACCTCAGATAGTTCTCCCTCAATGCCTCAGATAGTGCTTCCTCAGGACATCAGATAGTGCTCCCTCAATACCTCAGATATTGCTTCCACAGTACAAAAGATCGTGCTCTCTCAGTACCTCAGATAGTGCTCCCTCAATACATCGGATAGTGCTCCCTCAGTACCGCAGAAAGTGCTCCCTCAATAGCTCAGAAAGTCCTCCCTCAATACCTCAGATTGTTCTTACTCAGTACCTCAGAAATGCTCCCTCAGTACCTCAGATAGTGATCCCTCAATTCCTCAGATAGTTCTCCCTCAGTACCTCAGAAATTGCTCCCTCAATACCTCAGATATTTCTCCCTCAGTACATCAGATAATGCATTCTCAATTCCTCAGACAGTTCTCCCTCAATTCCTCAGACAGTTCTCCCTCAATTCCTCAGACAGTGCTCCCTCAATTCCTCAGACAGTTCTCCCTCAGTACCTCAGACAGTGCTCCCTCAGTACCTCAGACAGTGCTCCCTCAGTACCTCAGACAGTGCTCCCTCAGTACCTCAGACAGTGCTCCCTCAGTACCTCAGACAGTGCTCCCTCAGTAGCTCAGAGAGTGCTCCCTCAGTACCTCAGACAGTGCTCCCTCAGTACCTCAGACAGTGCTCCCCCAGTACCTCAGACAGTGCTCCCCCAGTACCTCAGACAGTGCTCCCCCAGTACCTCAGACAGTGCTCCCCCAGTACCTCAGACAGTGCTCCCCCAGTACCTCAGACAGTGCTCCCCCAGTACCTCAGACAGTGCTCCCCCAGTACCTCAGACAGTGCTCCCCCAGTACCTCAGACAGTGCTCCCCCAGTACCTCAGACAGTGCTCCCTCAGTACCTCAGACAGTGCTCCCTCAGTACCTCAGACAGTGCTCCCTCTGTACCTTAGACAGTGCTCCCTCAGTACCTCCGACAGTGCGCCCTCAGAACCTCGGACAGTGCTCCCTCAGTAAACTCGGACAGTGCTCCCTTAGTTCCACGGACAGTGCTCCCTCAGTACCTCGGACAGTGTTCCCTCAGTGCCTCGGACAGTGCTCCCTCAGTACTTCGGACAGTGTTTCCTCAAAACACAGAAAGTGCTCCCTCAAGACATCACTTAGTACTCCCTCAATACCTCAGATAGAGCTTCGTCAGTACCTCAGATAGTTCCTGAAGAAGGGCCTGTGCCCGAAACGTCGAATCTCCTGTTCCCTGGATGCTGCCTGACCTGCTATGCTGTTCCAGCAATAAAGTTTCAACTTTGATCTCCAGCATCTGCAGACCTCACTTTCTCCTCAGATAGTTCTCCCTCAATGCCTCAGATAGTGCTTCCTCAGTGCATCAGATTGTGCTCCCTCAATACCTCAGAAAGTGCTCCATCAGTACCTCAGAAAGTGCTCCCTCAATGCCTCTGAAAGTGCTCTCTCAGTTGGTCAGATCATTCTCCCTCAATGTCTCAGATAGTTCTCCCTCAATACCTCAGAAAGTGCTCCCTCAGTCCCTCAGATAGTTCTCCCTCAATGCCTCAGATAGTGCTTCCTCGGGACATCAGATAGTGCTCCCTCAATACCTCAGATATTGCTTCCACCGTACAACAGATAGTGCTCTCTCAGTACCTCAGATAGTGCTCCCTCAATACATCGGATAGTACTCCCTCAATACCTCAGATAGTGCTCCCTCAGTACCGCAGAAAGTGCTCCCTCAATAGCTCAGAAAGTCCTCCCTCAATACCTCAGATTGTTCTCCCTCAGTCCCTCAGAAGATGCTCCCTCAGTACCTCAGATAGTGCTCCCACAATTCCTCAGATAGTTCTCCCTCAGTACCTCAGAAATTGCTCCCTCAATACCTCAGATATTTCTCCCTCAGTACATCAGATAATGCACTCTCAATTCCTCAGACAGTTCTCCCTCAATTCCTCAGACAGTTCTCCCTCAATTCCTCAGACAGTTCTCCCTCAATACCTCAGAAAGTGCTCCCTCAGTCCCTCAGATAGTTCTCCCTCAATGCCTCAGATAGTGCTTCCTCAGGACATCAGATAGTGCTCCCTCAATACCTCAGATATTGCTTCCACAGTACAACAGATAGTGCTCTCTCAGTACCTCAGATAGTGCTCCCTCAATACATCGGATAGTACTCCCTCAATACCTCAGATAGTGCTCCCTCAGTACCGCAGAAAGTGCTCCCTCAATAGCTCAGAAAGCCCTCCCTCAATACCTCAGATTGTTCTCCCTCAGTACCTCAGAAGATGCTCCCTCAGTACCTCAGATAGTGCTCCCTCAATTCCTCATATAGTTCTCCCTCAGTACCTCAGAAATTGCTCCCTCAATACCTCAGATATTTCTCCCTCAGCACATCAGATAATGCACTCTCAATTCCTCAGACAGTTCTCCCTCAATTCCTCAGACAGTTCTCCCTCAATTCCTCAGACAGTTCTCCCTCAATATCTCAGACAGTTCTCCCTCAATACCTCAGATAGTTCTCCCTCAATGCCTCAGATAGTGCTTCCTCAGGACATCGGATAGTGCTCCCTCAATACCTCAGATATTGCTTCCACAGTACAACAGATAGAGCTCTCTCAGTACCTCAGATAGTGCTCCCTCAATACATCGGATAGTGCTCCCTCAGTACCGCAGAAAGTGCTCCCTCAATAGCTCAGAAAGTCCTCCCTCAATACCTCAGATTGTTCTCCCTCAGTACCTCAGAAGATGCTCCCTCAGTACCTCAGATAGTGCTCCCACAATTCCTCAGATAGTTCTCCCTCAGTACCTCAGAAATTGCTCCCTCAATACCTCAGATATTTCTCCCTCAGTACATCAGATAATGCACTCTCAATTCCTCAGACAGTTCTCCCTCAATTCCTCAGACAGTTCTCCCTCAATTCCTCAGACAGTTCTCCCTCAATTCCTCAGACAGTTCTCCCTCAATTCCTCAGACAGTTCTCCCTCAAATCCTCAGACAGTGCTCCCTCAATTCCTCAGATTGTTCTCCCTCATTACCTCAGACAGTGCTCCCTCAGTTCCTCAGTCAGTGCTCCCTCAGTACCTCAGAATTTGCTCCCTCAATACCTCAGATATTTCTCCCTCAGTACATCAGATAATGCACTCTCAATTCCTCAGACAGTTCTCCCTCAATTCCTCAGACAGTTCTCCCTCAATTCCTCAGACAGTTCTCCCTCAATTCCTCAGACAGTTCTCCCTCAATTCCTCAGACAGTGCTCCCTCAGTACCTCAGACAGTGCTCCCCCAGTACCTCAGACAGTGCTCCCCCAGTACCTCAGACAGTGCTCCCCCAGTACCTCGGACAGTGCTCCCCAGTACCTCGGATAGTGCTCCCTCATTACCTCGGACAGTGCTCCCTCAGTACCTCGGACAGTGCTTCCTCAGTACCTCGGACAGTGCTCCCTCAGTACATCGGACAGTGCTCCCTCAGTACCTCGGACAGTGCTCCCTCAGTACCTCGGACAGTGCTCCCTCAGTACCTCGGACAGTGTTTCCTCAAAACACAGAAAGTGCTCCCTCAAGACATCACTTCGTACTCCCTCAATACCTCAGATAGAGCTTCGTCAGTACCTCAGATAGTTCCTGAAGAAGGGCCTGTGCCCGAAACGTCGAATCTCCTGTTCCCTGGATGCTGCCTGACCTGCTGTGCTGTTCCAGCAATAAAGTTTCAACTTTGATCTCCAGCCTCTGCAGACCTCACTTTCTGCTCAGATAGTTCTCCCTCAATGCCTCAGATAGTGCTTCCTCAGGACATCAGATCGTGCTCCCTCAATACCTCAGATATTGCTTCCACAGTACAACAGATAGTGCTCTCTCAGTACCTCAGATAGTGCTCCCTCAATACATCGGATAGTACTCCCTCAATACCTCAAATAGTGCTCCCTCTGTACCACAGAAAGTGCTCCCTCAATAGCTCAGAATGTCCTCCCTCAATACCTCAGATTGTTCTCCCTCAGTACCTCAGACGATGCTCCCTCAGTACCTCAGATAGTGCTCCCTCAATTCCTCAGATAGTTCTCCCTCAGTACCTCAGAAATTTCTCCCTCAATACCTCAGATATTTCTCCCTCAGTACATCAGTTAATGCACTCTCAATTCCTCAGACAGTTCTCCCTCAATTCCTCAGACAGTTCTCCCTCAATTCCTCAGACAGTTCTCCCTCAATTCCTCAGACAGTTCTCCCTGAATACCTCAGAAAGTGCTCCCTCAGTCCCTCAGATAGTTCTCCCTCAATGCCTCAGATATTGCTTCCACAGTACCTCAGATAGTGCTCCCACAATACATCGAATAGTACTCCCTCAATACCTCAGATAGAGCTCCCTCAGTGCCGCAGAAAGTGCTCCCTCAATAGCTCAGAAAGTCCTCCCTCAATACCTCAGATTGTTCTCCCTCAGTACCTCAGAGGATGCTCCCTCAGTACCTCAGATAGTGCTCCCTCAATTCCTCAGATAGTTCTCCCTCAGTACCTCAGAAATTGCTCCCTCAATAACTCAGATATTTCTCCCCCAGTACATCAGATAATGCACTCTCAATTCCTCAGATAGTTCTCCCTCAATTCCTCAGACAGTTCTCCCTCAATTCCTCAGACAGTTCTCTCTCAATACCTCAGACAGATCTCCCTCAATACCTCAGATAGTTCTCCCTCAAAGCCTCAGATAGTGCTTCCTCAGGACATCAGATAGTGCTCCCTCAATACCTCAGATATTGCTTCCACAGTACAACAGATAGTGCTCTCTCAGTACCTCAGATAGTGCTCCCTCAATACATCGGATAGTGCTCCCTCAGTACCGCAGAAAGTGCTCCCTCAATAGCTCAGAAAGTCCTCCCTCAATACCTCAGATTGTTCTCCCTCAGTACCTCAGAAGATGCTCCCTCAGTACCTCAGATAGTGCTCCCTCAATTCCTCAGATAGTTCTTCCTCAGTACCTCAGAAATTGCTCCCTCAATACCTCAGATATTTCTCCCTCAGTACATCAGATAATGCACTCTCAATTCCTCAGACAGTTCTCCCTCAATTCCTCAGACAGTTCTCCCTCAATTCCTCAGACAGTTCTCCCTCAATTCCTCAGACAGTTCTCCCTCAATTCCTCAGACAGTTCTCCCTCAGTACCTCAGACAGTGCTCCCTCAGTACCTCAGACAGTGCTCCCTCAGTACCTCAGAAATTGCTCCCTCAATACCTCAGATATTTCTCCCTCAGTACATCAGATAATGCACTCTCAATTCCTCAGACAGTTCTCCCTCAATTCCTCAGACAGTTCTCCCTCAATTCCTCAGACAGTTCTCCCTCAATTCCTCAGACAGTTCTCCCTCAATTCCTCAGACAGTGCTCCCCCAGTACCTCGGACAGTGCTCCCCCAGTACCTCGGACAGTGCTCCCCCAGTGCCTCGGACAGTGCTCCCCCAGTGCCTCGGACAGTGCTCCCCCAGTACCTCGGACAGTGCTCCCCCAGTTCCTCGGACAGTGTTCCCCCAGTACCTCGGACAGTGCTCCCCCAGTACCTCGGACAGTGCTCCCTCAGTACCTCGGATAGTGCTCCCTCAGTACCTCGAACAGTGCTCCCTCAGTACCTCGGACAGTGCTTCCTCAGTACCTCGGACAGTGCTCTCTCAGTACCTCGGACAGTGCTCCCTCAGTACCTCGGACAGTGCTCCCTCAGTACCTCGGACAGTGCTCCCTCAGTACCTCGGACAGTGTTTCCTCAAAACACAGAAAGTGCTCCCTCAAGACATCACTTAGTACTCCCTCAATACCTCAGATAGAGCTTCGTCAGTACCTCAGATAGTTCCTGAAGAAGGGCCTCTGCCCGAAACGTCGAATCTCCTGTTCCCTGGATGCTGCCTGACCTGCTGTTCTGTTCCAGCAATAAAGTTCCAACTTTGATCTCCAGCATCTGCAGACCTCACTTTCTCCTCAGATAGTTCTCCCTCAATGCCTCAGATACTGCTTCCTCAGGACATCAGATAGTGCTCCCTCAATACCTCAGATATTGCTTCCACAGTACAACAGATAGTGCTCTCTCAGTACCTCAGACAGTGCTCCTTCAATACATCGGATAGTACTCCCTCAATACCTCAGATAGTGCTCCCTCAGGACCGCAGAAAGTGCTCCCTCAATAGCTCAGAAAGTCCTCCCTCAATACCTCAGATTGTTCTCCCTCAGTACCTCAGAAGATGCTCCCTCAGTACCTCAGATAGTGCTCCCTCAATTCCTCAGATTGTTCTCCCTCAGTACCTCAGAAATTTCTCCCTCAATACCTCAGATATTTCTCCCTCAGTACATCAGATAATGCACTCTCAATTCCTCAGACAGTTCTCCCTCAATTCCTCAGACAGTTCTCCCTCAATTCCTCAGACAGTTCTCCCTCAATTCCTCAGACAGTTCTCCCTCAATACCTCAGAAAGTGCTCCCTCAGTCCCTCAGATAGTTCTCCCTCAATGCCTCAGATAGTGCTTCCTCAGGACATCAGATAGTGCTCCCTCAATACCTCAGATATTGCTTCCACAGTACCTCAGATAGTGCTCCCTCAATACATCGGATAGTACTCCCTCAATACCTCAGATAGTGCTCCCACAGTACCGCAGAAAGTGCTCCCTTAATAGCTCAGAAAGTCCTCCCTCAATACCTCAGATTGTTCTCCCTCAGTACCTCAGAAGATGCTCCCTCAGTACCTCAGATAGTGCTCCCTCAATTCCTCAGATAGTTCTCCCTCAGTACCTTAGAAATTGCTCCCTCAATACCTCAGATATTTCTCCCCCAGTACATCAGATAATGCACTCTCAATTCCTCAGATAGTGCTCCCTCAATTCCTCAGACAGTTCTCCCTCAATTCCTCAGACAGTTCTCCCTCAATACCTCAGACAGATCTCCCTCAATACCTCAGATAGTTCTCCCTCAATGCCTCAGATAGTGCTTCCTCAGGACATCAGATAGTGCTCCCTCAATACCTCTGATATTGCTTCCACAGTACAACAGATAGTGCTCTCTCAGTCCCTCAGATAGTTCTCCCTCAATGCCTCAGATAGTGCTTCCACAGTACCTCAGATAGTGCTCCCTCAATACATCGGATAGTACTCCCTCAATACCTCAGATAGTGCTCCCTCAGTACCGCAGAAAGTGCTCCCTCAATAGCTCAGAAAGTCCTCCCTCAATACCTCAGATTGTTCTCCCTCAGTACCTCAGAAGATGCTCCCTCAGTACCTCAGATAGTGCTCCCTCAATTCCTCAGATAGTTCTCCCTCGGTACCTCAGAAATTGCTCCCTCAATACCTCAGATATTTCTCCCCCAGTACATCACATAATGCACTCTCAATTCCTCAGATAGTTCTCCCTCAATTCCTCAGACAGTTCTCCCTCAATTCCTCAGACAGTTCTCCCTCAATACCTCAGACAGATCTCCCTCAATACCTCAGATAGTTCTCCCTCAATGCCTCAGATAGTGCTTCCTCAGGACATCAGATAGTGCTCCCTCAATACCTCAGATATTGCTTCCACAGTACAACAGATAGTGCTCTCTCAGTACCTCAGATAGTGCTCCCTCAATACATCGGATAGTGCTCCCTCAGTACCGCAGAAAGTGCTCCCTCAATAGCTCAGAAAGTCCTCCCTCAATACCTCAGATTGTTCCCCCTCAGTACCTCAGAAGATGCTCCCTCAGTACCTCAGATGGTGCTCCCTCAATTCCTCAGATAGTTCTCCCTCAGTACCTCAGAAATTGCTCCCTCAATACCTCAGATATTTCTCCCCCAGTACATCAGATAATGCACTCTCAATTCCTCAGATAGTGCTCCCCCAATTCCTCAGACAGTTCTCCCTCAATTCCTCAGACAGTTCTCCCTCAATACCTCAGACAGATCTCCCTCAATACCTCAGATAGTTCTCCCTCAATGCCTCAGATAGTGCTTCCTCAGGACATCAGATAGTGCTCCCTCAATACCTCTGATATTGCTTCCACAGTACAACAGATAGTGCTCTCTCAGTCCCTCAGATAGTTCTCCCTCAATGCCTCAGATAGTGCTTCCACAGTACCTCAGATAGTGCTCCCTCAATACATCGGATAGTACTCCCTCAATACCTCAGATAGTGCTCCCTCAGTACCGCAGAAAGTGCTCCCTCAATAGCTCAGAAAGTCCTCCCTCAATACCTCAGATTGTTCTCCCTCAGTACCTCAGAAGATGCTCCCTCAGTACCTCAGATAGTGCTCCCTCAATTCCTCAGATAGTTCTCCCTCGGTACCTCAGAAATTGCTCCCTCAATACCTCAGATATTTCTCCCCCAGTACATCACATAATGCACTCTCAATTCCTCAGATAGTTCTCCCTCAATTCCTCAGACAGTTCTCCCTCAATTCCTCAGACAGTTCTCCCTCAATACCTCAGACAGATCTCCCTCAATACCTCAGATAGTTCTCCCTCAATGCCTCAGATAGTGCTTCCTCAGGACATCAGATAGTGCTCCCTCAATACCTCAGATATTGCTTCCACAGTACAACAGATAGTGCTCTCTCAGTACCTCAGATAGTGCTCCCTCAATACATCGGATAGTGCTCCCTCAGTACCGCAGAAAGTGCTCCCTCAATAGCTCAGAAAGTCCTCCCTCAATACCTCAGATTGTTCCCCCTCAGTACCTCAGAAGATGCTCCCTCAGTACCTCAGATGGTGCTCCCTCAATTCCTCAGATAGTTCTCCCTCAGTACCTCAGAAATTGCTCCCTCAATACCTCAGATATTTCTCCCTCAGCACATCAGATAATGCACTCTCAATTCCTCAGACAGTTCTCCCTCAATTCCTCAGACAGTTCTCCCTCGATTCCTCAGACAGTTCTCCCTCAATACCTCAGACAGTTCTCCCTCAATACCTCAGATAGTTCTCCCTCAATGCCTCAGATAGTGCTTCCTCAGGACATCAGATAGTGCTCCCTCAATACCTCAGATATTGCTTCCACAGTACAACAGATAGTGCTCTCTCAGTACCTCAGATAGTGCTCCCTCAATACATCGGATAGTGCTCCCTCAGTACCGCAGAAAGTGCTCCCTCAATAGCTCAGAAAGTCCTCCCTCAATACCTCAGATTGTTCTCCCTCAGTACCTCAGAAGATGCTCCCTCAGTACCTCAGATACTGCTCCCTCAATTCCTCAGATAGTTCTCCCTCAGTACCTCAGAAATTGCTCCTTCAATACCTCAGATATTTCTCCCTCAGTACATCAGATAATGCACTCTCAATTCCTCAGACAGTTCTCCCTCAATTCCTCAGACAGTTCTCCCTCAATTCCTCAGACAGTTCTCCCTCAGTACCTCAGACAGTGCTCCCTCAGTACCTCAGACAGTGCTCCCTCAGTACCTCAGAAATTGCTCCCTCAATACCTCAGATATTTCTCCCTCAGTACATCAGATAATGCACTCTCAATTCCTCAGACAGTTCTCCCTCAATTCCTCAGACAGTTCTCCCTCAATTCCTCAGACAGTGCTCCCTCAATTCCTCAGACAGTGCTCCCCCAGTACCTCGGACAGTGCTCCCCCAGTACCTCGGACAGTGCTCCCCCAGTTCCTCGGACAGTGCTCCCCCAGTACCTCGGACAGTGCTCCCCCAGTACCTCGGACAGTGCTCCCCCAGTCCCTCGGACAGTGCTCCCCCAGTACCTCGGACAGTGCTCCCCCAGTCCCTCGGACAGTGCTCCCTCAGTACCTCGGACAGTGCTCCCTCAGTCCCTCGGACAGTGCTCCCTCAGTACCTCGGACAGTGCTCCCTCAGTACCTCGGACAGTGCTCCCTTAGTACCTCGGAACGTGCTCCCTCAGTACCTCGGAAAATGCTCCCTCAGTACCTCGGAAAATGCTCCCTCAGTACCTCGGAAAGTGCTCCCTCAGTACCTCGGAAAGTGCTCCCTCAGTACCTCGGAAAGTGCTCCCTCAATACCTCGGATATTGCTTCCACCGTACAACAGATAGTGCTTTCTCAGTACCTCAGATAGTTCTCCCTCAGTTCCTCAGATAGTGCTCCCTAAATACCTCAGATAGTGCTTCCTCAGTACCTCACATAGTTCTCCCTGAGTTCCTCAGATAGTACTCCCTTAATACCGCAGAAAGTGCTCCCTCAATATATCAGATAGTGCTACCTCAGTACCTCAGATACTGTTTCCACAGTACATCTGATAGTGCTCCCTCAATACCACAGAAAGTGCTCCCTCAGTACCTCAGAAATTGCTTCCACAATACAACAGATAGTGCTTTCTCAGTACCTCAGATAGTTCTCCCTCAGTTCCTCAGATAGTGCTCCCTAAATACCTCACAAAGTGCTCCCTCAATACCTCAGATAGTGCTTCCTCAGTACATCAGATAGTGCTCCCTCAATACCTCAGATAGTGCTTCCTCAGTACATCAGATAGTGCTCCCTCAAAACCCAGAAAGTGCTCCCTCAATACCTCAGATAGTGCTCCCTCAATACTTCAGATAGTGCTCCCTCAATACCTCAGATAGTGCTCCCTCAATACCTCAGATAGTGCTCCCTCAATACCTCAGATAGTGCTCCCTCAATTCAACAGATAGTGCTCCCTCAATTCAACAGATAGTGCTCCCTCAATTCAACAGATAGTGCTCCCTCAATTCAACAGATAGTGCTCCCGCAGCACCTCAGAAAGTGCTCCCTCAATATCTCAAAAAGTCCCCTCTCAGTACCTCAGGTAGTGATCACTCAGTACCTCGGAAAATGCTCCCTCAATATCTCAAAAAGCGCTCCCTCAGCACCTCAGATAGTGCTCCTTCAATACCACCGAAAGTGCTCCCTCTGTATCTCAAAGTGCTCCCTCAGTACCTCAGATAGTGCTTCCACATTACATCAGATAGTGTTCACACAATACCTCAGAAAGTGCTCCCTCAGTACCTCAGAAAGTGCTCCCTCAGTACCTCAGAAAGTGCTCCCTCAGTACCTCAGAAAGTGCTCCCTCAGTACCTCAGAAAGTGCTCCCTCAATAGCTCAGAAAGTGTTCCCTCAATAGCTCAGATAGTGCTCCCTGAATTCCACAGATAGTGCTCCCTCAATTCCACAGATAGTGCTCCCTCAATTCCACAGATAGTGCTCCCTCAATTCCACAGATAGTGCTCCCTCAGTAACTCAGATAGTGCTCCCTCAGTAACTCAGATAGTGCTCCCTCAGTAACTCAGATAGTGCTCCCTCAGTAACTCAGATAGTGCTCCCTCAGTAACTCAGATAGTTCTCCCTCAGTAACTCAGATAGTCCTCCCTCAGTTATTCAAATTGTACTCTCTTAATACCTCGGAAAGTGCTCCCTCAACACCTCAGATAGTGCTCCCGCACGACCTGAGAAAGTGCTCCCGCACGACCTGAGAAAGTGCTCCCTCAGTACCTCAGATAGTGCTCCCTCAGTACCTCAGATAGTGCTCCCTCAGTACCTCAGATAGTGCTCCCTCAGTACCTCAGATAGTGCTCCCTCAAAACTTCAGATGGTGTTTCCTCAGTACCTCAGATAGTGCTTCGTCAGTGCATCAGATAGTTCTCTCTCAGTGCATCAGATTGTGCTCCCTCAATACCTCAGATAGTGCTCCCTCAAAACTTCAGATAGTGCTTCCATAGTACCTCAGATAGTGCTTCGTCAGTACATCAGATAGTTCTCTCTGTGCATCAGATTGTGCTCCCTCAATACCTCAGATAGTGCTTCTTCATTACATCAGATAGTACTCCCTCAATACCTCAGATAGTGCTCCCTCAGTACCTCAGAAAATGCTCCCTCAATACCTCAGAAAATGCTCCCTCAATACCTCAGAAAATGCTCCCTCAATATCTCAGATAGTTCTCGTCAATACCTAAGAAAGTGCACCCTCAATAACTCAGAATGTGCTCCCACAATAGCTCAGATATTACTCCCTCAGTACATCAGATAATGTGCTCTCAATTCCTCAGATAGTTCTCCCTCAGTACCTCAGATAGTTCTCCCTCAGTACCTCAGAAAGTGCTCCCTCAGTTCCTCAGAAAGTGCTCCCTCGGTTCCTCAGAAAGTGCTCCCTCAGTTCCTCAGAAAGTGCTCCCTCAATGCCTCAGAAAGTGCTCCGTCAATGCTACAGAACGAGCTCCCACAATACCTCAGAATGAGCTCCCACAATACCTCAGAATGAGCTCCCACAATACCTCAGATATTTCTCCCTCAGTACATCAGATAATGTCCTCTCAATTCCTCAGATAGTTCTCCCTCAGTACCTCAGACAGTGCTCCCTCAATGGCTCAATAAGTGCTCCCTCAGTACCTCAGACAGTGCTCCCTCAGTACCTCAGACAGTGCTCCCTCAATAGCTCAGAAAGTGCTTTCTCATGTACCTCAGAAAGTACTCTCAGTACCATCGAAAGTGTTCCCTGAGTACCTCAGAAAGTGCTCCCTCAATATCTCAAAAAGTGCTCCCTCAGTACCTCAGATAGTGATCACTCAGTACCTCGGAAAATGCTCCCTCAGCACCTCAGATAGTGCTCCCTCAATACCACAGAAAGTGCTCCCTCTGTATCTCAGAAAGTCCTCCCTCAATACCTCAGAAAGTGCTCCCTCAATACCTCAGAAAGTGCTCCCTCAAAACACAGAAAGTGCTCCCTCAAGACCTCACTTAGTACTCCCTCAATACCTCAGATAGTGCTTCCACATTACATCAGATAGTGTTCACACAATACCTCAGATAGTGTTCACACAATACCTCAGGAAGTGCTCCCTCAGTACCTCAGGAAGTGCTCCCTCAGTACCTCAGGAAGTGCTCCCTCAGTACCTCAGGAAGTGCACCCTCAGTACCTCAGGAAGTGCTCCCTCAGTACCTCAGGAAGTGCTCCCTCAGTACCTCAGGAAGTGCTCCCTCAGTACCTCAGGAAGTGCTCCCTCAATACGTCAGATATTGCTCCCTCAATACGTCAGATCGTTCTCCCTCAATATCTCAGATAGTTCTCCCTCAATACTTCAGAAAGTGCTCCCTCAATTCCATAAGACCATAAGACATAGGAGTGGAAGTAAGGCCATTCAGCCCATCGATTCCACTCCGCCATTCAATCATGGCTGATGCGCATTTCAGCTCCACTTACCAGCGTTCTCCCCGTAGCCCTTAATTCCCCTAGACAACAAGAATCTATCAATCTCGGCCTTGAAGACATTTAGCGTCCCGGCTTCCACTGCACTCTGTGGCAATGAATTCCACAGGCCCACCACTCTCTGGCTGAAGAAATGTCTCCGCATTTCTGTTCTGAAATGACCCCCTCTAATTCTAAGGCTGTGTCCACGGGTCCTAGTCTCCGCGTTTAACGGAAACAATTTCCTAGCATCCACCTTTTCCAAGCCATGTATTATTTTGTACGTGTCTATTAGGTCTCCCCTTAATCTTCTAAACTCCAACGAATACAATCCCAGTATCCTCAGCCGTTCCTCACATGTTAGACCTGTCATTCCAGGGATCATCCGTGTGAATCTCCGCTGGACACGTTCCAGTGCCAGTATCTCCTTCCTGAGGTGTGGGGACCAAAACTGGACACAGTACTCCAAATGGGGCCCAACCAGAGCTTTATAAAGTCTTAGTAGTACATCTCTGCTTTTATATTCCAACCCTCTTGAGATAAGAGACAACATTGCATTCGCTTTCTTAATCACGGACTCAACCTGCATGTTTACCTTTAGAGAATCCTCGACTAGCACTCCCAGATCCCTTTGTGCTTTGGCTTTATTAATTTTCTCACCATTTAGAAAGTAGTCTATGCTTTTATTCTTTTTGCCAAAGTGGAAGACCTCGCACTTGCTCACGTTAAATTCCATCAGCCATTTCCTGGACCACTCTCCCAACCTGTCTAGATCCTTCTGTAGCCTCCCCACTTCCTCAGTACTACCTGCCTGTCCACCTAACTTCGTATCATCGGCAAACTTCGCTGGAATGCCCCCAGTCCCTTCATCCAGATCATTAATATATAACGTGAACAGCTGCGGCCCCAAACACTGAACCCTGCGGGACACCGCTCGTCACCGGCAGCCATTCCGAAAAAGAACCTTTTATCCCAACTCTCTGCCTTCTGTTAGACAGCCAATCCTCAATCCATCCCAGCAGCTCACCTCGAACACCACGGGCCCTCACCTTGCTCAGCAGCCTCCCGTGTGGCAGTTTATCAAAGGCCTTTTGAAAGTCTAGATAGACCACATCCACTGGGTTTCCCTGGTCTAACCTACTTGTTACCTCTTCAAAAAATTCCAACAGGTTTGTCAGGCATGACCTCCCTTTACTAAATCCATGTTGACTTGTTCTAATCAGACTCTGCTCTTCCAAGAATTTAGAAACCTCATCCTTAATGATGGATTCTAGAATTTTACCAACAACCGAGGTTAAGCTGATTGGCCTATAATTTTCCATCTTTTGCCTTGATCCTTTCTTGAACAAGGGGGTTACAACAGCCATCTTCCAATCATCCGGGACCTTTCCTGACTCCAGTGACTCTTGAAAGATCTCAACCAATGCCTCTGCTATTTCCTCAGCCACCTCTCTCAGAACTCTAGGGTGTATCCCATCGGGGCCAGGAGATTTATCAATTTTAAGACTTTTTAACTTTTCTAGCACTATCTCTTTCGTAATGGCAACCATACTCAACTCAGCCTCGTGACACCCTTTAATTTTTGGGATATTACTCATGTCTTCCAATGTGAAAACTGACGCAAAGTACTTGTTAAGTTCTCCTGCTATTTCCTTATCTCCCATCACTAGGCTTCCTGCATCAGTTTGAAGTGGCCCAATGTCTACTTTTGCCTGTCGTTTGTTTCTTATGTACTGAAATAAACTTTTACTATTATTTCTAATATTACTGGCTAGCCTACCTTCATATTTGATCCTCTCATTTCTTATTACACTCTTTGTTATCCTCTGTTTGCTTTTGTATCCTTCCCAATCTTCTGATTTCCCACTGTTCTTAGCCACTTTATAGGATCTCTCTTTTTCTTTAATACATTTCCTGACTTCCTTTGTCAGCCAAGGTTGTCTAATCCCTCCCCGGTTAATCTTTCTTTTCTTGGGAATGAACAGTGTCCTCAATTATACCTACAAACTCCTGCCATTTTTGCTCTACTGTCTTCCCGGTTAGCCTCTGCTTCCAGTCTATTTTAGTCAGTTCCTCTCTCATGCCCTCATAATTACCTTTATTCAACTGTAACACCATTACATCCGATTTTGCCTTCTCCCTTTCAAACTCCAGACTAAACTCTACCATATTATGGTCGCTACTTCCGAAGGGTTCTCTTACTTCAAGATCTTTTATAGAATCTGGTTCATTGCAAAGCACTAGGTCCAGAATAGCCTGCTCTCTTGTGGGCTCCATGACAAGCTGTTCCAAAAAGCTATCCTGTAAGCATTCCATGAATTCTCTTTCTTTAGATCCACTAGCAACAATATTTATCCAGTCCACCTGCATATTGAAGTCTCCCATGATCAATGTAACCTTGCCTTTCTGACATGCCTTCTCTATTTCCCGGTACATGTTGCGTCCCTGGTCCTGACCACTGTTAGGAGGTCTATACACAACTCCAATTATGTTTTTTTTGCCTTTGTGGTTGCTCAATTCCACCCACACAGACTCCACATTATCCGACGCTATGTCAGTCAATACCATAGATTTAATTTTGTTCTTAACTAACAAGGCAACCCCACCCCCTCTGCCCACCTCTCTGTCTTTTCGATAAGTTGAAAAACCATGGAGGTTTAACTGCCAGTCCTGACCCCCCTGTAACCAAGTCTCTGTGATGCCTACTACATCATAATCATTCACTATTATCTGTGCCATTAGTTCATCGGCTTTGTTATGAATGCTACGAGCGTTCAGGTAAAGTGCCTTAATGCTAACTTCCTTATCATTAGAGATGTTGGAAGTCATATGTCCTAAGTTATCCTTGCTTTTTACTGCATTCTCAGTCTGCCTCAATTTTAAATCCGCCTGGAAACATGCTATCCTGCTGCTTATCTTGCCATTTACCTCCATACTCCCTGTCACTGTCGCTTTCACTTTCCCTTCCCCCCAACTCAGAAGTTTAAAGTCCTACTGACCACCCTATTTATCCTCTTCGCTAGAACATTGGTACCTGATCGGTTCAGGTGGAGACCGTCCCAACGGTACAGATCCCCCCTGTTCCATAACTGATGCCAATGCCCCATGAAGTGGAATCCCTCTTTCCCACACCAATCCCTTAGCCACGTGTTTACTTGCCTAATTTTCTTGTCCCTATGCCAATTGGCACGTGGCTCGGGCAGTAATCCGGAGATTATGACCCTTGAGGACCTGTGCTTCAATTTCCTGCCTAGTGCTTCGTAATGCCCAAACAGGTCCTCCACCCTAGTCTTGCCTATGTTGTTGGTACCAACGTGGACCACAACAACTGGATCCTTCCCCCTCCCGCTCCAATATCCTTTCAAGACGGTCGGAGATGTCTCGCACCCTGGCACGGTGCAGGCAACACACCATGCGAGACTCCCGATCCGGCTTGCAAAGGATACTATCTGTCCCCCTAATTATAGAATCCCCTATAACCACTACTTGTCTATTAGCTCCCCCCTCTTGAATGGCCTTCTGCACCATGGTGCCTTGGTCAGTTGGCTCATCCTGTCCAGAGCCCTTTTCCTCATCCGAACAGGGAGCAAGAATCTCGTACCTGTTGGACAAGGTCACGGGCTGAGGCTCCTCCACTCCTGAACTCCGGTTCCCCCTACCTGCCTCACTTACAGTCACACTCTTTTGTGCCTGATCACTATCTGAATGTGAATTACTTAATCTTCCAGGTGTGACTGCCTCCAGAAACAAAGCATCCAGGTAATTCTCCCCCTCCCGGATGTGCCGGTGTTTGAAGCTCAGATTCCAGATCATCAACTCTGATCCGGAGTTCTTCCAGCAACCAACACTTGCTGCAGACGTGGTCACTGCCGTTCACAATGGGATCAGCCAGCTCCCACATCATACAGCAACAACACATCACCTACCCAGCCATCTCTGCTTAGTTAGTTAATTACTTACTTTGTGCAAGTATGAGTTAGAATACCTTCTGATACCTCTCTGCTATAGTTTTTTTTTACCCTAAATAAGGACTTGATGTATACACACACAAATAAAAAACGAAGTAAATTTTTAATAGTCCCTGGGAAAGAAATAAAAATCCTTACCTTAAAAGAAAAAGCAGAGTAGTAAAGAAGGTTAGAGGAGGAGGGTGGGTGGGAGTACCTCAGATAGTTTAGCCGCATTCCTGACTTATATACTCACTTTTCCTTCCCGGCTGCCCCTCTGCTTGCCGTCACTTCCTCTGCTGCTCCCGCTCTTTCTGTGGAGAGAGAGTAAAAAAAAAACACCGCTGCCCGCTACAGGAAAGCAATTTTAAAACAAACTGTCTTACCTTTGCTGTAGTCTCCCGGGTTCGCTTTTACCTTCGACGCTGCTCCCACTTAAAAAATCGTGAAAATGCTCTGTGATACAATTAAATGAATTAGTATATATATAGAGAGAGGTGGTTCTGAGTGGTCTGGCCTTCTTACAACCCAATAATTCTCCAAAGACGGTGGAAATGTATCTCAGTTTACCGAATGAGGTGATGGAGGAAGTAGCAGGGACACTTGCAAACATTATCAAATCCCGTCTGGCCACAGGAGAGGTGCCGTCGGACTGACCATGTGGTCCTGTTATTCAAGCAGGAACATGGGATATACCAGGCAGCTACAGGCCAGTCAGGCTAATATCGTGGGTGGGATGTCTGTTGGAAGCAATTTTGGGAGATAGAATTAATCAGCATTTACAGAGACTGGAGTTCATGAAGAACAGTCAGAATGATTGTGTATAGGGGGAGGTCAGGTCGAACCAATGGGATTGCACTTTTTAAGGAGGTGACCGGGTATGTAAATAAGGGCAATGCTTTCCTGTCGCCTGCTTGGAGGTCAGTAAGGCTTTTATCAGGACTCATACTGGAAATTGATAGTGAACATAAAAACTCAAGATCCAAGGAATTTGGCACAGAATGCTGAGTGGCAGGAAGCAGACAGTAACGGCCCAGTTAGAAATCGCTGTCTGTTCATGTCTCACTGTTGGGGTCTTGCTGATGTGGTTGATAGAAAAGATTTAGATTTGAATGGTGGAGGGTTAATCATTGGGTTCATGAATGAAATGAAGATTGGTTGGGTGATAAATACTGAGGATGATAGCCTTAGATTACAGAAGGATGTAGATGGCCTTGTCAGACGGACCGATCAGTGACAACGGGTGAGGTGCCTGAAGACTGGAGGGTGATTAATGATGGGCCATTATTGAAGTAAGGCTGCAAGGAACAGCCATTGAACTATGGAGCTGTGAGCCTGATGGAAGTGGTGGGTAAGCTGTTGGAGGGCATTCTGAGAGACGATTTACATGCATTTGGAAAAGCAAGAATTGATTAGGGATGGTCAGCTTGGCTTTGTTTGTGGAAATGATGCGTCCAACTTGATACAGCTTTTGAAGAGATGACCAAGGAGACAGATGAGAAGGTTTCACATGGGAGACTGCTTAGTAAAAGGTTAGATGAGATGTCATCCAAGGAGAGAGGACAGCACGGTGCCTCAGTGGTTTGATTCTAACTCCCGGTGACTGTCTGTGTGGAGTTTGCACATTCGCTCTGTATCTGTGCGGGTTCCCTCCGGGTGCTCCAGTTTCCTCCCACCGGCCAAAGATGCCATGGGAAATGCAGCATTACAGGGATAGAGTAAAGGATGTGAGTCTGGGTGCGATGCTGTTCAGACAGTCATTGTGGAGCCAATGGACGGAATGGCTAACTTCTACACTGTAGGAATTCTAAAATTAATCCAGAGAGACAAGTCATGTTCTGGGGACCTGGGCTCCAATCTTGGACAGGGGTGGATGTGGGTCCTTACAGACTGAATGGGTTTGAACGCAATCTGAGGGGGGAGCTGGGCTGAGCCCTGAAGTGTTGAGGATGTGAACGTTTTGTGGAGCTACTGTCTGAGGGACTTTGGGGGTTAAACACAACAAAGTGATGCTTTCTTCGGTATTGAGGGAGCACTTTCTGAGGTATTGAGGGAGCACTTTCTGAGGTATTGGAGCACTTTCTGAGGTATTGAGGGAGCACTTTCTGAGGTACTGAGGGAGAACTATCTGAGATATTGAGGGAGCACTTTCTGAGGTATTAAGGGAGTACTATCTCAGGTACTGAGGGAGAACTATCTGAGGTACTGAGGGAGCACTATCTGAGGTATTGAGGGAGCACTTTCTGAGGTATAGAGGGAGCACTGTCTGAGGTACTGAGGGATCACTTTCTGAGGTACTGAGGGAGCACTATCTGAGGTACTGAGGGAGCACTTTCTGAGGTATTGAGGGAGCACTTTCTGAGGTATTGAGGGAGCACTTTCTGAGGTATTGAGGGAGCACTTTCTGAGGTATTGAGTTAGCACTTTCTGAGGTATTGAGGGAGCACATTCTGAGGTACTGAGGGATCACTTTCTGAGGTACTGAGGGAGAACTATCTGAGGTATTGAGGGAGCACTTTGAGGTACTGAGGGAGCACTTTCTGAGATTTTGAGGGAGCACTTACTGAGGTACTGAGGGAGCACTTACTGAGGTACTGAGGGAGCACTTTCTGAGGTACTGAGGGAGCACTTTCTGAGATATTGAGGGAGCACTTTCTGAGATATTGAGGGAGCACTTTCTGAGATATTGAGGGAGCACTTTCAGAGGTATTGAGGGAGCACTATCTGAGGTAGTGAGGGAGAACTATTTGTAAAATTGTGGGAGCACTTTCAGAGGTATTGGGGGAGCACTATCTGAGGTATTGAGGGAGAACTATCTGAGGTATTGAGGGAGCACTTTCTGAGGTATTGAGTGAGAAATATCTGAGGTATTGAGGGAGCACTTTCTGAGGTATTGAGGGAGCACTATCTGAGGTATTGAGGGAGCACTTTCTGAGGTATTGTGGGGGCACCTTCAGAGGCATTGAAGGAGCACTGTCTGAGGTATTGAGGGAGCACTTTCTGAGGTATTGAGGGAGCACTGTCGGAGGTACTGAGGGATCACTTTCTGACATACTGAGGAAGCACTATCTGAGGTATTGAGGGAGCACTATCGGAGGTACTGAGGGTGCACGTTCTTAGATATTGAGGGAGCCCTTTCTGAGGTACTGAGAGAGCACTATCTGAGGTACTGAGGGAGCACTTTCTGAGGTACTGAGGGAGCACTTTCTGAGGTACTGAGGAAGAACTATCTGAGGTACTGAGGGAGCACTATCTGAGATATTGAGGGAGCACTATCTGAGATATTGAGGGAGCGCTTTCTGAGGTATTGAGGGAGCGCTTTCTGAGGTATTGAGGGAGTGCTTTCTGAGGTATTGAGGGAGCGCTTTCTGAGATACTGAGAGAGCACTTTCTGAGGTATTGAGGGAGCACTTTCTGAGGTATTGAGGGAGAACTATCTGAATAATTGAGGGAGCACTTTCTGAGGTATTGAGGGGGCAGTATCTGAGGTACTGAGGGAGAACTATATGTAGAATTGAGGTAGAACTATATGAGATATTGAGGGAGAGCTATCTGAGGTATTGAGGGAGCACTTTCTGATGTAATGAGGGAGAAATATCTGAGGTATTGAGGGAGCACTTTCTGAGGTATTGAGGGAGCACTTTCTGAGGTATTGAGGGAGCACTTTCTGAGGTATAGAGGGAGCACTGTCTGAGGTACTGAGGGATCACTTTCTGAGGTACTGAGGGAGCACTATCTGAGGTACTGAGGGAGCACTTTCTGAGGTATTGAGGGAGCACTTTCTGAGGTATTGAGGGAGCACTTTCTGAGGTATTGAGGGAGCACTTTCTGAGGTATTGAGTTAGCACTTTCTGAGGTATTGAGGGAGCACATTCTGAGGTACTGAGGGATCACTTTCTGAGGTACTGAGGGAGAACTATCTGAGGTATTGAGGGAGCACTTTGAGGTACTGAGGGAGCACTTTCTGAGATTTTGAGGGAGCACTTACTGAGGTACTGAGGGAGCACTTACTGAGGTACTGAGGGAGCACTTTCTGAGGTACTGAGGGAGCACTTTCTGAGATATTGAGGGAGCACTTTCTGAGATATTGAGGGAGCACTTTCAGAGGTATTGAGGGAGCACTATCTGAGGTAGTGAGGGAGAACTATTTGTAAAATTGTGGGAGCACTTTCAGAGGTATTGGAGGAGCACTATCTGAGGTATTGAGGGAGAACTATCTGAGGTATTGAGGGAGCACTTTCTGAGGTATTGAGTGAGAAATATCTGAGGTATTGAGGGAGCACTTTCTGAGGTATTGAGGGAGCACTATCTGAGGTATTGAGGGAGCACTTTCTGAGGTATTGTGGGGGCACCTTCAGAGGCATTGAAGGAGCACTGTCTGAGGTATTGAGGGAGCACTTTCTGAGGTATTGAGGGAGCACTGTCGGAGGTACTGAGGGATCACTTTCTGACATACTGAGGAAGCACTATCTGAGGTATTGAGGGAGCACTATCGGAGGTACTGAGGGTGCACGTTCTTAGATATTGAGGGAGCCCTTTCTGAGGTACTGAGAGAGCACTATCTGAGGTACTGAGGGAGCACTTTCTGAGGTACTGAGGGAGCACTTTCTGAGGTACTGAGGAAGAACTATCTGAGGTACTGAGGGAGCACTATCTGAGATATTGAGGGAGCACTATCTGAGATATTGAGGGAGCGCTTTCTGAGGTATTGAGGGAGCGCTTTCTGAGGTATTGAGGGAGTGCTTTCTGAGGTATTGAGGGAGCGCTTTCTGAGATACTGAGAGAGCACTTTCTGAGGTATTGAGGGAGCACTTTCTGAGGTATTGAGGGAGAACTATCTGAAATATTGAGGGAGCACTTTCTGAGGTATTGAGGGGGCAGTATCTGAGGTACTGAGCACTATCTGAGATATTGAGGGAGCACTATCTGAGATATTGAGGGAGCGCTTTCTGAGGTATTGAGGGAGCGCTTTCTGAGGTATTGATGGAGCACTTTGAGGTATTGAGGGAGCACTTTCTGAGGTATTGAGGGAGCACTTTCTGAGGTACTGAGGGAGCACTTTCTGAGGTACTGAGGGAGCACTCTCTGAGGTACTGAGGAAGCACTTTTTGAGGTATTGAGGGAGCACTATCTGAGATATTGTGGGAACATTATCTGAGGTACTGAGGGAGAACTATGGGAACTATTGAGGGGGCGCTTGCTGAGGTATTGAGGGAGCACTCTCTGAGGGTTTGAGGGAGCACTCTCTGAGGTATTGAGGAAGCACTTTCAGAGATATTTCGGGAGCACTATCTGAGGTACTGACCGAGAACTATCTGAGGTACTGAGGGAGCACTATCTGAAGTATTGATGGAGCACTATTTGAGCTACTGAGTGAGAACTATCTGAGACATTGAGGGAGAACTATCTGAGGTATTGAGGGAGCACTATCTGAGGTATTGAGTGAGCACTATCTGAGGTATTGAGGGAGCACTATCTGAGGTATTGAGGGAGCACTATCTGAGGTACTGAGGGAGCACTATCTGAGGTACTGAGGGAGCACTATCTGAGGTACTGAGGGAGCACTATCTGAGGTACTGAGGGAGCACTTTCTGAGGTATTGAGGGAGCACTTTCTGAGGTACTGAGGGAGCACTTTCTGAGGTACTGAGGGAGCACTTTCTGAGGTACTGAGGGAGCACTTTCTGAGTACTGACGGAGCACTTTCTGAGTACTGAGGGAGCACATTCTGAGGTACTGAGGGAGAACTATCTGAGGTACTGAGGGAGAACTATCAGATGTATTGAGGGAGCACTTTCTGATGTATTGAGGGAGCACTATCTGAGGTATTGAGGGAGATCTATCTGACGTATTGAGGGAGAACTATCTGGGGTATTCAGGGATAACTATCTGAGGTACTGAATGAGCACGATTTCGTTGTACAGAGTGCAGAGGATAGAAAGGAACAGATGCAATGTCCTGATCATTTCGTCAGGGTCCCCGAGGCACTCTGGTGTCGTAATTTGAAATGGAAGCCACTCTCCATTTCAAAAGATTCAGATCATTTTAAACAATCAGTGAAAAATAACAGCAGCATACGTCTGAAACATGGTTTGGGGGAAATCTTTCATCAATCTATTGTTACTTGTTGCTTGGAGACGTTTTAGAAAAGCAGGCACCTAAAAAGACTGATGATGTCAATGCAAGAGGTGGTGCACAGGAAGATCCAACAAGTCATCTGTAGCTGTTGTCTGTCCCCGTGGAGCAGTCATCATGAGAGATCAGGGTTCAGTCCTGGGAGAAATCATTTCTCCAGCAATATCTCAACCATGCCTTTACAGCTATGTGTGTGTGTCTGTGTGTGTGTCTGTGTGTGTGTCTGTGTATGTGAGAGAGAGACTGCCCGTGTTTGTGTGTTAAAGAGTGGATGCGTGTGTATCTCTGTGTGTCTGTATATGTGTGCATGAGAGAGAAAGTGCATGTTCATGTGAGAGTGTGTGGCTGTGTGTGTTTGAGGGTGTGTGTGTCTCTGTGTACATGTGTGTGAGTGAGGGTGTGTGTGAGAGAGTGTGTATGTGCATGTGAGAGAGTGTGTCTGCGTGTATGTGTGTGTGAGAGAATGTGTCTATGTGTGTGTATCTATGTGTGTATGTGTGTGTGATAGAGTGTGTCTGTGTGCATGTGTGTGTGAGAGTGAGTGTGCCTGTGTGTGAGAGTGTGTGTGTATCAGTGTATGTGAGAGAGAGGGTGGGTGTCCGTGTCTGTGTGTGAGAGAGTGTGTCTATGCATATTTGAGGGAGTGTGTGTCTGCGTGTGTATGTCTGTGAGAGAGAGAGTGTAACTGTGTGTTTATGTGTGTGAGAGAGAGAGCGTCTGTGTGTGAGAGAGAGGGAGTGTGTGTCCATGTGTGTGTGAGAGAGAGAGTGTGTCGATGTGTGTTTGAGGGAGCATATGTCTGCGTGTGTATGTGTGTGTGTGAGAGAGTAACTGTGCGTTTATGAGCGTGTGTGAGAGAGTGTGTCTGTGTGTTTGAGGGAGCGTGTGTCTGCGTGTCTGTCTGTGTGTATGTGTGTGAGAGAGAATGTCTGTGTGTGTGAGAGAGAGAGTGTCTGTGTGCGTGAGTGAGTGGATGTGTGAGAGAATGTGTGTGTAAATGAGAGAGAGTGTGTGTATGTGTGTGTGAGAAAGAGTGTGTGTCTCTGTGTGCGTGAGTGAGAGTGTCTCTGTGTGTGTGAGAGAGAGTGTGTCTGTGTGAGAGAAAGTGTCTGCGAGTATGTGTGAGAGAGTGTGTCCGTGTGTGTATTTGAGGGAGCGTATGCCTGTGCGTGTATGTGTGTGAGAGATATAGTGTGTGCTTGTGTGTGTGTCTGTGTTTGTGTTTGAGGGAGCGTGTGTCTGTGTGTGTGAGAGAGCCTGTGTGTGGCGGGTCCTTTGTGTATGTGTGTGTGAGAGTGTGTGTTTGATGGAGTTTGTGTGTGTGTGCGCGCATGTAAACTCGCCAATCTTATTGGGTGCTCATGAATATGAAATCCAGCTGCTGTTTCAGGTGAAATGGTCCTTGTGTCTCCAAAGACACAAAGGCTGCAAGAGTGCATTAACTGGGGGAAAGAGAGTGCTGTTCATTCCCGTGGGGATTCATCCAGTAAACCTTCCCCACACACTAACATCCCTCTGGCAATGCAGTGACTAGTCCTGCACACAGTGCCCCAGGTACAAACCAATGTAATGTCACCGTAGTCTTACCAGAGCATGGGACAGCTCCTCATTAGAGAGCGGTGTCTGGTGGGGATTTAATCAGAGGGTCACTGTACCCCAGCTGAGGGGAGAGGTTGGGAAGGAGAGTCCTTCAGGGTCACCCCAGCTGCTGTGGGAATTGAACACGCTATTGGTTTTACTCTGCATTATAAACCAACTGTCCAGCCAAATGAGCTAACTGACTTCACTCCAGGGGCATGCCCTGTATAACCGAATCATAGCCAGCCTGCACTTCAATAGGAGCCAGGAGCAAGGCCATTCGGCCCCATCCTAACCCAGAAGGGAGAGCACGGGAATCTGATGAAGGAAACAAGTCCCTCCCATGTGGCCTTCTGAAATGGAGCTGGAGGACATGGCAGACATGGCCTGCTGTTTGCTTCCCCGAGGCTGGCCTGCTCCACCTTACAGTGAGAGACTGAGGGGAATCTCAAGAAGATTTCACTTCTCACTGAGAGGCTGCAACTCCAATCCAAATCAGAGTGGTTCCCTCCGAGACTCACGGAAGAGTGCAGCACTCTACAGATCAGGCCCTTGTGTCGCATAACCTCCAGTGTGGGGGTCAAGAGCTGGGAGGTAGTGTTAAGAACATAAGACCATCCGAAATAGGAACAGGAGGAGACCATTCAGCCCCTCGAGCCTGCTCTACTATTCAATAGGATCGTGAATGATTTAGCATTTGATTTGGGAGCTCAAACCCAGACAGTACAGAGACAGAGAATCAAATTATTCTGCTGTACGGAATCATCAGACAGGAGCTGGAACCAGAGAGAGTGAACACACACATTGTGGGATTCAGGCTGTCTGTGGGAATTTTACCACGAGATGCGAGCTCTAAGCTGAGGAGAGACAAAGGAGCAAAATGCTGGAAAGGGGCAGCTGCACAGTCTGATCCCACCGATCTCACTGCTTCCCACTCCCATGAGAGCTCTTATGTATATTCCTGTGTTCCCAGCTGTCTCTCCCACATCTTTCCTTCAATCCCTATCTCACAACATCCTTCATATCTCTGCCCTGTTGACATTTCCCTGCAGATTCCCTTCCTACAACACTCTGCCCCTTTGACACCCCATCATGTTTTTCAGGAATGCTTAATCATTCAATCTTCCACAAAACCGACACCTTCCTCATCTCTCCCTGCATCTTTCTCTCGGCTCTGTGGGATCTTGCATACCTTGTCTGTAAATCATTATTGTTGCATCGCAGCAGTTTCCCCCCCCCCCCACTCCACTCTCTCAGCTCTATGCTGCTGCTGCAACTCCTCTCTCTCTCTCGCTCTGTCCTATATCTCTCCCTGGGTTTTCTCTCTTGCTGTCTATTTGACATTCGCTCCCTGTCTTTGCCTCCCCTTTTCCCCTTCTATCTGTCTGACATTGTTTTTCTCTTTCTGGGGTTTTACTCTCTCTCTCTCGCCCTTTCTCTCTCTGCCTATCTCCTGCTCTTTTTCGATTCTTCTCACTTTCTCTCCCACCCTCTGCCTGCCCGTCTTTCTCTTATTCTCTCCCTCCCTCTCATTGTCTGTCTACCCATCTCTCTTTCTCTCTTGTCGTTTCTCTCCCTCTGTCTCCCTAGACCCCTGTCCCAGTGACTGCGGAAGGGACATGGGAAGAGTTTGTCTCTGGGTCGCTGGATGCTGTACAGTTAATGCGGGGAATCAACCTTTTCCTGGTCTCTCCCGAATGTTACCCCGACTGTGGGGAGGGGGTTAGTGTAAGGGATATAAAAGTACTTTTCTCATTGAGTCTGAAATGAAGAAAAAGAGAAGGGGGGTGACAAAAAGAGAAAGAGAGACATGGAGAGAGTGGGGATGGAGAAATTGAGGAGAGAGAGAGATGGGCAGTGAGAAACAGGGAGAGGAAGAAGGACACATATGGAGGGAGAAGGACAGTGTGTGTGGCTGGGGAATGGTTGCAGAGTGGGATCTTTCTGTGCATGACAGCAGTCAGTCAAAAGGTGTGTTAGTCTCTGCACCACGTCCTCCAGCCCAGGAGCTGTGGGTCTACATGGGAAGGGGGAGATTGGGAGACAAGGGGGGAGTGGGACGGCCAGAGACGGGGGACTGTTTGATGGGGTTTTGGGGTTGGTGGAGAAAGGAGGGGCTGCTGTGAGAGACAGAGAGATTGAGGGAGGGACAGCATGAGACGCAAAGTCTGAGACAGGATGGAGAAGAGATGGTCAAAGTCTGTGAGAAGATTTGTAGCTCGGGTGCTCGTTGTTGTGGTTCTGTTCGCCGAGCTGGAAGTTTGTGTTGCAGACGTTTCGTCCCCTGTCTAGGTGAAATCCTCAGTGCGTGGGGGCCTCCTGTGAAGCGCTTCTGTGATCTTTCCGCTGGCATTTATAGTGGTTTGTCTCTACCGCTTCCGGTTGTCAGTTCCAGCTGTCCCCTGCAATGGCCGGTGTATTGGGTCCAGGTTGGTGTGTTTAACAAACACATCGATCTGGACCCAATATACCAGCCACTGCAGCGGACAGCTGGAACTGACAACCGGAAGTGGCAGAGACAAATCAGTATAAATGTCGGAAGAAACAACACAGAAACGCTTTACAGGAGGCTCCCAAGCCCTGAGGATGTCACCTAGACAGGGGACGAAACGTCTGCAACACAAATTCCCAGCTCGGCGAACAGAACCACAACATGGAGAAGAGGTCTTCACAGAAAGGATCGTCAGTGAGGCCATTCAGGGGACAATCCTGAGGATCCTGAACAGGACCAGGATCATTTAATGGGGGAGGGGGGAATGGGCAGAAAGGACTCCATCTGTGATACAAGCCTTCTATAATTGTGGGACTGGGATCTTGCTGTGCATTAAGACAGCCACAGGCCAGTCAGTCAACCCAGACTCATTTACCTGTGTGAGAAAGTGAGGACTGCAGATGCTGGAAAGTCAGAGTTACAAAGTGTGGAGCTGGGGAAACACAGCAGGTCAGCCAGGAGAGTCGACGGTTCTGGCCTGACCTGCTGGGAATTTCCAGCTCCACACTTCTCCACTCATTTCCCTCTGCCCTCTGTTGGGGGCAGCAAAATATTTGAGGGGAGCTAATTTGACGAGGCAATTATTTGGGAGGCAAGATATTTGGGAAAGGGAATAAATTTGGGAGAACAGTGAAAATGAAGGGCATAATATTTTTGAGGGGTTACAAAATTGGGTGAGATCTTTCAGGTCTGAAATAGTGAAAAACAGAAAGGCGGGGTGTGAAAAAGAGACAGAGATGGAGAAAGTGGGGATGGAGAAGGGGGATGGGAGAAAGATGGGCAGAGAGAGAGAGGGAGAGAGTGAGAGAAAGAGTGTGTGTGTGAGAGAGACAGACAGAAGGACAGAGAGAGGGGACAGAGAGAGGGAGAGAAGGGGGAAGTCAGACTAAGACTGAGGAGTTAAAACATGGACAGACTGAATGGGTGACACTTGTTATTCCAGTTGGTTCCAACTCTCTCTCTCAATGGATTTTCACATTCCCTCTCTCCCATGCCCCTGGGTTTTGCTTCAGCCTCTCTCTCTCTCTCTCTCTCTCTCTCCGGTTCTGCTTCTGGGTCTGCCAAACTCTTTTCTCTCGCCCTCTCTCTCTCTCTGGATGGTCAGATGATCTCTGTCTCTTGCCATGCTGGTCTCCTCAGAAGGCCTCCAGAGATTCAAGCAATCAGTCTGCAGATAAACCCTGTTTTTGTTCATTTCTGGATGGTTTTCAGGAAATTTCTATCGTTCTGGCCAATTAGGCGAATCAGTTAATAGCTTGAAGCATTGCCAATCATTTGGATGGCTTGTTGCTGTTAGTTTCTTTGTGTAGCAGGACCCGGTGCCTTCCTGTCTGGGCCCTCATTTGTTTGGTAGATAAGTCTGTCCAGAATAACTGTTGCCATTTACATTATGCTGTGTTTGCGCTGTGCCTGGTGTGCGGGTTTTGTGATTTGGGAGATTTCCTTGGCCAATAAACCTTGGCTGTCTATCTGTGTTTTAGCCAGGAGGTTGTGATATCTCCCACAACTCATCCACTTGAATGGAAAGAAAAGACGTTTATGCAATAAATTACAAACCTAATTTTAAAAGCTGGTTATGCTTGTTGTCAGAGTAGCCAGCTGTCTGTGCAAAAGCCATTGTGTACGTTTTTCAAACCAATGGTCTTATAGCTTCACTTGGAGGTCGCCACTGATGATGCTACCCAGCCAGGTAACGAAACGTCTGGATATCAAACCTATCAGTGAGCAAATCTACACCCTAAGTCTTATAGCTGATAAGTGATATCATAAAATCTTGACAGAACAGAATCAGACCGTTCGGCCCATTGAGTCCACAATGACCCTCTTAAGAGAATCCAACTCAGACCCACTCCCCCAGTGATATCCCTGAAACCCTGCACTTGCTATGGCTATTCCAGCTGGCCCGAATATCCCTTGACAAAATGGGTAATTTAACATGGCCAATCTGTTGTAATGGCAACTATGGGCAGGAAATCAATACTGGGCCAGCCAGGAACACTCAAACACTGCAAATGAATGAAACTAAGGTGATCACCCAGGGAGTTCCATCTACCTTCCAGTCCCTGGGGGTGTATCTCGGCATTATTCACCATGATCGTACCCATCCGTTGCTGCCTGCAATTCTAACCACCGGTATCCCAAGATATTCCTGATTCCTGAAGAAGGGCTTATGCCCGAAACGTCGATTCTCCTGTTCCCTGGCTGCTGCCTGACCTGCTGCGCTTTTCCAGCAACACATTTCCAGCTATCCCAAGATATATCAAGGTGAGTGCGGTTAGGACCCCAGCCGATGTGAGAGGAGCCGAATTCTTGGATAACAGGCTATGGGCATGTCATGGTATGACCTGTTCCTTCCCGTTTACGTAAGTATGGTCCCTGGCAATGTTCCCTCTATCTCCACAGTAATCATGGTAGCCCATCCAAATACCTTTTTTATACAACTCCGATAATTTGGACTTCATCCTAACTTTGGTCACTTGGGTGAAGTGGAATCCCTCATACCAAGTCCAGGTGTCCCACCGAGAGTGTCCTTACAGCTGTTATTAACCCAGCTCTTGGTGAGCTGCTGTCACACACAGTGAGAGATGTTAGTGTGGGTATTTATGCTGTTTGTCACTAACCCGGGATGGGATTTTCCCTTGGCTGGCCTGCCTGAGCTCCTCCCTCAGCTGTTCCACCATCCCCTTACCATAGATACTGCACAGGGTGTGGTTTTACTGCTCACCGTCATCTCTGCTTGGGCCGTGGATGATCTGGTTAATCGTGTTGGCGTGACCCTCCAGTCTGGTCACTAAGTGATGGTTAGCCTGATTCTCCACTCTTTGTCCCATGGTCTCCTCTGGGTTTTCTGTATTCAGTCTTTCTCAGGCTCATTAGAGAGTTGTTGGGTCAGGATCCTGCGTTTATTCTCCAAATTAGCCAAGTCAGCGTACTGACCGGTAACACTCCTGCCCTGGGGGTGGACTCGGATACTGTGGCTAAGTCATTGAGGAGTTCCCTTTTCTTTCATCCGATAATTGCTGTTGTGGGATTTCCCTCATAATTCCCTGTCCCTTGTCCCATTATCCTGTGGAAGGACTCAAAGCCCTCCGCTTCTTTCTTGCCCGCCGTACCGACCAGTACCCTTCCACTGACACCCTCCTTCGACTGACTGAACTTGTCCTCGCCCTGAACTACTTCTCCTTCCAATCCTCCCACTTCCTCCAAACGAAAGGAGTAGCCATGGGCACCCGCATGGGCCCCAGCTATGCCTGCCTCTTCGTAGGATATGTGGAACAATCCATCTTCCGCAACTACACTGGCCCCACCCCCCACCTTTTCCTCCGCTACATCGATGACTGTATCGGCGCCGCCTCGTGCTCCCACGAGGAAGTTGAACAGTTCATCCACTTCACCAACACCTTCCACCCCGACCTCAAATTCACCTGGACAGTCTCAGATTCCTCCCTCCCCTTCCTCGACCTTTCTATTTCCATCTCAGGCGACCGAATCAACACGGACATCTACTACAAACCGACCGACTCCCACAGCTACCTGGACTACACCTCCTCCCATCCTGCCCCCTGTAAAAACGCCATCCCATTCTCCCAATTCCTCCGACTCCGCCGCATCTGCTCCCAGGAGGACCAGTTCCAAAAACGCACAACCCAGATGGCCTCCTTCTTCAAGGACCGCAATTTCCCCCCCGACGTGGTCGACGATGCCCTCCACCGCATCTCTTCCACTTCCCGCTCCTCCGCCCTTGAACCCCGCCCCTCCAACCGCCACCAGGACAGAACCCCACTGGTCCTCACCTACCACCCCACCAATCTCCATGTACAGCGCATCATCCGCCGTCATTTCCGCTACCTCCAAACGGACCCCACCACCAAGGATATATTTCCCTCCCCTCCCCTATCAGCATTCCGTAAAGACCACTCCCTCCGTGACTCCCTCGTCAGATCCACACCCCCCACCAACCCAACCTCCACTCCCGGCACCTTCCCCTGCAACCGCAGGAGGTGCAAGACTTGCGCCCACACCTCCCCCCTCACCTCCCTCCAAGGCCCCAAAGGAAACTTCCATATCCGCCACAGATTCACCTGCACCTCCACACATATCATCTATTGCATCCTCTGCACCCGATGTGGCCTCCTCTATATTGGGGAGACAGGCCGGCTACTTGCGGAGCGTTTCAGAGAACACCTCTGGGACACCCGGACCAACCAACCCAACCACCCTGTAGCTCAACATTTCAATTCTCCCTCCCACTCCACCAAGGATATGCAGGTCTTTGGACTCCTCCATCGTCAGACCACAACAAAACGACGGTTGGAGGAAGAACGCCTCATCTTCCGGCTAGGAACCCTCCAACCACAAGGGATGAACTCGGATTTCACCAGTTTCCTCATTTCCCCTCCCCCCACCCTGTCTCAGTCAAATCCATCAAATTCAGCACCGCCTTCCTAACCTGAGATCTTCTTCCCGACCTCTCCGCCCCCACCCCAGTCTGACCTATCACCCTCAACTTGACCTCTTTCCACCTATCACATTTCCGACGCCCCTCTCCCAAGTCCCTCCTCCCTACCTTTTATCTTAGCCTGCTGGACAAACTTTCCCCATTCCTGAAGAAGGGCTTATGCCCGAAACGTCGATTCTCCTGTTCCCTGGATGCTGCCTGACCTGCGCTTTTCCAGCAACACATTTCCAGCCATTATCCTGTGGGTCAGTTGGGAACATGATTATTTTAATGGGGAAGGACACCACTCTGATTACTGTATCCCTGATACATTCTTTATGATTAGTGTCAGTTTGTGATAAATGTTCGTGAACAAGGAATTCCCTGTGAGTTTAATGACTAGTCCATTCTGAGAGCCTGGTATGTGTGGGACAAGCTGGGGGAGGAGCCTTCCCTCCTGGTCACAGCCCGTTTTTAATTTTATTTCTGAGGAATTCTCCCTGGTGGGCTTCCTGATATATCACTGTCCGAACTCTGACCCCTAGTCCAGGCAGGGTGCTTGGTATCCTACTACCATGCACCCATTCTCGGGGAAACCCTACCAATCGCTTCTGATCCCTGAGCTACTGTAACACAATGTGGAAATCCCTAAAGTCTATTTCCTATTCAGCAATAAATTAGCAGAGAGCCCAAGCCTCATTACGGGCTTGTCTGAGAGGTGGAATCCCAGGTGTCCCTCCTCCTTTCTGAGACATGGGAGACAAAGGGTCGGGCCCAGTTTCTCATCGCTAAGAGAGGTGCAGGTCATATCCCCAAAAATCCAGACAAATTGGACCCAGAGTCTCTGGGTGAAGCTGACGGGCGGAGGGGAGTGCCATTCCCCTAGTTGTTGTTCTGCAGTTATGTAGCGCCTCTGCAGGTTATTCCTTATCCTGCCCTTGAGCAGTGAGGATCGCCGCCTTCATCTCATCATGGATCCCCCTCCCTAGCTGTTGGCCCTCAGGGAGGGCTGAATGGACTGCTGGACTAAGGCACATGGCGATTCATTTGGTTTGTTCCTCAGCGTCCACTCTATGTACGACAGACTGTCGGCCAATCTCATCCAAACATGTATCTGGGTCAGAGACGGGATGTTTATGGTGCTGCCCACCAGCTGGGTGCCTGGAATGGCTGTTGTGTACGGAGTGAGACCGTTAGCTGTCTGACACTGTGTAACCACATGGTTCATGGAATCTGAGTTCGGCTGTGGCTCAGGGCTGGGGGCAAAAGGTGCAGTTACCTGGGAGAAAGGCAGTGGGAGTCCCCTTTGTGAGTGGGTGTGGATGCGTCAGTGTGGGGCCTGTCATTATCTCCCTGGGGAGGTAGAACCCCAAAGGCACACATTATCCCATTCCGAGAATAGCCCTGGTTCCCTAGGGATTGTATTTGCTCCTGGCACCTTCTACTAGGGCCTGATGTGGGTTGCTCAGTGTTGCAGGTGTACAGGACCCATGCAGTTGCTTGGAGCTCATACACTGTCCTTCCAGAATGTCCATGTAACCTGAGGCTGCCTCCCCATCCCCAGAAACCCTCCTTTCACTGGATTGGGCTCTTCCCAATTGTAACTGGAGTAGTCCCATTTGGGTGAGATTTTCCGGCAACGTTCTGTCCTGCTCATTGTGTCGGAGACCTAGCTCTGTCACAGTCTGTAGGTTTTCCTGGTGTGACCGGTTCCCAGCTGCCTTATCCCAGCCGAGTTTCCTCCAGACTATCGGCAGTGGAGTGAGCTTTCCAGCTTCCTTCCCCAGTTCTCTTTGGGCTTCTCACCACAGCTCCTGTGCCAGGAATCCTTTGCTGCACGGCCAGGCTGGCTTCCTGCCAAATTCTGCAGGACTGTTTCACATTTGTACCGGTTCGTGTTCCTATTGCTTTAGCTGCTTCTGTATTATGGGACACCTGGATATGTTCATAGAGTCATAGAGTTCTACAGCATGGAGACAGGCTCTTTGGCACAAACTGGTCCATCCACACTAACCCCGTTTCCATGCACTTGGCCCATATCCTTCCAATATGTTCCTCTCCATGTATTTGTCCAATTGCCTTTTAAATATCATTAAATGTATCCTCCTTGACCACTTCTGCTGGTAGTTCATTCCGTATGTGTACCACTGTCTGGGTAAAAGCATTCACCCTCAAGTTCCCTTTTAATCTTTCCCCTTTCACATTAAACTGATGCTCTTCTGTTCTCGATTCCCCAAGCCTGGGATAAAGACTGAGTGCATTCACCCTATCCATGCCTCCCATGATATTATACACCTCTATAAGGACACCCCTCAGTCTCCTATGCACTAAAGAAAATGCCCCAGCTTGTCCAAACTCTCTCTATAACTCTAGTTGAGTTCTGGCAATATCCTTGTAAATTTCTTCTGCACTCTTTCCAGTTTAATAGCATCCTTCCTATAGCAAGGTGGGCAAAACTGAACACAATATTCCAAGTGCGCCCTCACCAATATCCTGCACAACTACAACAGATCTTCCCAACTTCGATATTCCATGCCCTGACTGATGAAGGGCTCATTGTGCCAAAAGCCTTCTTCACTGCCCTGTCTCCCTGTGACTCCCCTCTCAGAGAGCCGTGCACCTGGAATCCAAGGTCCCTCTGTCCCACTACACTCCTTCAGGCCCTACCATTCCCCATGAAACCCCTATCTTGATGTGACTTTCCAAAATGCTAGATCTCGGCATTGTCTGTATTAAACTCCATTTGCCATTTCTCAGCCCAATTCCCCAGCTGATCAAGGCCCTGTTGCAATTGCTGAGAACCTTCCTCACTTACTTTAGTATAATCTGAAAACTTACAAATCATGCCTTAAACATCCTCATCCAAATCATTGATCTAGATAAAAAACTGTAATGGGCCGAGCACTGACCAGCTCATTGGCACAGTGGCTCAGTGGTTAGCACTGCTGCCTCACAGCACCGTGGATCTGGGTTCAATTCCAACCTCACAGGATGGTCTGGGTGAATTAGATCCTGTTAGGGTTAGATTTTCTACAGTATGGAAACAGACCATTTGACCCAACAAGTCCACGCCGACCTGCCGAAGAATAACCCGCCCAGAGCCATTCTCCCTACCCAATGTTTACCCTGACAAATGCACCTAGCACTATGGGCAATTTAGCATGGCCAATTCATCTGACCTGCGCATTTTTGGATTGTCGGAGGAAACCGGAGCACCCGGAGGAAACCCACGCAGACACAGGGAGAATGTGTAAACTCCACACAGATAGTCACTTGAGGCTGGGGTTGAACCAGGGTCCCTGGCGCTGTGATGCAGCAGTGCCAACCACTGAGCCACCATGCCACACCAACTGAGTTTGTATGTTCTCCCCATGTCTGCGTAGGTTTCCTCTGGGTGCTCCGGTTTCCTCCCACAACCCAAAGATCTGCAGTTCAGGTAAATTGGCAATGCTAAATTGCCTATAGTGTTCATGGATGTGTAAGTAAGTTGCGTTATTCAAGGGTAAACGTAGAGTAACAGGGTACGGGAATGGGTTTGGGTGGAATAATCTTCAGAGGGCCAGTGGACTTGTTGGTCCGAAGGGCCTGTTCCACAGAGGAGGGATTCCAAGATTCTATGACCGCTGAGGCACACCACTAGTCACAGTCCTGCACTCTGACTGTTACCATCTGCTTCCTACGATCAAGCCAATTGTGTACCCAGTTTGCCAACAGCCCCTGGATTTCAAGTGATCTAACTTTTTTGGGGGGGAGTGTTGAGTGCAGAGTTGTGTAGGTATCACTAAATAAGGGGGAGATTGCAGTGCTGGGTAGGGATCAGTCAGGAAGGGGGTTATTACTTTATTGTGTCCACATCAGTCACGGAGTGTTTGATTCAGTGATGTATCAGGATCAGTCAGTGAGGGGGTGAATTTAGTGTGAGGTAGGGATCAGTCAGGAAGGGGGTGAGTGCAGTGTTGGGTAGGGATCAGTCAGGGAGGGGGTGAGTGCAGTGTTGGGTAGGGATCAGTCAGGGAGGGGGTGAGTGCAGTGTTGGGTAGGGATCAGTCAGGGAGGGGGTGAGTGCAGTGTTATGACAATAGACAATAGGTGCTGGAGTATGCCATTCAGCCCTTCGAGTCTGCACCGCCATTCATCATGATCATGGTTGATCATCCTCAGTCAGTATCCTTTTCCTGCCTTATCTCCATAACCCTTGATTTCACAATCCTTGAGAGTTCTATCCAACTCTTTCTTAAATGAATCCAGAGACTGAGCCTCCACTGCCCTCTGGGGCAGACCATTCCACACAGCCACCACTCTCTGGGTGAAGGAGTTTCTCCTCATATCTGTCCTAAATGGTCTACCCCGTATTTTTAAGCTGTGACCTCTGGTTCGGCACTCACCCATCAGCGGAACTATGTTTCCTGCTGCCAGAGTGTCCAATCGTTTTATAATCTAATATGTCTCAATCAGATCCCCTCTCAGTCTTCTAAACACAAGGTATACAAGCCCAGTCGCTTCAGTCTTTCAGTGTAAGGTAATCCCGTCATTCCAGGATATGACCTCGTGAACCTACGCTGCACTCCCTCAATAGCCAGAATGTCTTTCCTCAAATTTGGAGACCAGAACTGCACGCAGTACTCCAAGTGTAGTCTCACCAGGGCCCTGTACAGCTGCAGAAGCACCTCTTTGCTTCTTGTTATGAAGGCCAGCATGCTGTTACCCTTCTTCATTACCTGCTGTAACTGCATGCTTACCTTCACTGACTGGTGTACAAGAACACTCAGATCTCTCTGTACTGCCCCTTTACCTAAATTGATTCCATTGTGGTAGTAATCTGCTTTCCTGTTCTTGCCACCAAAGTGGATAACCATACATTTATCCACATTAAATTGTATCTGCCATGCATCTGCCCACGCACCTAACTTGTCCAGGTCACCCTGTAATCTCCTAACATCCTCCTCACATTTCACCCTGCCACCTAGCTTAGTATCATCAACAAATTTGCTAATGTTATTGCTGATACCATTGTCTATATCATTAACATATATTGTAAAAAGCTGCGGTCCCAGCACAGATCCCTGCGGTACCCCACTGGTCACTGCCTGCCATTCCAAAGTGGAGCCGTTTATCACTACCCTTTGTTTCCTATCAGCCAAACAATTTAGAATCCAATCTAGAACTTTGCCCCCAATACCATGCGCCCTAATTTAACTCACTAACCTCCTGTGTGGGACTTTATCAAAAGCTTTCTGAAAGTCCAGGTACACTACATCTACTGGATCTCCCTCGTCCATCTTCAGAGTTACATCCTCAAAAAATTCAAGAAGATTAGTCAAGCATGATTTCCTCTTCATTTATCCATGCTGACTCTTTCCTATCCTGTTACTACTATCCAGATGTGCCGTAATATCATCCTTTATAATAGATACAAGCATCTTTCCCACCACTGAGGTCAGACTAACTGGTCTATAATTTCCTGCTTCCTCTCTCCCAACTTTCTTAAAAAGTGGTATAACATTAGCCACCCTCCAATCCTCAGGAACCAACCCCGAATCTATCGAACTCTGGACAATAATCACCAACGCATCCACGATTTAGATTAGATTAGATTACTTTACAGTGTGGAAACAGGCTCTTCGGCCCAACAAGTCCACACCGACCCGCCGAAGCGCAACCCACCCATACCCCTACATTTACCCCTTACCTAACACTACGGGCAATTTAGCATGGCCAATTCACCTGACCTGCATATCTTTGGACTGTGGGAGGAAACCGGAGCACCCGGAGGAAACCCACGCAGACATGGGGAGAATGTGCAAACTCCACACAGTCAGTCGCCTGAGGCGGGAATTGAACCCGGGTCTCTGGTGCTGTGAGGCAGCAGTGCTAACCACTGTGCCACCGTGCCACCTCCTTCAGTACCCTGGGATGTAGACCATCAGGCCCCGGAGACTTATCAACCTTCAGACCTAACAGTCTCTCTAACACCAATTCCTGGCAAATATAAATTCCCTTAAGTTCAGGTCCTTCAGCCACTGTTATCTCAGGGAGATTGTTTGTGTCTTCTCCAGTGAACACAGATCTGAAGTACACAGTTAATTCCTCTGCCATTTCTTTGTTTCCAGTAATATATTCCCCTGTTTCTGTCTTCAAGGGTCCAATTTTAGTCCCAACCATTTTTTTGCCTTGCACATACCTAAAAAAGCTTTTACTATCCTCCTTTGTATTATTGGCCAATTTACCTTTGTACCTCATTTTTCCTCTGCGTATTTCCTTCTTAGTCATCCTCTGTTGCTCTTTAAAAGCTTCCCAGTCCTCCGTTTTCCCACTTATTTTTGCTATGTTATACTTTTTTCTTTTAACTTTATATGTTTCTTAACTTCCCTCGTCAGCCATGGCCGCCCATGCCTCCTCCTGGGATCTTTCTTCCTTTTAGGAATGAACTGATCCTGCAACTTCTGCATTATACACAGAAATATCCGCCATTGTTCCTCCATGGTCATCCCTGCTAAGGTATTGCACCATTGAACTTTGGTCAGCTCCTCCATCATAGCTCCATAGTTCCCTTTATTCAACAGAAGTACTGTCACTTCCGACTGTACCCTCTCCCTCTCAAATTGCAGATTGAAGCTTATTGTATTATGGTCACTACTTCCCAATGGCTCCTTCACTTCGAGGTCTCTGACCAATTCTGGTTCGTTACACAATACCAGATCCAGAATTGCCTTCTCCCTGGTCGGCTCCAGCACCAGCTGTTCTAAGAATCCATCTCTGAGGCACTCCACAAAGTCTATTTTTTGAGGTCCAATACCATCCTGATTCTCCCAGTCTATCTGCATGTTAAAATCCCCCATAACAACTGTAGTAACATCTTTGCGACAGACCAATTTCAGCACCTGAGTCAACTTACATCCGACATCCAGACTACTGTTTGGGGGCCTGTAGATAACTCCCAAGAGGGTCTTTTTACCCTTAGCATTTCGCAGCTCTATCCACACTGACTCTACATCCCCTTATTCTAGGTCCTCCCGCGCAAGGGACTGAATATCATCCCTTACCAGCATGGCCACCCCACCCCCTCTGCCCGCCAGTCTGTCCTTACGATAGCACATGTAGCCTTGAATATTCATTTCCCAGGCCCTGTCCAAATGAAGCCGTGCCTCAGTTATCCCCACAATATCGTATCTGCTTCGTGCATTCATATATAGTATTTTTAATTTGGTACTGCCCTCACCCTTCCCATCAATCCCTATTTCACTCAACCTTACAGCATGATCCGTTTCCGAGTTTTCTGCCTCATTGGTACAGTTGTCTTTCTTGACTTCTCTTGTTCTAACTTTCCCTTCAATTTCCTTTTTAAACATCCAGTTTGTCCCCTCCCTCTGGCTACTTAGTTTAAATGTAGCGGTGTTGCAGTAGAAAACCTGGCTGCCAGGATGCTGGTCCCTAACATATTAAGGTTGGGTAGGGATCAGTCAGGGAGGGGGTGATTACAGTGTTGTGTTGGGATCAGTCATGTCGGGGGAGATTGCAGTGCTGTGTAGGGATCAGTCAGGGAGGGGGAGATTGCAGTGCTGTGTTGGGATCAGTCATGTAGGGGGAGATTGCAGTGCTGTGTAGGGATCAGTCAGGGAGGGGGAGATTGCAGTGCTGTGTTGGGATCAGTCATGTAGGGGGAGATTGCAGTGCTGTGTAGGGATCAGTCAGGGAGGGGGTGATTACAGTGTTGTGTTGGGATCAGTCATGTAGGGGGAGATTGCAGTGCTGTGTAGGGATCAGTCAGGGAGCGGGTGATTGCAGAGTTGAATAGGGATCAGTCCAGGAGGGGAAGATTGCAGTGTTGGGTAGGGATCAGTCAGGGAGGGGGTGAGTGCAGTGTTGGGTAGGGATCAGTCAGGGAGGGGGTGAGTGCAGTGTTGGGTAGGGATCAGTCAGGGAGGGGGTGAGTGCAGTGTTGGGTAGGGATCAGTCAGGGAGGGGGAGATTGCAGTGTTGGGTAGGGATCAGTCAGGGAGGGGGAGATTGCAGTGTTGGGTAGGGATCAGTCAGGGAGGGGGAGATTGCAGTGTTGGGTAGGGATCAGTCAGGGAGGGGGAGATTGCAGTGTTGGGTAGGGATCAGTCAGGGAGGTGGAGATTGCAGTGTTGGGTAGGGATCAGTCAGGGAGGGGGTGAGTGCAGTGTTGTGTCGGGATAGAAACAAATCAGGAGGGCAAAAAAGGGGACATAAGTTTGCTTTGAGAAATAGGGTTCAGGAGAATCCAAAGGGTTTTTAAAAATGCATAAAGGCCAAACGGTCACTGCGGAGAGAATATTGCCCCTCAAAGTTCAAGACCGCCTGCATGTGGAGCTGCAGGAGATACTGAACAAATATTTCTTGTAGAGAAGGACATGGAAGATATAGAATAGAATGATGGTTTGGGAAATAGCATTGGGAAGTAGATGATATCATCTTGCAAAAGGTCCACATTACAGAGGACGAGGTGCTGGATGTCTTGAAATGCAAAAAGGTGGATAAATCCCAAGGACCTTATCAGGTATACTCTCGATCTCTGTGGGAAGCTTGAGAAGTGATTGCTCGGCCCCGTGCTGAAATCGATAGACACAGGTGACTGCAGGTTAGGTTAACGTGATGCCACTGTTTAAGACGGGTGGTAAGGACAAGCCAGGGAACTGCAGACTGGTTTGCCTGACGTCAGTCGTGGGCACGTTGAAAGACGGATACATGCGGGACAGGAATTACATGTGTTTAGAAAGGCAATGTCTAATTGGGGATAGTCAGCATTGCTTTGTATGTGGGAAATCATGTCTCAAGATATTGAGTTTTTTGAAGAAGTAACAAAAGGATTGATGAGGGCAGAGCGGTGGGTGTGAGTGATGTGGACTTCAGTAAGGTATTCGAAATGTTTCCACATGGGAGATTGGAAAGCAAAGATAGACCTCATGGAATACAGGGAAAACCAGCCATTTGGATACAGAACTGGCACGAAGGTAGACGACAGAGGGTGGTTGTGGAGGGTTGTTTTTTCAGACTGGAGACCTGTGACTAGTGGAGTGCCACAAGCATCGGTGCTGCGTCCACTACTTTCCATTAATTATATAAATAATTTGGATGTAAACAAAGCAGGTATAGTCAGTAAGTTTGCAGATTATACCAAAATTGGAGGTGTAGTGGACAGTGAAGAATGTTCCTTCACATTACAACGGGATGGTGAACTGATGGGCCAATGGGCTGAGGAGTGGCAGATGGAGCTTCATTCAGATAAATGGGTGGTGCTGCATTTTGGCAAAGCAACTCTTTGCAGGATTTATACACTTAATGTTAAGGTCCCAGGGAGTGTTTCTGAACAAAGAGACCTTGGAGAGCAGGTTCATTGTTCCTTGAAAGGAGAATTGTGGGTCGATAGGATAGTGAAGAAGGTCTTTGGTATGCTTGCATTTACTGATCAGGGCATTGAGTAGATGAGTTGGGAGGTCATGTTGTGGCAAAACAGGACATTGGATAAGCCACTTTTGGAATATTGCGTGCAATTCTTGTCTCCTCCCTATCGGAAGGATATTGTGTAAATTGAAAGGGTTCAGAAAAGATTTACAAAGATGCTGACAGGATTTGAGGATTTGAGCTAAAGGGAGAGGTTAAATGGGCTGGGGCTGTTTTCCCTGGAATGTCTGAGGCTGAGGGGTAACCCATATGGAGGTTTATAAATCCATGAGAGGCATGGTTAGGTTTAACAGACAAGGTCTTTTCCTTGGGGTGGGGTGGTCCAGAACTGGAGGGCCGAGGTTGAGGGTGAGAGGTGAAAGACATAAAAGGAACATAATGGATAACATTTTGATGTGGAGGGTGATGCGTGTATGGAATGAACTGCCAGATGAAGTGGTGGAGACTGGTAGAGTAACAGCATTTAAAAGGTATCTGGATGGGTATACGAACAGGAAGGGTTGAGAGGGATTCGGGCCAAGTGCTGGCAAATGTGACGAGATTATGTTAGGATAGGTGGGTGGCGTGGATGAGTTGGACAACGAAGGGTCTGTTTCTGTGGTGTACATCCCTCTGACTGTAAATGTTTTCCACTGTCCATTACCAGCCATATACTTCACTGTTTCCCCTGTTTACCTTGGTCAGTTCTCCTCTCAAACACATGTCAATGGCTTTGGTTGTGATTGTAGGGTGTGCTTTATGGTCACTTTAAAAATCCATCATCTCACTGAATTCCACTATACTGCAATTTCCCAGAGGATATCTTAGTGTGACATGACTCCTTCCCTCAGCGTCATCACCCAACGGTCGATCTGAGATAGTCACGTCCCTGGCCGTTTGCACAACGTGTTATTCAAACAAACACTGACAGAAATATTCAAAGAGGAGTTCCGATAACATCACTTTTGCCAAAGTGACTGTCCCAGGTTATACAAAGACTGAAGTCTCCCAAAATGGTCACAGTGCCTTTGCATTACACAGGAATTCATTGGAATGTGTAACAGGGTTGAGCAATGAAATGCCTTTCGGCAGCCTCTAAACTCTTCTCCTGCTTGTGTTTTTGACACGTGTTACCCAGAATCTGCATTCAGGCTGATTCAGCTTCATCATCTGAGGCCAAATGGTGTCTCTGTACTGCCTTTGTTCCCCATTATTGTCAGGGTTACCCATCCTGCACTCCCTGACACCCCTCAAGGAGGTGGACAATAGAATATTCATGTTCCACCTTTTGTTCACAGTGTCACCACTAAACCTCATTTATCTCTGTACCAGAGTCCTTATTGCAGAGACTTTAGCCAGTCCAAAAAAGTACATTACGACTGACTCTTTCCACAATTTCTTGTCACAGTCCAATGTCACAGTTTCAGTTAAACTCTGTCTCTTCCTGTTCCTTTCTGCTTGTCTTCAGCTACATTGCCATTTCTCTTTGGATTTGGAAAGCTCCTTTCACCTGAATCCTGGCCCTGCAACCTCTCTGTCAGCTTAAAGTCCTGTCCATAAGCCTACCAACATGATTGGCCAGGACCCTGGTCCCAGCAATGCTGTGTTTAATTCACTCATGGGATGTTGCTGTCTCTGGCTGGCCAGCATCACATGCCCACCCCGAGCTGCCCTTGAGCTGAGTGTTTTGCTGGATCATTACAGAGAGCAGTTTAGAGTCAACCCCATCGCTCTGGAACTGGAACATGTGTAGGCCAGACCTGCTGCCTATAACAGATTTCCCTCCTGAAAGGATATTAGGTAGTTAGATGGGTATACTGGACACCGGCATTAACATCTGGATGAACAGTTGGGTGAAAATAACACGAGGCCATCACCTGTCCCACTCATAGCTCACCCGTCACTGAGTACTGATCCCCGTGCACCATGAATCACAATCCTTTCATCATGACCATTGTGTGATCCTGATACCTTCCTGCACTCTGGTGATATCACTCAATCTCTCTCCATGTGGTATCCCTCGCTGTGTGGCTCTAATTGCTGCCTCTGTCAACTTCTCTCGCTCTTGCAGCTATTCCAGATCCTGAGCTAACAGAATTCCCCACTCCAGAGAGACGCAGCAGCACAGGCCAGGGATGGAGACTGGGATTTTCCAGGTCTCTGTGGGACTCAGTGCCATCCTCCATGTGCAACTCTGACTGCATCAGTCTAATTTCCCATTCTGTCTGCTTCCCTATCTCCTGTAGATACTCAGGATGTTCCTGTCTCAGCCGAATTCCTAACTCCTGTCTCGTCCATAACCACATCAAAGATGGTTGGTCAGGCAGAGAGAGATGGAGAGGGAGGTCTGGAGCCTTCAGTAAATCCTGCAGCCGGTAAAATCACTCACAGTAAACAGCACAGGGTGGAGGTAGTAGACTTCTATATTCAGACCTGGAAGACAGGACATAGATACAGAGCTGGGCAAGGAACAGCAACATTCTAGGCTTCATTCCCACCATCTTGTCAGGGTCCTGCTCTCACCTCTGCTGCATTGGTCCTCCCTGAGACATCTCTCTCTGACTCTCTCTGACTCTCTGTCTCTTTATCTCGATCCCTCTCTCACTCCCTCACTCTCTATCTCTCACCCTCTCACTCTCATTCTCTCTCTCAGCCCCTCTCTCACCTTCTCTCTCTATCTCTATTCCCCTCACTCACTCTCTCTCTAACCCACTCACTCACTCTCCACCTCATCCCTCTCTCTCACCTGACTCTCTCTCTCTCTCCCCCTTTGCGTGCCTCTCACTCATGTCCCTCTCTCTAGCTCGCCCTGCATCTCTCCCTATCTCGCTTTACCCATCTTTCTATCTTTCTCTCTCTCTCATTCTCTCTCTTGTCCACTTATCGCACTCTTTCTCTCTCGATCTCTCAGACTCTCTCTCATTTCCGTCCCCTCACTCACTCACTCACACTTGCACCTCTCTCTCTCGCTCACCCCCTCTCTCGCCTGTCTCTCTTGCTCGCTCCTCGCTCTCTCCATCTCTCACCCCTCACTCTCTCTCCACTTTCTCTCATTTTCTCCCCCATCTCTGGCCCCTCTCTCTGCCCCCTCTCCCCACTCTCTCTCTCCCCACTCTCTCTCCCCCACTCTGTCCCTCCTCTCTCTCACCCTCTCTCTCACCCCGCTCTCTCACCCCTGTCTCTCCCCCTCCCCTCACTCTCCCCCCTATCGACCCACTCTCTCGACCCACTCACTCGAGCCCCTCAATCGACCCGCCCCTCTCGACCCCCCTCTCTCAACCACCTTCTCCCGACCCCCCTCTCGACCACCTCACTGGACCCCCTCTCTCGACACCCCTCTCACAACCACTCCCGTCGAAAGCCCTCACTCGACTCCCCTCTCTCGACCCCCTCTCTCGACCCCCTCTCTCAACCCCTGCACTCGACCCTTTTCTCTCCCATTCTCTCTCTCTAATCCATCTCTCTCTAACCCCTTTCTCTCCCCTATCTTTCCCCTTCTGTTTCCCCTTCTCTCTCCCCATCTCTCCCGCTTTCTCTCCCCTATCTCTCCCCAATCTCTCGCCAAATCCCTCCCCAATCTCTCCCCCAGTCTCTCCCCAATCTCTCCCCTTATCTCTCCCCCTTATCTCTCCCCTTGTCTCTCCCCTTATCTTCCCCCTCTCTCTTCTCCTCTCTCTTCCCTCGCTCTCTCTTCCCCTCTCTCTTCCCCCACCTCTCTCTGCCCCACCTCCCTCTCACTTACCTCTCTATCTCCCTCACCTCTCTCTCCCTACCTCTCTCTCCCCCTCCCTCCTCTCTTTCTCCCACGCTCTCTCTTCCCCTCTCCCCTCGCTCTCTCCCACTCTCTCCCACTCTCTACCCCTCTCTCACCTCTCTCTCCCCCTCTCTCTCTCCCTCTCTCTCTCCCGCTCTCTCTCCTCCTCCCTCTCTCCCCCTCCCTCTCTCCCCCTCCCTCTCTCCCCCTCTCTCTCTCCCCCTCACTCTCTCCCCCTCTCTCGCCCCTCTCTCTCGCCCCCTTCTCTCTCCACACTCTCTCTCTGTCCTTCTCAATACTCCCCTCTCTCTACCCCTGTCTCTCTACCCCCGTCTCTCTCTCCTCTCTCTCTCCTCTCTCTCCCCTCTATCTCTCCCCTCACCATCTTCCCTCTCACCTCTCTCCGTCTCTTCTATCTCCATCTCCCCCTCTCTTCCCCACTCTCTCCCCCGCTCTCTGTCTTCCCCCTCCCCGCTTCTCCCATCCCTCTCTCCCCACCATCTGTCTCCGCCTCTCCCTCCTCACCCTCTCTCTCCCACTCTCTCCATCTCTCTCTCCCCCTCTCTCTTTCCCCATCTCTTGCCCCCTCTCTTGCCTCACTCTCTCACCTTTTTCTCTCTCTCCCTATCTCTCTCTCTCGCCCGTCCCTCTCCCCCCTCGCTCCCCACTCTCTCTCTCTGCTCCCTGTCTCTCCCCCTCCCTCTCCCCTCCCTCTCCCCTCTCTCTCCCCTCCTTCTCTCCCCGTCCTTCTCTCCCCCTCCTTCTCTCCCCCTCCTTCTCTCCCCTCCATCTCTCCCCCTCCCTCTCTCCCCTCCATCTCTCCCGCTCTCTCGCCCCCTCTTTTGACCCCCTCACTCTGTCACCTCACTCTCCCTCCCCCTCTCACTCACTCCCTCTCTCTCCCCCACTCTTTACCCCTCCTCTCCCCCTCTCCCCACACTCTCTACACCTACTGTCTCCCTCCACTCAATCCCCCCACTCACTCCCCCACTCTATCTCCCCACCCTCTCTCTCCCCCTCTCCCTCCCCCTCTCTCTCACACTCTCTCTGTCTCCCCTCTCGCTCGTCCCCCTCTTGGTCGTCCCCTCTCTCGCCCCTCGCTTTCCCGCTCGCTCTCCCACTCTCCCTTCCCCTCTCTTTCTCCCCGTCTCTCTGCCCGTTTCACTCACCTCTCTCTCTCTCCCCGCTATCTTGACCCTCTCTCTCGACTCCCTCTCTCCCCCTCTCCCTCCCCTCTCTCTCACACCCTCTCTGTCTCCCCCGCTCGCTGGTCCCCCTCTCTCGCCCCTAGCTTTCCCGCTCGCTCTCCCCCTCTCCCTTCCCCTCTCTTTCTCCCCCTCTCGCTGCCTGTTTCACTTACCTCTATCTCTCTCCCCCACCTTGCCCCCTCTTTCTCCCCCTCTCTCCCCCCTCCCTTGACCCCTTTCCGTTGGCCCTACTCCCCTCTTTCGCCCTCCTTCTCTCTGCCCTTCTCTCTGTGCCCCTCTCTCTTTCCCCTCACTCTGTTAACCCTCTCTCCCACTCTCTCTCCCTATCTCTCTCTCCCCCTCTCCTCCCTCTCCCCCTCTCTTTTCCTCTCCCCTCTCTCCCCTCACTCTCCCCCTCTCTCTCCCCGCTCACTCTCCCCGCTCTCTCCCCCTCTCTCTCCCCCTCCTCTATCCGCCCTCTAACTTGACCGCTCTCCCTTGTCCCCCTCCCCTTTTTCGCCCTTCTCTCTCTTCCCCTCTCTCTTTCTCCTTCTCTCTCCCCCCCACATCTCTCTCACCCACCTCTCTCTCCAATCTCTCTCTCTCTCTCTCCCTGCTCTCGCCCCCTCCCTCGTCCCCTCTCTCTCCACCTCTCTCTTCCCTCCCTCTCCCCGCACTCCCTTGAAACTCTCTCACTCCCTTTCTGTCCCACCTCTCCACTTCCCTCGCCCCCTCATCTCCCACCCCCTGTCTCTCACCCCATCTCTCTCCCCCTCGCTCTCTCACCACCGCTCTCTCTCCCCCTCTCCTCCCTCTCTCTCCCCCACTCTCTGCCCCCTGACTCTCATTCCCCGCTCTTTCACCCCCACTCTCTCACCTCCCTCACTCCCCTCTCTCACCCTCTCTTTCTCTCTCTCACCCTGTCTCTCCCCCTCTATCGCTCCCCCCTCTCTCCCTCACACTCTCCCGCGCTCTCTTCCGCCTTTCTCTCCAAAAACTCTCTCTCCGCCCCCTATCTCTCCCCATCTCTCTCCCCTCTCTCTCCCTGCTTTCTCTACTCCCCCTCTCCCCCTCTCACCCCCTGTCTCGCCCCCTCTCTCCCCGTCTCTCTCTCCCCCCTCTCTCACCCCTCTCTCCCTTTCTCGCCCCCCTCTCTCACTCCCCCTTTCTCATCCCCCTCTCTCACTCCCCCTTTCTCGCGCCCTCTCTCACTCCCCCCTTCTCGCCCCCCTCTCTCGCCCCCCTCTCTCACCCCCCCTTCTCGAACCCACTCTCTCGCCACCCACTCTCGTCCCCTCTCTTGTCCCTTCTCTCACCTCCCTCTCGCTCTCCCCCGTCTCTTCCTGTCTGTCTTCCCGTCTCTCCCCCTCCCCCTCTCTCCCCCTCTCTCTCTCCACCTTTCTCTACGCCTCTTCCCCTCTCTCTTCCCCCACTCTCTCTCCTCTCTCTCTTCCTCTCTCTCACACCCCCTCACTCACCCCCACACTCTCCCCATCTCTCTTCACCCACTTTCTCCCCCCACTCTCTGCCTCCTCTGTCCCGTCTTCTCTCCTCCCTCTCCCCTCTCTCCCCACTCACTGTCTCCCCCTCTCTCTCGCCTCTCTCTTCTTCTCTCTCCCCCTCTCCCTTGCCCCTTCTCCCTTGCCTCCTCTCCTTCCCACTTTTGCCCTCCCTCTCTCGCCCCTATCTCTCTGCCTCTCTCTCTCCTCACTCTGTCACCTCACTCTCTCCACCTCTCTCAATCCCTCCCTCTCTCACCACCTCTCTCACTTTTCTCTCACCCACTCTCTCCTCCGCCCTGTCTCTCTTCCCCCTCTCTATCTCTCTCTACCGCCTCTCTCTCTTCCCCCTCTCTCCCTTCTTCTCTCCCCTTCTCTCTACCGTCTCTCTCAGCCCCTCTCTCGGCACCTCTCTCTTGCACCCCCTCTACGCCTCACTCTCTCTCTCTCCCCTGTCTCTTCACAAACTCTCTCCCCCACTCTGTCACCTAACTCTCTCCCCTCTCTCTCACTCCCTGCCTAACCCTCTCCCTCCACCATTCTATCCCCACTCTCTCCGCACTCTCTCTCCCCCCTCTCTCTCCCCCCTCTCCCCATCCATCTCCCCCTCTCTCTCCCTCGATTCTCTCTCTTTTCATGCTCTGTCCCCCTCCCTCTGTCCCCCTCCCTCTGGCACCCACTCTCTCCTCTCTCTCTCCACCCCGACTCTCCACTCTCTCTCCCCCACTCTCCTCGTCTCTCTCCCCTCTCTCTCTCCCCCTCTCTCTCCCTCCATTCTCTGCCCCCTCCTTCTGTCCCGCTCCTCCTGTCCCCCTCCCTCTGTCCCCCGCCCTCTGTCCCCGTCTCTCCTTCTCTCTCACCCCCGACTCTCCCCTCTCTCTCCCCCCTCCCCCTCTAACCAATCTCTCCCCTCCCCTTCTCTCCAACCTCCCTCTCCTCCTCTCTCCCTCCCCCACTCTCACCGCCACTCTCTCCCCGCACTTTCTCTCCCCACTTTCTCTCCCCACTCTCTCTCCCCACTCTCTCCCCACACTCTCTCTCCCTTCCCTCTCTCCCCCTCCCTCTTTCCCCTCCCTCTGTCCGCCTCTCTCTCCTCTCTCTCAGCCCACTCTCACCTCTCTCTGCACACTCTCCCTCCTCTACCTCTCCCCCCTCTCCTCTCTCTACCCCAATCTCTCACCTCCTCTCTCTATCCCGTCTCTCTCTACTCTGCTCACCCTCTCTCTCTACCCCTTAAACACTCTCTCTCCCCCGTCTCACTCTTCACTAACTCTGTTGCCTAAATCTCTCCCCTCTCTCTCCCCCTCTCTCACTCCCTCCTTCTCTCACCCTCTCATTCTCCCCTCTCTCTCTCCCCACTCTCACCCCCTTTCTGTCCCCCTCTCTCCCCCTTCCTCGCCCTCCCACTCTCTCTCCCCGTCTCTCCCCCTCCCCGTCGCTCTCCCCGTCTCTCTCCCCTCCCTCTCCCCCACTCTCTTTCCCCGCTCTCTTTCCCAACTCTCTCCACCACGCTTTTCCCCCACTCTCACCCCCATCTCTCTCCCTTCTCTATCACCCCTGCTGTCACCCGCTTTCCGTCCCCCAGTCTCCCCCTTCCTCGCACCTTCCTCTCCCTCCCCCTCTCTCACCTTGTCCCTCCCCCTCTCTCCCTGTCGCTCTCCCTGTCTCTCTCCCCCTCTCTGTCCCTCCCCCTCCCACCTCTCACTCTCCCCTCTCTGTCCCCCAACTCTCTTCCCCCACTCTCTGCCACATCTCTCTCCCCCTCTATCTCCCCGTCTCACCCCCCTCGCCGCCTCGCTCTCCCCGTCGCTCTCTCCGTCTCTCCCCCTCTCTCCCTCTCTGTCTCGCCCTCCCCGTCTCTCTTCCTCCCTATCTCTCTCTCTGCCGCCTCTCTCTCTTCCCCCTCTCTCCACATCCCTCTCACCCCTCTAACCCCTCTTTCCGCCTCTCCCCTCCTCTCTCCCCTTCTCTCTACCATCTCTCTCTCACCCCCTTTCTCTACACCTCTCTCTCTCACCCACTCTCTCTACACCGCACTCTCTCTACACCTCACTCTCTCTCTCCCCTCTCTCTCTTCACTAAATCTCCCCCCGACTCTGTCACCTAAATCTCTCCCCTCTTTCTCACTCCCTCCCTCCCTAACCCTCTCTCTCCCCCACTCTCTCCCACACTATCTCCCCCACTCTCTCCCCGCACTCTCTCTCCCCACTTCCTCTCCCCACTCTCTCCCCCACTCTGTCCCCACACTCTTTCTCTCCCTCCCGCTCTCTCTCCCCTCTCTCTCTCCCTCCACTCTCTGTGCCCCTCCCTCTTTCCCCCTCCCTCTGTCCGCCTCTCTCTCCTCTCTCTCCCCCACTCTCCCCTCTCTCTCACCCCACTCTCCCCCCTCCCTCTCACCTCCTCTCTCTATCCCGTCTCTCTCTACCCCGCTCACCCTCTCTCTACCCCTCAAACTCTCTCTCCCCCCTCACTCTTCACTAACTCTGTCGCCTAAATCTCTCCCCTCTCTCCCTCTCTCACTCCTTCCCTCTCTCACCCTCGCACTCTCCCCCTCTCTCTCCCCACTCTCACCCCCTTTCTGTCCCCCTCTCTCCCCCTTCCTCGCACCTTCCTCTACCTCCCACTCTCTCTCCCCGTCTCTCCCTCTCCCCGTCGCTCTCCCCGTCTCTCTCCCCTCCCTCTCCCCCACTCTCTTTCCCCGCTCTCTTTCCCAACTCTCTCCACAACGCTCTTCCCCCACTCTCACCCCCATCTCTCTCCCTTCTCTATCCCCCCTGCTGTCACCCCCTTTCCTTTCCCCAGTCTCCCCTTCCTCGCACCTTCCTCTCCCTCCCCCTCTCTCGCCTTGTCTCTCCCCCTCTCTCCCTGTCGCTCTCCCTGTCTCGCTCCCCCTCTCTCTCCCTCCCTCTCCCACCTCTCACTCTCCCCTCTCTGTCCCCCAACTCTCTTCCCCCACTCTCTGCCACATCTCTCTCCCCCTCTATCTCCCCGTCTCACCCCCCTCGCCGCCTCGCTCTCCCCGTCGCTCTCTCCGTCTCTCCCCCTCTCTCCCTCTCTGTCTCGCCCTCCCCGTCTCTCTTCCCCCATCTCTCTCTCTGCCGCCTCTCTCTCTTCCCCCTCTCTCCACACCCCTCTCACCCCTCTAACCCCACTTTCCCCCTCTGCCCTCCTCTCTCCCCTTCTCTCTACCGTCTCTCTCTCACCCCCTTTCTCTACACCTCTCTCTCTCTCACCCACTCTCTACACCGCACTCTCTCTACACCTCACTCTCTCTCTCCCCTCTCTCTCTTCACTAAATCTCCCCCCGACTCTGTCACCTAAATCTCTCTCCTCTTTCTCACTCCCTCCCTCCCTAACCCTCTCTCTCTCCCCCACTCTCTCCCACACTATCTCCCCCACTCTCTCCCCGCACTCTCTCTCCCCACTCTCTCTCCCCCACTCTGTCCCCACGCTCTCTCTCTCCCTCCCGCTCTCTCTCCCCCTCTCTCTCTCCCTCCACTCTCTGTGCCCCTCCCTCTTTCCCCCTCCCTCTGTCCGCCTCTCTCTCCTCTCTCTCCCCCACTCTCCCCTCTCTCTCACCCCACTCTCCCCCCTCCCTCTCCATTCCCTCTCACCTCCTCTCTCTATCCCGTCTCTCTCTACCCCGCTCACCCTCTCTCTACCCCTCAAAGTCTCTCTCCCCCCTCACTCTTCACTAACTCTGTCGCCTAAATCTCTCCCCTCTCTCTCCCTCTCTCACTCCTTCCCTCTCTCACCCTCGCACTCTCCCCCTCTCTCTCCCCACTCTCACCCGCTTTCTGTCCCCCTCTCTCCCCCTTCCTCGAACTTTCCTCTCCCTCCCACACTCTCCCCGTCTCTTCCCCCTCCCCGTCGACCTCCCCGTCGCTCTCCCCGTCTCTCTCCCCCTCTCTCTCCACCTCCCTCTCCCCACTCTCTTTCCCCACTCTCTTTCCCCACTCTCTCCACCACGCTCTTCCCCCACTCTCACGCCCATCTCTCTCCCCTCTCTCTCCCCCCGCTCTCACCCCCTTTCTGTCCCCCTCTCTCTCCCCTTCCTCGCACCTTCCTCTCCCTCCCACTCTCCCTCCCTGTCTCTCCCCCTCCCCGTCGCTCTCCCCGTCTCTCTCCCCTCCCTCTCCCCCACTCTCTTTCCCCGCTCTCTTTCCCAACTCTCTCGCCCCGTTTCACTCCCTCTCTCCCCGGTGCTCTCCCCGTTTCTCTCCCCCTCACTCTCCTTCCCTCTCCCCCTCTCACTCTCCCCTCTCCCCCACTCTCTTCCCCCACTCTCTGCCCCAACTCTCTCCCCTTTCTCTTCCCCCCATCACCCTTCCTTGCACCTTCTCTCTCACACCCTCTCTCTCACACCCTCTCTCTCACACCCTCTCTCACATCCTCTCTCTCCCCACTCTCACTCCCCCCTCTCTCTCCACCTCTCTCACCCTCTCTGTCTCACACCCTCTCTCTCACCTCCCTCTCTCTCACCACTCTCTCTCTCTCCCCCTCACTCTCCCCGTCTCTCCCCCTCTCCCCGTCGCTCTCCCCCCACTCACCCCCTCTCTCTCGCACTCCCCGTCTCTCTTCCCCCTCCCTATCTCGCTCTTTGCTACCTCTCTCTCTTCCCCCTCTCTCCACACCCCTCTCACCCCTCTAACCCCTCTCTCCAACCTCACCCCTCCTCTCTCCCCTTCTCTCTACCGTCTCTCTCTCACCCACTCTCTCTCTACACGTCACTCTCTCTCCCCTCTCTCTTCACTAACTCTCCCTCGACTCTGTCACCTAAATCTCTCCTCTCTCTCCCCCTCCCTCTTTCCCCCTCCCTCTGTCCGCCTCTCTCTCCACTCTCTCAGCCCTCTCTCCCCTCTCTCTCCACAGTCTCACTCCTCTACCTCTCCCTCCCCTCCTCTCTCTACCCCAATCTTTCACCTCCTCTCTCTATCCCGTCTCTCTCTACTCTGCGCACCCTCTCTCTCTACCCCTCAAACTCTCTCTCTCCCCCGTCTCACTCTTCACTAACTCTGTTGCCAAATCTCTCCCCTCTCTCTCCCCCTCTCTCACACTCTCCTTCTCTCACCCTCTCATTCTCCCCTCTCTCTCCCCACTCTGACCCCCTTTCTGTCCCACTCTCTCCCCCTTCCTCGCACCTTCCTCTCCCTCCCACTCTCCCTCCCTGTCTCTCCCCCTTCCCGTCGCTCTCCCCGTCTCTCTCCCCTCCCTCTCCCCCACTCTCTTTCCCCGCTCTCTTTCCCAACTCTCTCCACCACGCTCTTACCCCACTCTCACCCCCATCTCTCTCCCTTCTCTATCCCCCCTGCTGTCACCCCCTTTCCATCTCCCAGTCTCCCCCTTCCTCGCACCTTCCTCTCCCTCCCCCTCTCTTGCCTTGTCTCTCCCCCTCTCTCCCTGTCGCTCTCCCTGTCTCTCTCCCCCTCTCTCTCCCTCCCTCTCCCACCTCTCACTCTCCCCTCTCTGTTCCCCAACTCTCTTCCCCCACTCTCTGCCAGATCACTCTCCCCCTCTATCTCCCCGTCTCACCCCCCTGTCCCGCTCGCTCTCCCCGTCGCTCTCTCAGTCTCTCCCCCTCTCTCCCTCTCTGTCTCGCCCTCCCCGTCTCTCTTCCCCCCTATCTCTCTCTGCCGCCTCTCTCTCTTCCCCCTCTCTCCACAGCCCTCTCACCCCTCTAACCCCTCTTGCCCCCCTCCCCTCCTCTCTCCCCTTCTCTCTACCGTCTCTCTCTCACCCCCTTTCTCTACACCTCTCTCTCTCTCACCCACTCTCTACACCGCACTCTCTCTACACCTCACTCTCTCTCTCCCCTTTCTCTTCACTAAATCTCCCCCCGACTCTGTCACCTAAATCTCTCCCCTCTTTCTCACTCCCTCCCTCCCTAACCCTCTCTCTCCCCCACTCTCTCCCCCACTCTCTCCCCCAATCTCTCCCCACACTCTCTCTCTCCCTCCCGCTCTCTCTCCCCCTCTCTCTCTCCCTCCACTCTCTGTGCCCCTCCCTCTTTCCCCCTCCCTCTGTCCGCCTCTCTCTCCTCTCTCTCCCCCACTCTCCCCTCTCTCTCCCCCCACTCTCCCCCCCCTCCATTCCCTCTCACCTCCTCTCTCTATCCCGTCTCTCTCTACCCCGCTCACCCTCTCTCTACCCCTCAAACTCTCTCTCCCCCCTCACTCTTCACTAACTCTGTCGCCTAAATCTCTCCCCTCTCTCTCCCTCTCTCACTCCTTCCCTCTCTCACCCTCGCACTATTCCCCTCTCTCTCCCCACTCTCTCCCCCTTTCTGTCCCTCTCTCTCCCCCTTCCTCGCACTTTCCTCTCCCTCCCACTCTCTCCCCGTCTCTTCCCCCTCCCCGTCGACCTCCGCGTCGCTCTCTCGTCTCTCTCCCCCTCTCTCTCCACCTCCCTCTCCGCACTCTCTTTCCCCACTCTCTTTCCCCACTCTCTTTCCCCACTCTCTCCACTCTCACGCCCATCTCTCTCCCCTCTCTCTCCCCCCGCTCTCACCCCCTTTCTGTCCCCCTCTCTCTCCCCTTCCTCGCACATTCCTCTCCCTCCCCCTCTCTTGCCCCGTTTCTCCCCCTCTCTCCCCGTCGCTCTCCCCGTCTCTCTCCCCCTCTCTCTCCCTCCCTCTCCCCCTCTCACTCTCCCCTCTCCCCCACTCTCTTCCCCCACTCTCTGCCCCATCTCTCTCCCCTTTCTCTTCCCCCCCTCTCACCCTTCCTCGCACCTTCTCTCTCACACCCTCTCTCTCACACCCTCTCTCTCACACCCTCTCTCTCACACCTTCTCTCACATCCTCTCTCTCCCCACTCTCACTCCCCCCTCTCTCTCCACCTCTCTCACCCTCTCTGTCTCACACCCTCTCTCTCACCTCCCTCTCTCTCACCCCCCTCTCTCTCTCACCCTCTCTCTCCCCGTCTCTCCCCCTCTCCCCGTCGCTCTCCCCCCACTCTCTCCCTCTCTCTCGCCCTCCCCGTCTCTCTTGCCACTCCCTATCTCGCTCTTTGCCACTTCTCTCTCTTCCCCCTCTCTCCACACCCCTCTCACCCCTCTAACCCCTCTCTCCAACCTCTCCCCTCCTCTCTCCCCTTCTCTCTACCGTCTCTCTCTCACCCACTCTCTCTCTACACGTCACTCTCTCTCCCTTCTCTCTTCACTAACTCTCCCTCGACTCTGTCACCTAAATCTCTCCCCTCTCTCTCAATCCCTCCCTCACCTTCTCCCTCCCCCACTCTCTCCCCCACTCTCTCCTCCACTCCCTCCCTAACCCTCTCCCTCCCCCACTCTCTCCCCCACTCTCTCCCCCACTCTCTCCCCCACTCTCTCCTCCACTCTTTCCCCCACTCTCTCCTCCACTCTCTCCCCCACTCTCTCCCCCACTCTCTCCCCCACTCTCTCCCCCACTCTCTCCCCCACTCTCTCCTCCACTCTCTCCCCCATTCTCTCTCCCCACTCGCTCCCCACTCTCTCCCCACTCTCTCCCCCACTCTCTCCCCCACTCTCGCTCGCCACTCTCGCTCTCCACTCTCTCCCCCACTCTCTTCCCCCACTCTCTCCCCCACTCTCTCCTCCACTCTCTCCTCCACTCTCTCCCCCACTCGCTCCCCCACTCTGTCCCCACACTCTCTCTCCCCTTCCCTCTCTCCCCCTTCTCTCTCCCTCCATTCTCTGTACCACTCCCTCTGTCCGTCTCTCTCACCTCTCTGTCCCCCACTCTCCCCCCCTCTCCGCCGTCCCTTCTCTGCCCCTCCCTCTCCCTCTCTCTCTATCTATCCACTCTCTCACCACCTCTCTCTACCTCTCTCTCTCTACCCCACTCACCCCCTCTCTCGACCCTCAATCTCTCTCTCCTCTTCTCTCTTCACTAACTCTCTCTGTCGCCTAAATCTCTCCCTCTCTCTCCCTCTCTCACTCCCTGCTTCTCCCATGCTCTCACCCTCTCCTCTCTCTCCCCACTGTCTTTCCCCATTCTCTCCCCTACTCTCTTCACCCCTCTCACACCATCTCTCTCCCCTCTCTATCTCTCCCTCTCTCTCGTCCCCCTCTCTCTCCCCTCTCTCTCCACCCTCTCTCCCCCTCCCTCTCTCCCCCTCCCTCTCTCACCATCTCACTCTCCCCCTCTCTCTCTTTCCCACTCTTTCAACACTGTCTCCCCCAATCTCACTCCCCCTCTTCCTCTCCCCCTTTCTCTGTCCCCTTCTCTCCCCACACACCCCTGTCTTTCCCCTTTTCTCAACACCCACTCACCCCCTCTCTTTCACCCCCTCTCTCTCACCCCCTCTCTCTCACCCCTCTCTCTCACCCCCTCTCTCTCACACCCCTCTCTCCCACACCCTCTCTACCCCTAACTCTCACACCCTCTCTCTCACCCCCTCTCCCACACCCTCTCTCACACCCCTCTCTCCCACCCCCTCTCTCTCACACCCCACTCTCACTCCCTCTCTCTCCCCACTCTCACACCCCTCTCTCTCCTCCTCTCTCTCACCCTCTCTCTCACCCCCCTCTCTCTCACCCCCCTCTCTATCACCCTCTCTCTCACACACCCTCTCTCTCCCACCCCTCTCTCCCACCCCCTCTCTCTCACCCCCTCTCTCTCACCCCCTCTCTCTCACCCCTCTCTCTCACCCCCTCTCTCTCACACCCCTCTCTCCCACACCCTCTCTACCCCTAACTCTCACACCCTCTCTCTCACCCCTTCTCCCACACCCTCTCTCACACCCCTCTCTCCCACCCCCTCTCTCTCACACCCCACTCTCACTCCCTCTCTCTCCCCACTCTCACACCCCTCTCTCTCCTCCTCTCTCTCACCCTCTCTCTCACCCCCCTCTCTCTCACCCCCCTCTCTATCACCCTCTCTCTCACACACCCTCTCTCTCCCACCCCTCTCTCCCACCCCCTCTCTCTCACCCCCTCTCTCTCACTCCCTCTCTCTCCCCACTCTCACACCCCCCTCTCTCCTCCTCTCTCTCACCCTCTCTCTCTCACCCCCCTCTCTCTCACCCCCTCTCTATTACCCTCTCTCTCTCTCACACACCCTCTCTCTCAACCCCCTCTCTCACCCCCTTCTCTCACACCCTTTTTCTCCTCCTCCCTCCCGCCTCACGACAACCTCTCTCTCCCTAAACTCTCTCCCATCTCTCTCCCCCTCTCTCGCTCTCCCCCTCTCTCACCCTCTCTCTCTCCCCCTCTCTCTTCCCCTCTCTCTCACACCCTTTTTCTCCCCCTCCCTCCCGCCTCACGAGAACCTCTCTCTCCCTAAACTCTCTCCCCTCTCTCTCCCCCCCCCCCCTCTCTCTCTCCCCCTCTCTTTCCCCCTCTCTCTCGCCCCACTCTCTCTCGCCCCTCTCTCTTGCCCCTCTCTCTCTTGCCCCTCTCTCTTGCCCCTCTCTCTCACGCCTCTCTCTCGCCCCTCTCTCTCGCCCCCTCTCTCTCAGCCCCTCTCACCACCCATCTCTCTCCCCTCTCTCTCCCTCTCTCTCCCACTCTCTCACCTCTCTCTCTCACCCTCACTCTCATACCTCTCTCTCCCACCCCTCTCTCTACCCACTCTCTACCCCACTCTCTCCACCTCACACTTGCCCCTCTCTCTCCCCACCTCTCTTTCCCCTCTCTCTCGCCTCTCTCTCTCACCCCCTCTCTTTCCTCCCACTCTCTCCCCACTCTCTCTCCCACCCCTCTCTCCCCCTCACTCTCTCCCCCTCACTCACCCCCTCTCTCTCCTACTCTCTCGCCTCTCTCTTTCACCTCTCTCTATCACCCTTTCTCTCTCTTCCCACTCTCTCCCCCCTCTCTCCCCCCTCTCTCCCCACCTCTCTTGCCACTCTCTCTCGCCTCTCTCTCTCACCCCCTCTCTCTCCCCCACTCTCTCCCCCACACTCTCTCCCCCACACTCTCTCCCACTCTCTCTCCCCTCTTCCCCCTCCCCCCTCTCTCTCCCCCTCTCGCTCCCACTCTCTCCCATCTCTCGCCCCCGTGTCGCCCTCCTGTCTCTCCCCTCCTCTCTCGCACCCTCACTCACCCACTCTCTCACCCCCACTCTCGCCCCCCCTCTCGCCCCCTCTCTCACACCAACTCTCCCCCCCTCCCCCTCTTTCCACAACTCTCTCTCTCTACCCCCTCTCTCTCGCCTCTCTCTCTCACACCCCGTCTCTCTCCCCCACTCTCTCCCCCACACTCTCTCCCCCACACTCTCTCCCACTCTCTCTCCCCTCTTCCCCCTCCCCCTCTCTCTCCCCCTCTCGCTCCCACTCTCTCCAATCTCTCGCCCCCTGTCTCGCCCTCCTGTCTCTCCCCTCCTCTCTCACACCCTCTCTCGCCCCCTCTCTCGTCCACCCCTCTCACCCCCCCTCTCACCCCCCCCTCACCCCCTCTCTCATCTCCTCTCTCGCCCCCACTCTCGCCCCCCACTCGTCTCCACTCTCTCCCCCTCTCTCATCTCCTCTCTCTCCCCTCTCTCACTCCCTCTCTCACCCCATCTCTCACACCATCTCTCTCCCCCCTCTCTCCCCCACCTCCCCCTCTCCAAGCTCTCTCTCTCCCCCTCTCTCTCCCCTCTCTCTATCTTCCACTCTTTCTACCCCCTCTGTCTCTCTCTCCCTCGCTCTTTCCCACTGTTTCTCGACTCTCTCTCTCCTCTCTCTTTCCACCCATCTCTCTCCCCTCTCTCCATCTCCCCTCTTTCTCGCCCCACTCTCTCTCTTCTCTCTCCCTCCCCTCTCTCCCTCCCCTCTCACTCTCCCCGCAATCTTACCCTGTTCTCTTACCCCGCTCGCTTACCCCACTTACTCTCTCCTCTCTCCCAACGCACTCTCACCCCCACTCTCCCCACCCACTCTCCCCACCCAGTCTCCACCCCCAACTCTACCCACCCACTCTCCCTTCCCCACTATTTCCCCCACTCTCTTCCGCACTCTCTTTCAACCCTTCTCTCTCCCCCTCTCTCCCCTCTCTCTTCCCCATCTCTCTCCCCCTCTCGCCCACCCCTCTCTTCCCCCACTGTCTACCCCCACTCTCTCCCCTCACTCTCTCCACCTCTCTCTTTCCCCCTCTCTCTCCCCCTCTCTCTCCCCCCACTCTCGCCCCCTCTCCTCCTCTCTTCCCCCTCTCTCTCCCCACGCTCTCTCCCCCCTCTAACTCCCCCTCTCTCCCCCTCTCCCCACCTCGCTCGCCTCTCTCTCGCCTCTCTCACCCCGTCTCTCTCCTCTCAGTCTCTCCCCTCTCTACACCTCTCCCCACCTCGTTCGCCTCTCTCTCGCCTCTCTCTCTCACCCCGTCTCTCTCCTCTCACTCTCTCCCCTCTCTCACCCTCTCTCTCCCCAGCTCCCTTGCCCTTCTCTCTCATCTCTCTCTCTCCCCACTCTCTCTCTTCCCCACTCTCTCCCCCTCTCTCGTCCTCTCTCTCTCCCCCTCCCCTCTCTCCCGCCTCTCTCTCTCCCCCCTGTCTCTCCCCTCTCTCTCCCCCCTCTTTTCCCAACACTCCCCTGATCCCCTCTCTCCCCTCCCTCTCTCTCCCCTCCCTCCCCACTCTCTCTCACCCCCCTCTCGCCCCTTCTCTCTCGCCCCCTCTTTCGCCGCCACCCTCGCCCCCTCTTGCCCCCACTCTCGCCACTCTCTCGCTCCCTCTCTCGCCCCAACTCTCGCCCCCATCATCTCCACTCTCGTCCCTCTCTCTCACCCCACTCTCTAACTCCTTCTCTCTCGCCTCTCTCTACCCCTCTTTATCCCCCTCTCTCCAGCCCTCTCTCTCCCCTTCTCCCCCTCCCCCTGTCTCCCCCTCTTTCCCCCACTTTCTCCCCACTCTCTCTCTCTCTCTCTCCCCGCGCTCTCTACACTCTCTCTCACCCCCTCTTCCCACCTCCCCCCCTCTCTCCCCCCTCTCTCTTCCCCCTTCTCTCACCCACCTCCCTCGATCCCTCCCTCTGCCCCCTCCCTCTTCCCCTCTCTCTGATCCCCTCTCCCTGCCCCCTCTCCCTGCCACTCTCTCTCTCCCCCCTCTCTCTCCCCTCTCTCTCTCCCCCTCTCCTCCGCTCTCTCCCTCTCCCCTCCGTCTCCCCCGACATCCCACTACCTCTTTACCCCCTCTCTCTTCCCCTTCTCTCTCTGCCCTCTGTCTCCATGCCTCTCTCTATCCCATCTCTCCTCCTCCCCCTCCCTTTCCCCTCACTCCCTCTCTCTCTCTATCCCTCACTCTCTCTCTGCCCCTCACTCTCTTCACTAACTCTCTCCTCCAACTCTGTCACCGAACTCTCTCCACTCTCTCACCCCTTTCCTCTCTCAATCCCTCCCTCACTCACTCTCTCACTCTCTCACTCTCCCCATCTCTCCCTTCCCCCATCTCCCCCTCCCGTCTCCCCCGCTCTCTCCCCACTCTCTCCCCTCCTCTCTTTCCCCTCCTCTCTCCCCTCTGTCTCCCCTCTCTCCCCTCTCTCTTCCCTCCTCTCTCTTCCCTCCTCTCTCTCCCCCCTCTGTCTCCCCCCTCTGTCTCCCCCCCACTCCTCCCTCCCCCCCCTTCCCCCTTTCTCTCCCCCTCTCTCTCCCCCCTCTCTCTCCCCCCTTTCTCTCTCTCCCCTCTCTCTCTCCCCTCTCTCTCCCATCCTCTCTCTCCCCTCCTCTCTCTCCCCGCCTCTCTCTCCCCTCCTCTCTCCCCCCTCTCTCCGCCATCTGTCTCCCCCCTCTCCCCCCCTCTCTCTCCCCCATCTCTCTCCTACCTCTCTTGACCCCCTCTCTCTGTCCCCATCTCCCTCTCGGTGCCCCACTCTCACTGTCCCCTAACTCCGTCCCCCTCGCACTGTCCCTGCGCTCTCTGCCCCTCCTGTCTCTCTGTCACCCCTCTCTCTGTGCCCCCTCTCTCTGTCCACCCTCTCTGTCCTCCCTCTCTGTCCGTTCCCCTCTCTCTGTCCCCCTCTCGCTGTGCCCCCACTCTCTGTCCACCCTTTCTGTCCCCCCTCTCTCTGTCCCTCCTCTCTCTCTGTTCCCTTCTCTCTGTCCCCCTCTCTCTGACCCCTCCTCTCCTTCTGTCCCCATCTCTCTGTCCACCCCTCTCTCTCATCCCTCTCTCTCAGCCCCCTCTCTCTGTCCCCCAACTCACTGTCTCCCTCTCGGTCCACCCTCTCTCTTCCCCCTCTTTTTACCCCTCCTCTCTCCCCATCTCTTTCCTCCCTCTCTCTCCCCACTCTCTTGGCCCCACTCTCTCTGTCCCCTCTCTCTCTGTCCCCCTCTCTCAGTCCCCCTCTCTCTGTTCCCCCTCTCTCTGTGCCCCCTCTCACTGTCACCCCTCTCCCTGTCCCCCTCTCCCTGTCCCCCTCTCCCTGTCCCCCCCCACCCTATCTCCACTCTCCCTGTCTCCCCTCTCTCTAACCCTCTCTCTCTGACCCCTCTCTCTGTCCCCCTTTCTCCCCGTCACCCCTCTCTCTGTCCCCCCTCTCTGTCCCTCTCTCTCTGTCACCCTCCTCTCTGTCCCCATTCTCTCTGTCCACCCCTCTCTCTGTACCCTCCTCTCCCTCTGTCCTCATCTCTCTGTCCACCCCCTCTTTCTGTTGCCACTCTCTCTATGTCCCCCTATCACTGTCTCCCCTCTCTCTCTGTCCCCCCTCTCTGTACCACCTGCTCTGTCACCCTCCTCTCTGTCCCCACTCTCTCTGTCACCTTCTCACTCTGTCCCTCCCTCTCCCTCTGTCCCCATCTCTCTGTCCACCCCTCTCTCTCTGCACCCCTCTCTCTTTCCCCCCTCTCTCTTCCCCCTCTCTCTTTGTTCCCCTCTCTCTCCCTATTCTCTCTTTCCCCTCTCTCTGTCCCCCTCTTTCTCTGTCCCTCCCTCTCTCTGTCCCCACTCTCCCTGTCCGCCCCCTCTTTCCCCCTCTCTCTTTCCCCCTCTTTCTTTCCACCCTCTCTCTGTCCCCATCTTTCTGTCCACCCCTCTCTCTGTACCCTCCTCTCCCTCTGTCCCCATCTCCCTGTCCACCCCCCTCTCTCCGTTCCCCCTCTCTCTCTTTCTCCCCTCTCTCTGGCACCCCCTCTCTCTGTCCCCACTCTCTCTCTGTCCCCCTCTTTCTCTGTCACCCCTTTCTCTTCCCCCTCTGCCCCCCTCTCTCTGAACCCCTCTGCCTCTGTTCCCTCCTCTCTCTGTCACCCCCCTCCGTCTCACCGCTCTCTGTCCCGCTCTCTCTGTCCTCTCTCTCTCTGTACCCCCGTCTCTCTGTCCCCCCTGTCTCTCTGTCCTCTCTCTCTGTCCTCCTGTCTCTGCACACCTCTCTCTGCCCCCTCTGCCGCCCTCTCTCTGTGTCCCCCACTTTCTCTGCCTCCCCGTCTCTACCGCTGTCTGTCCCCCTCTCTCGGTGCCCCTCTCTCTCTGCCCCTCCTTCTCTCTGTCCCCCCGTCTCTCAGTCCCCCCACTCACTGTCAAAAATCTCTCTGGCCCCCCTCTCTCTGTCCCTCCATCTCCCTGTACCCCCCTCTGTTCCCACTCTCTCTGTCCCACTCTCTCTGTACCACCTCTCTTTGTCCTCTCTCTCTCTGTCGCCCTTCTCTCTATCCCCCCTCTTCCTCTGTCCCCCTCTCTCTGTCCGCGCTCTCTGTCCCCCCTCTTCCTCTGTCCCCCTCTCTCTGACCCCCCTCTCTGTCCCCATCTCTCTATGTCCTCCTCTCTCTCTGTCACCCCCATCTCTTCTCCCTGCCACCCCTCTATCTGACCCCCTCTCCCTCTGCTCCCTCCTCTCTCAGTCCCCCTCGCTCTCTGTCCCCCTCTCTCTCTGTCCCCCTCTCTCTCTGTCGCCCCTCCCTCTGAACCTCCTTCTCTCTGAACCCCTCTCTCTGTGCCCCCTCTTCCTCTGTCCCCCTCTCTCTCTGTCCCTCCTACTCTCTGGCCACCCGCTCTCAGTCTGACCACTCTGTGCCACTCTCTCTGCACCCCCGCCCCCTCACTCTGTCACCCCATCTCTCTTTCTCCCCCTCTCTGTCCCCCCTCACTATCCCCTCTCTCACCGTTCCCCTCTCTCTGTCCTCTCTCTGTCTGTCCCCCACCTCTCTGTCCCCCTCTCTCTGTTACCCTTACCTCTCCGTTCCTCTCTCACTGTCCCCCCCTCTCTGTCCCGCCTCTTTCTGTCCCCCTCTTTCTATCCCCGCTTTCTCTGTCCCCTCGTCCCCCTCCCTCTGTCACCCCCTCTGTCCTCTCTCTCGGTCCCTCTCTCTCTGTCCCCCTTCTCTCTCTGTCCCCCTCTCTCTGTCCCCCTCTCTCTCTCTGTCCAACCCTCTCTCTGTCCCCCTCTCTCTGTCCTCCCTCTCCGTTCCTCACTCTCTTTCCCCCTCTCTCTTTCCCCCTCTCTCTGTCCTCCCCTCTCTCTGTCCTCCCCTCTCTCTGTCCTCCCCTCTCTCTGTCCCCCCTCTCTCTGTCCCCCCTCTCTCTGACCCCTCTCTCTGTCCCCCTTTCTCTCCGTCACCCCTCTCTCTGTCCTCCCTCTCTCGGTCCCTCTCTCTGTCACCCTCCTCCCTGTCCACCCCTCTCTCTGTACCCTCCTCTCCCTCTATCCTCATCCCTCTGCACCCCTCTCTCTTTCCCCCCTCTCTCTTCCCCCTCTCTCTACCCCACTCTCTCTCCTCTATCACTCCACCCTCTCTCTTCCCCACTCTCTTGCCCCCCCTCTCTCTGACCGCCTCTCTCTGTCCCTCCCTCTCTCTGTCCCCATTCTCCCAGTCCGCCCCCTCTGTCCCCCTCTCTCTTTCCCCCTCTTTCTTTCCACCCTCTCTCTGTCCCCCTCTTTCTATCTACCCCGCTCTCTGTACCTTCCTCTCCCTCTGTCCCCATCTCTCTGTCCACCCCCTCTCACTGTCCCCCTCTCTCTCTTTCTCCCCTCTCTCTGTCCCCCTCTCTCTCTGTCCCCCTCTCTCTCTGTCACCCCTCTCTCTTCCCCCTCTGCCCTCATCTCTCTGACCCCCTCTGCCTCTGTTCCCTCCTATCTCTGTCCACCTCTCTCTGTCCCCCCTCTCTCTGTCCCCCCTCTCTCTGTACCCCGCTCTCTGTGCCCCTCTCTCTGTCCCCTCTCTCTCTGTCCCCCATCTCTCTCTGTCCCCCCTGTCTCTCTGTCCTCTCTCTGTCCTTCTCTCTCTGTACACCTCTCCCTGCCCCCTCACTCTGTGACCCCTACTCTCTCGCCCCCCCCGTCTCTCCCGCTCTCTGTCCCTCTTTCTCTGTGCACCTCTCTCTCTGCCCCTCCTTCTCTCTGTCCCCCCGCTCTCAGTCCGCCCCCTCTGTCCCCCTCTCTCTTCCCCCTCTCTCTGTCACCCCCTCCGTCCCCCTGTCCTCCCTCTAGTGTGCCCCGTCTCTCTGTCCCCCGTCTCTCACTGTCACAACTCTCTCTGCCCCCCCGTTTCTCCTTCTCCCTGTACCCCCTCTGTTCCCATTCTCTCTGTCCCCCCTCTCTCTGTACCACTTCTCTCTGTCCTTTCTCTCTCTCTCTGTCGCCCTCTCTCTATCCCCCCTCTTCCTCTGTCCCCCTCTCTCTGTCCGCGCTCTCTGTCCCCCTCTTCCTCTGTCCCCCTCTCTCTCTGTCCTCCCTCTCTGTCCCCCTCTCTCTCTGTCCTCCTCTCTCTCTGTCACCCCTCTCTCTTACCCCCGCCACCCCTCTCTCTGACCCCCTCCCTGTGTTCCCTCCCCTCTCAGTCCCCCTCTTTCTCTGTCACCCCTCACTTAGTCCCCCTCTCTCTCTGTCCCCATCTCTCTGCCCCCCTCTCTCTCTGTCCCCCCTCTCTCTGTGTCCCCTCTTCCTCTGTTCCCCTCTCTCTCTGTCCCTCCTTCTCTCTGCCCCACCCGTTCTCAATCTGCCTCCTCTGTGCCACACTCTTTGCACCCCGGTCCCCCCTCACTCTGTCACCCCATCTATCTTTCTCCCCCTCTCTGTCCCCCCGCACTGCCCGCCCTCTCTCTGTTCCCCTCTCTCTGTTCCCCTCTCTCTGTATCCCTTCTCTCTGTCCCCTCTCTCTCTGTCCCCCTCTCTCTGTCCCACCCCTGTCTCCGTTCCCCTCTCTCTGTCCCCTCTCTCTCCGTTCCTCTCTCTCCGTTCCCCTCTCTCTGTCCCCTCTCTTCCCCCCCCCTCTCCGTTCCCCTCTCTCCGTTCCCCTCTCTCTGTCCCCCTCTCTCTGTCCCCCTCTCTGTGTCTCCCTCTTTCTCCATTCCCCTCTCGCTGTCCCCCTCTCTCTCCGTTCCCCTCTCTGTGTCCCCCCTCTCTGTGTACCCCCTCTCTCTGTCACCCTCTCTCTCCCGTTCCCCTCTCTCTGTCCCCCTCTCTCTCCGTTCCCCTCTCTCTGTCCCCCCTCTCTCACCGTTCCCCTCTGTCTGTCCCCTCTCTCTCTGCCCCCTCTCTCTGTCCCCTGTCCCCACCTCTCTCTCTCTCTCTCTGTTCCCCTCTCTCTGACCTCCCTCGCTCAGTCCCCCTCCCTCTCTGTTCCTCTCTCACTGCCCCACTCTCTCTGTCCCCCCTCTCTGTCACCCCTCACCATCCCCCCTGTCTCTCCGTTCCCCTCTCTCTGTTCCCACATTTCTATCCCCCTCTCTCTGTCCCCCGTACCCTCCCTCTGTCACCCCCTCTGTCCCCCTCTCCCTGTCCCCCTCTCCGTCACTCTCTCCGTCCCTCTCTCTCTGTCCCCCTCTCTCTGTCCCCCTCTCTCTGTCCAACCATCTCCGTCACTCTCTCTCCGTCCCTCTCTCTCTCTGTCCCCCTCTCTCTCTGTCCCCCTCTCTCTGTCCCCTCTCTCTCTGTCCCCCTCTCTCTGTCCCCCTCTCTCTGTCCAACCCTCTCTCTGTCCCCCTCTCTCTGTCCCCCCTCTCTCTCCATTCCCAACTCTCTTTCCTCCCTCTCTTTCCCACTCTCTCTGTCCCCCTCTCTCTCCGTTCACCTCTCTCTGTCCTCCTCTCTCTGTCCCCCTCTCTCTCTGTCCCCCTCTCTCTGTCTCCCCCCTCCCCGTTCCCCTCTCTCTGTCCCCTTCTCTCTGTCCCCCCTCTCTCTCCGTTCCGCTCTCTCTGTCCCCCTCTCTGTCCCCCCATCTCTGTCCCCACCCTATCTGCCCCCCGTCCCCCTCTCTCTGTCCCCCCTCCCTCTGTCCCCTCTCTCTGTCCCCCTCTCTCTGTCCCCCTCTCTCTAACCCTCTCTCTCTGTCCCCCCTCTCTCTGCCCCCCTCTCTCTGACCCCTCTCTCTGTCCCCCTTTCTCACCGTCACCCCTCTTTCTGTCCCTACCCTCTCTGTCACCTTCTCACTCTGTCCCTCCCTCTCCCTTTGTCGCCACCTCTCTGTCCACCCCCTCTCTCTGCACCCCTCTCTCTTTCCCCCCTCTCTCTTCCCCCTCTCTCTACCACCCTCACTCTCTCCTATCACTACACCCTCTCTCTCCACCCACTCTCTTGTCCCCCTCTCTCTCTGTCCTCCTCTCTCCTTGTAACCCTCTCTCTTCCCCCTTCCATCCCTCTCTCTGACCCCCTCTCCCTCTGTTCCCTCCTCTCTCAGTCCCCCTCTCTCTCTGTCACCCTCACTCCATCCCCCTCTCTCTCTGTCCCCCTCTATCTGTCCCCCTCTCTCTCTCTGTGCCCCCTCTCTCTGTCCCCCTCTCTCTGTCCCCCCCTCTCTGTGCCCCCTCTTCCTCTGTCCCCCTCTCTCTCTGTCCCTACTTCTCTCTTCCCCCGCTCTCAGTCTGCACCCCCTGCCCCCTCACTCTGTCACCCCATCTCTCTTTCTCCCCCTCTCTGTTGTCCTCTCACTGTCCCCCTCTCACTGTCCCCCTTCACTGTTCCTCCTCTCTCTGTCCCCCTCTCTCTGTCCCCCTCTCTCTGTCCCCCTCTCTCTGTTACCCCCTATCTCTCTGTGCCCCCTCTCTCTGTCCCCCTCTCTCTGTCCCCCCTCTCTCTGTGCCCCCTCTTCCTCTGTCCCCCTCTCTCTCTGTCCCTACTTCTCTCTTCCCCCGCTCTCAGTCTGCACCCCCTGCCCCCTCACTCTGTCACCCCATCTCTCTTTCTCCCCCTCTCTGTTGTCCTCTCACTGTCCCCCTCTCACTGTCCCCCTTCACTGTTCCTCCTCTCTCTGTCCCCCTCTCTCTATCCCCCTCTCTCTGTCCCCCTCTCTCTGTCCCCCTCTCTCTGTTTCCCTCTCTCTGTGTCCCCATCTCTCTGTCCCTCTCTCTGTCACCCTCCTCTCTGTCCACCCCTCTCTGTGTACCCTCCTCTCCCTCTGTCCTCATCTCTCTGTCCACCCCCTCTCTCTGTCCCCACTCTCTCTCTGCCCCCCGTCCCCTTCTCTGTACCCCCTGCTCTGTCACCCTCCCCTCTTTCCCCACTCTCTCTGTCACCTTCTCACTCTGTCCCTCCCTCTCCCTCTGTCCCCATCTCTCTGTCCACCCCTCTCTCTGCACTCCTCTCTCTTCCCCCACTCTCTTCTCCCTCTCTCTACCCCCTCTCTTTCCCCTATCACTCCACCCTCTCTCTTCCCCCACTCTCTTGTCCCCCTCTCTGTCTGTCCCCCTCTCTCTCTGTTCCCCCACTCTGTCCCCCTCTCTCTGTCCCACTTTCTCTGTCCCCCTCTCTCTCTCTGTTCCCCTCTCTCTCTATTCCCCTCTCTCTGTCCCCCCCCAGCCGTTCCCCTCTCTGTGTCCCCCTCTCTGTGCCCCCCCTATTCCCCTCTCATCTCTCACCGTTCCCCTCTCTGTCTGTCCCCTCTCTCTCTGCCCCCCTCTCTCTGTCCTCCCGTCCCCACCTCTCTCTCCGTTCCTCTCTCTCTGTCCTCTCTCTGTGTGTGTCCCCCTCTCTGTCTCCCCCTCTCTCTGTCCCCTTCTCTCTCCGTTCCCCTCTCACTGTCCCCCCCTCTCTCTGTCCCCCCTCTCTCTGTCCCACCTACTCCCCGTCACCCCTCTCTCTGTCCCCCTCTCCCTGTCCCCCTCTCTCTGTCCCCCCTCTCTCTGTGCCCCCTCTTCCTCTGTCCCCCTCTCTCTCTGTCCCTACTTCTCTCTGCCTCCCCCGCTCTCAGTCTGCCCCCTCTGTACCACACTCTCTGCACCCCCTGCCCCCTCACTCTGTCACACCATCTCTCTTTCTCCCCCTCTCTGTCCCCCACTCACTGTCCCCCTCTCACTGTCCCCCTTCACTGTTCCCCCTCTCTCTGTCCCCCTCATTCTGTTCCCCCTCTCTCTGTCCCCCCTCTCTCTCCATTCCCCTCTCTCCGTCCCCTCTCTCTGTCCCCCCTCTCTCTCCGTTCCCCCTCTCTGCCCCCTCTCTCTGTCCCACTCTCTCTGTCCCCCTCTCTCTCCATTCGCCTCTCTCTGTCCCCCCTCTCTAGCCGTTCCCCTCTCTGTGTCCCCCTCTCTGTACCCCCCTCTCCATTCTCCTCTCTCTGTCTCCCATCTCTCACCGTTCCCTTCTCTGTCTGTCCCCTCTCTCTCAGCTCCCCTCTCTCTGTCCCCCAGTCCACATCTCTCTCTCCGTTCCCCTCTCTCTGTCCTCTCTCTCTCTCTGTCCCCCCTGACTCTCTGTCCCCTCTCTCTCGCCTCCTCTCTCTGCACACCTCTCTCTGCCCCCTCTGCCCCGTCTCTCCTGCTCTCTGTCCCCCTCTCTCGGTGCCCCTCTCTCTCTGCCCCTCCTTCTCTCTGACCCCCGCTCTCAGTCCGCCCACTCTGTCCCCTTCTCTCTTCCTCCCGCTCTCTGTACCCCCTTCCGTCCCCCTGCCCCTCTCAAACTGCGCCCCCGTCTCTCAGTCCCCCCTCTCTCACTGTCCCCACTCTCTTTGTCCCCCCTCTTCCTCTGTCACCCCTCTCTCTGTCCCCCTCTCTGTCCCCATCTCTCTATTTCCTCCTCTCTTTCTGTCACCCCCTCTCTTCCGCCCTGCCACCCCTCTCTCTCACCCCCTCTCCCATTCCCCCCCTCTCTCTGTCCCCCTCTCTCTGTCCCCCTCTCTCTCTGTCGCCCCTCCCTCTGTCCCCCTCTCTCTCTGTCCCCCTCTCTCTTTGCCCCCTCTTCCTCTGCCCCCCCCCTCTCTCTGTCCAACTCTCTCTCTGTCCCCCTCTCTCTGTCCCCCTCTCTCTCCATTCTCCTCTCTCTGTCGCCCTCTCTCTGTCCCCCTCTGTCTGTCTCCCCTCTTCCCGTTCAACTCTCTGTCCTCCCTCTCTCTTTCCCCCATCTCTCCGTTCCCCTCTCTCTGTCCCCCGTCTCTGTCCCCCCTCTCTGCCCCCATCTCTGTCCCCCCATCTTTGTCCCCACTCTCTCTGTCCCCGCTTCTGTCCCCACTCTCTCAATCCCTCCCGTTCCCCTCTCTCTGTCCTCCTCTCCGTCACTCTCTCTCCGTCCCTCTCTCTCTGTCTCGCTCTCTCTGTCCCCCTCTCTCTCTGTTCCCCTCTCTCTGTCCCCCTCTCTCTGTCCCGCTCTCTCTCTGTCCCCCTCTCTCTCTGTCCCGCTCTCTCTGTCCCCCTCTCTCTCTGTCCCCCTCTCTCTGTCCCCTTCTCTCTGTCCAACTCTCTCTCTGTCCCCCTCTCTCTGTCCCCCTCTCTCTCCATTCTCCTCTCTCTGTCCCCCTCTCTCTGTCCCCCTCTGTCTGTCTCCCCTTTTCCCGTTCAACTCTCTGTCCTCCCTCTCTCTTTCCCCCCATCTCTCCGTTCCCCTCTCTCTGTCCCCCGTCTCTGTCCCCCCTCTCTGCCCCATCTCTGTCCCCCCACCTTTGTCCCCACCCTCTCTGTCCCCGCTTCTGTCCCCACTCTCTCAATACCCCCCGTTACCCTCTCTCTGTCCTCCTCTCCGTCACTCTCTCTCCGTCCCTCTCTCTCTGTCCCGCTCTCTCTGTCCCCCTCTCTCTCTGCCCCCCTCTCTCTGTCCCGCTCTCTCTCTGTCCCTCTCTCTCCGTCCCTCTCTCTCTGTCCCCCTCTCTCTCTGTCCCGCGCTCTCTGTCCCCCTCTCTCTCTGTCCCCCCCCTCTCTCTGTCCCCCTCTCTCTGTCCCGCTCTCTCTCTGACCCTCTCTCTCCGTCCCTCTCTCTCTGTCCCCCTCTCTCTCTGTCCCCCTCTCTCTGTCCCCCTCTCTCTGTCCCGCTCTCTCTCTGTCCCTCTCTCTCCGTCCCCCTCTCTCTGTCCCGCTCTCTCTGTCCCTCTCTCTCCGTCCCTCTCTCTCTGTCCCGCTCTCGCTGTCCCCCTCTCTCTCTGTCCCTCTCTCTCTCCGTCCCTCTCTCTCTGTCCCGCTCTCTGTCCCCCTCTCTCTGTTCCCCTCTCTCTCTGTCCCCCTCTCTCTGTCCTCTCTCTCTGTCCAACCCTCTCTCTGTCCCCCTCTCTCTGTCCCCCATCTCTCTCCGTTAAAATCTCTCTGTCCCCCCTCTCTCTGTCCCCCCTCTCTCTGTCCCCCTCTCTCTGTCTCCCCCCTCCCCGTTCCCCTCTCTTTTCCCCCCCTCTCTCTGTCCCCCCATCTCTCTGTTCCACTCTCTCTGTCCCCCGTCTCTGTCCCCCCTCTCTGTCCCCCCTCTCTGTCCCCCCATCTCTGTCCCCACTCTCTCTGTCCAACTCTCTCTCTGTCCCCCTCTCTCTGTCCCCCTCTCTCTCCATTCTCCTCTCTCTGTCCCCCTCTCTCTGTCCCCCTCTGTCTGTCTCCCCCCTTCCCGTTCAACTCTCTGTCCTCCCTCTCTCTTTCCCCCATCTCTCCGTTCCCCTCTCTCTGTTCCCCGTCTCTGTCCCCCCTCTCTGCCCCCATCTCTGTCCCCCCATCTTTGTCCCCACTCTCTCTGTCCCCGCTTCTGTCCCCACTATCTCAATCCCCCCCGTTCCCCGCTCTCTGTCCTCCTCTCCTTCACTCTCTCTCCGTCCCTCTCTCTCTGTCTCGCTCTCTCTGTCCCCCTCTCTCTCTGTTCCCCTCTCTCTGTCCCCCTCTCTCTGTCCCGCTCTCTCTCTGTCCCCCTCTCTCTCTGTCCCGCTCTCTCTGTCCCCCTCTCTCTCTGTCCCCCTCTCTCTGTCCCCTTCTCTCTGTCCAACTCTCTCTCTGTCCCCCTCTCTCTGTCCCCCTCTCTCTCCATTCTCCTCTCTCAGTCCCCCTCTCTCTGTCCCCCTCTGTCTGTCTCCCCCCTTCCCGTTCAACTCTCTGTCCTCCCTCTCTCTTTCCCCCCATCTCTCCGTTCCCCTCTCTCTGTCCCCCGTCTCTGTCCCCCCTCTCTGCCCCATCTCTGTCCCCCCATCTTTGTCCCCACCCTCTCTGTCCCCGCTTCTGTCCCCACTCTCTCAATACCCCCCGTTCCCCTCTCTCTGTCCTCCTCTCCGTCACTCTCTCTCCGTCCCTCTCTCTCTGTCCCCCTCTCTCTGTCCCCCTCTCTCTCTGTCCCCCTCTCTCTGTCCCGCTCTCTCTCTGTCCCTCTCTCTCCGTCCCTCTCTCTCTGTCCCCCTCTCTCTCTGTCCCGCGCTCTCTGTCCCCCTCTCTCTCTGTCCCCCCCCCCTCTCTCTGTCGCCCTCTCTCTGTCCCGCTCTCTCTCTGTCCCTTTCTCTCCGTCCCTCTCTCTCTGTCCCCCTCTCTCTCTGTCCCGCGCTCTCTGTCCCCCTCTCTCTCTGTCCCCCCCCTCTCTCTGTCGCCCTCTCTCTGTCCCGCTCTCTCTCTGACCCTCTCTCTCCGTCCCTCTCTCTCTGTCCCCCCTCTCTCTCTGTCCCCCTCTCTCTGTCCCCCTCTCTCTGTCCCGCTCTCTCTCTGTCCCTCTCTCTCCGTCCCCCTCTCTCTGTCCCGCTCTCTCTGTCCCTCTCTCTCCGTCCCTCTCTCTCTGTCCCGCTCTCTCTGTCCCCCTCTCTCTGTTCCCCTCTCTCTCTGTCCCCCTCTCTCTGTCCTCCCTCTCTGTCCAACCCTCTCTCTGTCCCCCTCTCTCTGTCCCCCATCTCTCTCCGTTAAAATCTCTCTGTCTCCCCCTCCCCGTTCCCCTCTCTTTTCCCCCCCTCTCTCTGTCCCCCCATCTCTCTGTTCCACTCTCTCTGTCCCCCGTCTCTGTCCCCCCTCTCTGTCCCCCCTCTCTGTCCCCCCATCTCTGTCCCCACTCTCTCTGCCCCCCCCCCTCTGTCCCCAATCTCTCTGTCCCCCTTTCTCGCCGTCACCCCTCTCTCTGTCCCCATCTCTCTGTCCCACTCTCTGTCACTCTCCTCTCTGTCCACCCCTCTCACTGTCCTCCTCTCTCTGTGCCCCTCTCTCTGTCCCCCCTCTCTCTCCGTTCCCCTCTCTCTGTCCCCCTCTCTGTGCCCCCCTCTCCATTCCCCTCTCTTGTTCCCCCGTCCCCACCTCTCTCTCCGTTCCCCTCTTTCTGTCCTCTCTCTGCCTGTCCCCCCCGTCCCCCCTCTCTCTGTCCCCCCTCTCTCTCTGTTCCCCTCTCACTGACCTCCTCTCTCTGTACCCCTTCTCTCTTTCCCTCCTCTCTGTCTCCCCCTCCGTAACCACTCTCTCTCCATTCCCCTCTCTCTGTCCCCTTCTTTCTATCTCCCCTCTCTCTGTCCCCCCGATGTACACCACCCAGTCTGCCCCCTCTGTCCCCCTCTCTCTGTCCCCCTCTCTCAATCCCCCCGTCCCCGCCTCTCTGTCCCCCTCTCCGTCACTCTCTCTCTGTCCCCTCCTTTCTTTGTCCCCTCTCTCTCCGTTCCCCTCTCTCTGCCTTCCTCCCTCTATCATCCATCTCTGTCCCCTTTCTCTCTGTCCCCCCTCTATGTCCCCCCCTCTGTCCCCCCTCTCTCTCCGTTCACTTCTCTCTGTGTCCCCTCTTTCTATCACCCCCTCTGTCCCTCTCCCCCTCGCTCTGTCCCCCCCTCTGTCCCTCCCTCTCTGTGCCCCCTCTCTGTCCTCTTCTCTCAATCCCCCCGTCCCCCTCTCTCTATCCGCCCTCTCTCTCTGCCCCTCTCTCTGTCCCCCCTCTTTCTATCCCCCCTCTCTCTGTTCCCCCTCTCTCTGTCCCCCTCTCTCCCTGTAACCCCTCTATCTGTCCCCCCACTCTCTGTACTCTCCTCTCCCCTCCCTCTGTCCCCATCTCTCTGTCCACCCCTCTCTCTCTGTACATCTCTCTCTGTCCCCCCTCTCTGTCCCCCCACTCACTGCCCCCCTCTCTCTGTCCACCCTCTCTCTCGTCCCCCTCTCTTTACCCCCCTCTCTCCACATCTCTCCCTTACCTCTCTCCCCCATTCTCTTGTCACCCTCTCTTTCTGTCCCCTCCCTCTCTGACCGCCCCTCTCTCTGTTCCCCGCCCTCTGTCTCCCCCCTGGTCCCCGCCCTCTCTGACCGTCCCTCTCTCTGTCCCCCCCTCTGTCTCCCCCTCTCTGTCCGTCCCCTCTGTCCTCCTTTCTCTTACCTCCTCTTTCTTTCCCCCGCACTCTCTGCCCCCTCTTTCTGTCCACCCACTCTCTGCGCCCCCATCTCTCTTTCCCCCTTCTCTCAATGTCCCCCCTCTCTCTCTGTCCCCACTCTCTCTCTGTCCCCTCTCTCTGACCCCACTCTCTCTGTCCCCCCTCTCTGTACCCCCTGCTCTCTCACCCTCCTCTCTGTCCCCACTCTCTCTGTCACCATCTCACTCTGTCCCTCCCTCTCCCCCTGTCCCCATCTCTCTGTCCACCCCTCTCTATTTGTACCCCTCTCTCTGTCACCCTCTCTCTGTTCCCCCACTCTCTTCCCCCTCTCTCTACTCCCCTCTCTCTCCCCTATCACTCCACCCTCTCTCTCGCCCCACTCTCTTGTACCCCTCTCTGTCTGTCCCCCTATCTCTCGCTATGTCCCCCCTCTTTCTCTCTCCCCCCTCCCTGTCCCCCTCTCTCTCTGTCCTCTCTCTCTGTACCCCTCTCTCTGTACACAACTCTCTGCCCTCTCTGCCGACCCTCTCTCTGTGACCCCCACTCTTTCTGCGCCCCCCACCCCCCAGTCTCTCCCGCTCTCTGTCCCCCTCTCTCGGTCCACCTTTCTCTCTTCCCCTCATTCTCTCTGTCTCCCTCTATCTGTCCCCCCTCTTCCTCTGTCGCCCCCTCTCTCTGTCCCCCTCTCTCTGTCCCCCTCTCTCTGTCCCCCCTCTCTCTATCCCCTCTTTCTCTGTCCCCTTTCTCTCTGTCCCTCCTTCTCTCTGCCCCTCCGCTCTCAGTCTGACTCCTCCGTACCACTCACTCTGCTCCCCTCTGTCCCCCTCATTCTGTCACCCCATCTCTCTTTCTCCCCCTCTCTGACAGCCCCCTCTCTGTCCACCTCTTCCTCTGTCCCCCTCTCTATCTGTCCCCTCTCTCTGTTCCCCGCCCTCTGTCTCCCCCCTGGTCCCCGCCCTCTCTGACCGTCCCTCTCTCTGTCCCCCCCTCTGTCTCCCCCTCTCTGTCCGTCCCCTCTGTCCTCCTTTCTCTTACCTCCTCTTTCTTTCCCCCGCACTCTCTGCCCCCACTTTCTGTCCACCCACTCTCTGCGCCCCCATCTCTCTTTCCCCCTTCTCTCAATGTCCCCCCTCTCTCTCTGTCCCCACTCTCTCTCTGTCCCCTCTCTCTGACCCCACTCTCTCTGTCCCCCCTCTCTGTACCCCCTGCTCTCTCACCCTCCTCTCTGTCCCCACTCTCTCTGTCACCATCTCACTCTGTCCCTCCCTCTCCCTCTGTCCCCATCTCTCTGTCCACCCCTCTCTCTTTGTACCCCTCTCTCTGTCACCCTCTCTCTGTTCCCCCACTCTCTTCCCCCTCTCTCTACTCCCCTCTCTCTCCCCTATCACTCCACCATCTCTCTCGCCCCACTCTCTTGTACCCCTCTCTGTCTGTCCCCCTATCTCTCGCTATGTCCCCCCTCTTTCTCTCTCCCCCCTCCCTGTCCCCCTCTCTCTCTGTCCTCTCTCTCTGTACCCCTCTCTCTGTACACAACTCTCTGCCCTCTCTGCCGACCCTCTCTCTGTGACCCCCACTCTTTCTGCGCCCCCCACCCCCCAGTCTCTCCCGCTCTCTGTCCCCCTCTCTCGGTCCACCTCTCTCTCTTCCCCTCATTCTCTCTGTCTCCCTCTATCTGTCCCCCCTCTTCCTCTGTCGCCCCCTCTCTCTGTCCCCCTCTCTCTGTCCCCCTCTCTCTGTCCCCCCTCTCTCTATCCCCTCTTTCTCTGTCCCCTTTCTCTCTGTCCCTCCTTCTCTCTGCCCCTCCGCTCTCAGTCTGACTCCTCCGTACCACTCACTCTGCTCCCCTCTGTCTCCCTCATTCTGTCACCCCATCTCTCTTTCTCCCCCTCTCTGACAGCCCCCTCTCTGTCCACCTCTTCCTCTGTCCCCCTCTCTATCTGTCCCCTCACTCTGTCCCCCTCCTCCTCTGTCCCCCTCTCTCTCTGTCCCTCTCTCTCTGTCCCCCTCTCTCTGTCCCCCTCTCTCTCTGTCCCCCTCTCTCTCTTCCCCCTCTCTGTTCCCCCCTCTCTGTACTCCCCTCTCTGTACCCGCTCTCTCAGTCCCCCCTCTCTCTGTCTGCCCTCTGCCCCATCTCTCTGTCCCCCCTCTCTAACCCCATTCTGCCCCCTCTCTCAGTCACCCTCTCTGTCTCACTTCTCCCTGTCTCCTTTCTATCTGTCCCCCTTCTCTCTGCACCCCTCTCTGTCCCCTTCTATGTACGCCCTCTCTGTACTCCCCTCTCTGTCTCCCTTCTCCCTGTACCCCCTCCCTCTGTCCCCTCTCTCTCTATCCAACCTCTTTCCCGCTCTCCCTGTCCCCTCCTCTTTCTGTCCCCCCCTGCTGTCCCCCTCTGTTCCCCTCCCTTCTGTCCCCATTCTCTCTGTCCCCCTCCTCTCTGTCCCCCTCTCTCTGAACCACCTCTCTCTCTGCCCATTCTCTCTGTCCCCCTCTCTCTGTACTACTCTCTCTGCCCCTCCTCTCTCTCTCTGTCCCCCCGCTCTCAGTCCGCCTCCTCTGTCCCCTTCTCTCTTTCGGCCTCTCACTTTCCCCCCTCTCTCTTTCCCCCTTTCTCTTTCCCCCCTCTTTCTGACCCCCTCTCTCTGTACCCCCATTCCGCCCTCTCTACTGCACCCCCGTCTCTTGGTCCCCCTTCTCCCTGTCTCAACGCTCTCTGTCCCCCTTCTCCCTGTCTCCACCCTCTCTGTCCCCCTTCTCCCTGTCTCCACCCTCTCTGTCCCCCTTCTCCCTGTCCTCACTCTCTCAGTTCCCCCTCTCTCTGTCCCCATCTCCATCCCAACCCTCTCAGTCCACCCGCTCTCTCTGTCCCCCTCCACTCTGCCCCCTTTCTCTGTCCCCTCTCTCTCTACCCCCCTCTCTGTTCCCCCCTCTCTGTAACCCCCTCTCTGTACCCCCCTCTCTCAGTCCCCCCTCTCTCTGTCCGCCCTCTGCCCCATCTCTCTGTCCCCCTCTCTAACCCCATTCTGCCCCCTCTCTCTGTCACCCTCTCTGTACCCCACTCTCTGTCCCACTACTCCCTGTCTCCTTTCTATCTGTTCCCCTTCTCTCTGCACCCCTCTCTCTGTCCCCCTCTATGTAAGCCCTCTCTGTACACCCCTCTCTGTCTCCCTTCTCCCTGTACCCCCTCCCTCTGTCCCCTCTCTCTCTCTCTATCCAACCTCTTTCCCGCTCTTCCTGTCCCCTCCTCTTTCTGTCCCCCCCCTGCTGTCCCCCTTTCTGTTCCCCTCCTTTCTGTCCCCATTCTCTCTGTCCCCCTCCTCTCTGTCCCCCTCTCTCTGTACCACTCTCTCTGCCTCCTCTGCCCCTCCTCTCTCTCTGTGTCCCCGCTCTCAGTCCGCCCCCTATGTCCCCTTCTCTCTTTCGCCATCGCACTTTCCCCCTCTCTGTTTCCCTCCTCTATCTGACCCCCTCTCTCTATCCCCATTCCCCCCTCTCTACTGCACCCCGTCTCTCTGTCCCCCCTTCTCCCTATCCCCACCCTCTCTGTCCCCCTTCTCCCTGTCCCCACTCTCTCAGTTCCCCCTCTCTCTGTCCCCTCTCTCTCTACCCCCCTCTGCCCCCTCTCTCTGTCCCGGTCTCTCTACCCCCCTCTGCCCCCTCTCTCTGTTCCCCCCTCTCTCTGTACCATTTCTCTCTGTCCTCCCTCTCTCTCTGTCCCCCTCTCTCTGTCCCCCCTCTTCCTCTGTCCCCCTCTCTCTCTGTCCCCTCTCTCTGTCCCCCTCTCTCTGTCCCCCTCTCTCTCTGTCCCCTCTCTCTCTGTCTCCCTCTCTCTGTCCCCCTCTCTCTGTCCCCCTCTTCCTCTGTGCCCCTCTCTCTCTGTCCCTCCTTCTCTCTGCCCCTCCGCTCTCAGTCTGCCCCCTCCGTACCACTCATTCTGCTCCCCTCTGTCCCTGCTCACTCTGTCACCCCATCTCTTTTTCTCTCCCTCTCTGACACCCCCCTCTCTGTCCACCTCTCACTGTCCACCCTCTCTCTGTCTCCCTCTCTCTGTCCCCCTCTCTCTGTGTCCCCTCTTCCTCTGTCCCCCTCTCTCTTTGTCCCTCCTTCTCTCTGCCCCTCCGCTCTCAGTCTGCCCCCTCCGTACCACTCATTTTGCTCCCCTCTGTCCCTGCTCACTCTGTCACCCCATCTCTTTTTCTCTCCCTCTCTGACACTCCCCTCTCTGTCCACCTCTCACTGTCCACCCTCTCTCTGTCCCCCTCTCTCTGTCCCCCTCTTCCTCTGTCCCCCTCTCTCTCTCTGTCCCCATCTTTCTGACCCCCTCTCTCTGTCCCCCTCTCTCTCTGTCCCCCTCTCTCTGTCCACCTCTCTCTCTGTCCCTCTCTCTCTATCCCCCCTCGCCCCTCTGTCCCCCTCTCTCTTTGTCCCTCCTTCTCTCTGCCCCTCCGCTCTCAGTCTGCACCCTGTGTACCACTCTCTCTGCTCCCCTCTGTCCTCCTCACTCTGTCACCCCATCTCTCTTTCTCCCCCTCTCTGACACCCCTCTCACTGTCCCCCTCTCATTGTCCCCCCTCTCTCTCTTTCCCTCTCTCTGCCCCCACTCTCTGCCCACCACTCTCTGTTCCCCCCTCTCTGTACACCCCTCTCTCAGTCCCCCCTCTCTCTGTCCTCCCTCTGCCCTCTCTCTCTGCCCCCCTCTCTGTGCCCCACTCTCTGTCCTACTTCTCCCTGTCCCCTTTCTATTTGTCCCCTTCCCTCTCTCCCCCCGGCCCCCTCTCTTTATCCCCCCTCTGCCCCCCTCTCTCTGTCCCCCTCATTGTACCACCCTCTCTGTACTCCCCTCTCTGTCTCCCTTCTCCCTGTCCCCCCTCTCCCTGTAACCCCTCCCTCTGTCCCCCCTCTCGCTCTCTATCCAACCTCTGTCCCCCTCTCCCTGCCCCCCCTCTTTCTGTCCCCCTTCTTTCTGTCACCCGTTTCTGTCACCCTCATCTCTGTCCCCACTCTCTCTGTCCCCCTTCTCTCTGTCCCTTTCTCTCTGTGCCACCTCTCTCTCTGCCCCCCTCTCTCTGTACCCCTCTCTCTGACCCCCTGCCCCTCCTCTCTCTGTCCCCCTCTCTCTGTCCCTCTTCTCTGTCCTTCTCTCACTGTCCCACCTCTCTCTCTCCCCCCTCTCTGTCCCCCTCTCTCAATCCCCCCCGTTCCCCCCTCTCTGTCCGCCTCTCCGTCACTCTCTCTTCGTCCCCCTCTCTCTGTCCCCCTCGCTATCTGCCCCCTCTCTCTGTCCCCCGTCTCTGTCCCCCCTCTCTGCCCCCATCTCTGTCCCCCCATCTTTGTCCCCACCCTCTCTGTCCCCGCTTCTGTCCCCATTCTCTCAATCCCCCCCGTTCCCCTCTCTCTGTCCTCCTCTCCGTCACTCTCTCTCCGTCCCTCTCTCTCTGTCCCGCTCTCTCTGTCCCCCTCTCTCTCTGTTCCCCTCTCTCTGTCCCCTTCTCTCTGTCCAACTCTCTCTCTGTCCCCCTCTCTCTGTCCCCCTCTCTCTCTCCATTCTCCTCTCTCTGTCCCCCTCTCTCTGTCCCCCTCTGTCTGTCTCCCCCCTTCCCGTTCAACTCTCTGTCCTCCCTCTCTCTTTCCCCCCATCTCTCCGTTCCCCTCTCTCTGCCCCCCGTCTCTGTCCCCCCTCTCTGCCCCATCTCTGTCCCCCCATCTTTGTCCCCACCCTCTCTGTCCCCGCTTCTGTCCCCACTCTCTCAATACCCCCCGTTCCCCTCTCTCTGTCCTCCTCTCCGTCACTCTCTCTCCGTCCCTCTCTCTCTGTCCCGCTCTCTCTGTCCCCCTCTCTCTCTGTCCCCCTCTCTCTGTCCCGCTCTCTCTCTGTCCCTCTCTCTCCGTCCCTCTCTCTCTGTCCCCTCTCTCTCTGTCCCGCCCTCTCTGTCCCCCTCTCTCTCTGTCCCCCCTCTTTCTGTCCCCCTCTCTCTGTCCCGATCTCTCTCTGACCCTCTCTCTCCGTCCCTCTCTCTCTGTCCCCCCTCTCTCTGTCCCCCTCTCTCTGTCCCCCTCTCTCTGTCCCGCTCTCTCTCTGTCCCTCTCTCTCCGTCCCCTCTCTCTGTCCCGCTCTCTCTCTGTCCCTCTCTCTCCGTCCCTCTCTCTCTGTCCCGCTCTCGCTGTCCCCCTCTCTCTCTGTCCCTCTCTCTCTCCGTCCCTCTCTCTCTGTCCCGCTCTCTCTGTCCCCCTCTCTCTCTGTCCCCCTCTCTCTCTGTCCCCCTCTCTCTGTCCTCTCTCTCTGTCCAACCCTCTCTCTGTCCCCCTCTCTCTGTCCCCCATCTCTCTCCGTTAAAATCTCTCTGTCCCCCCTCTCTCTGTCCCCCCTCTCTCTGTCCCCCTCTCTCTGTCTCCCCCCTCCCCGTTCCCCTCTCTCTGCCCCCCTCTCTCTGTCCCCCCATCTCTCTGTTCCACTCTCTCTGTCCCCCGTCTCTGTCCCCCCTCTCTGTCCCCCCATCTCTGTCCCCACTCTCTCTGCCCCCCCCCTCTGTTCCCACTCTCTCTGTCCCCCTTTCTCGCCGTCACCCCTCTCTCTGTCCCCATCTCTCTGTCCCACTCTCTGTCACTCTCCTCTCTGTCCACCCCTCTCTGTGTACCCTCCTCTCCCTCTGTCCTCATCTCTCTGTCCACCCCCTCTCTCTGTCCACACTCTCTCTCTGTCCTCCAATCTCTGCCCCCCCATCCCCCTGTCTGTACCCCATGCTCTGTCACCCTCCTCTCTTTCCCCACTCTCTCTCTCACCTTCTCACTCTGTCTCTCCCTCTCTCTCTGTCCCCATCTCTCTGTCCACCCCTCTCTCTGCACTCCTCTCTCTTCCCCCTCTCTCTTCCCCCTCTCTCTACCCCCTCTCTCTCCCCTATCACTCCGCCCTCTCTCTTCCCCCACTCTCTTGTCCCCCTCTCTGTCTGTCCCCCTCTCTCTCTGACCGCCTCTCTCTGTCCCTCCTCTCTCTGTCCCCACTCTCCCAGTCTGCCCCCTCTGTCCCCCTCTCTCTTCCCCCCCTTTCTTTCCACCCTCTCTCTGTCCCCCTCTTTCTGTCCACCCCACTCTCTGTACCCTCCTCTCCCTCTGTCCCCATCTCTCTGTCCACTCCCCTCTCTCCGCGCCCCTGTCTCTCTTTCTGTCCTCTCTCTGGCACCCCCTCTCTCTGTCCCCACTATCTCTCTGTCCCCCATTCTCTGTCCCCCTGTCTCTTTGTCCCCCTCTCTCTCTGTCACCCCTCTCTCTTCCCCCTCTGCCCCCCTCTCTCTGACCCCCTCTGCCTCTGTTCCCTCCTCTCTCTGTCCCCTCTCTCTCTGTCCCACCGTCTCTCTCTGTCCCCCCTGTCTCTCTGTCCTCTCTCTCTGCCCTCCTCTCTCTGTACACCTCTCTCTGCCCCCTATACCGCGCTCACTCTGTGACCCCCACTCTCTCTGCCCCCCCCCCCCTGTGTCTCTCCCACTCTCTGTCCTCCTCTCTCCGTGCCCCTCTCTCTATCCCCCCGCTCTCGGTCCGCCCCCACTGTCCCCCTCTCTCCGTGCCCCTCTCTCTGTCACCCCCTCCGTCCCCCTGTCCCCCCTCTACTGTGCCCCCGTCTCTCTGTCCCTCCTTCTCCCTGTACTCCTCTATGTTCCCACTCTCTCTCTCTCCCCCCTCTCTCTGTACCACCTCTCTCTGTCCTCTCTCTCTCTCTGTCCCCCTCTCTCTATCCACCTCTTCCTCTGTCCCCCCACTCTGTCCGCGCTCTCTGTCCCCCCTCTTACTCTGTCCCCCTCTCTCTCTGCCCCCCTCTCTGTTCCCCTCTCTCTCTGTCCTCCTGTCTATCTGTCACACCCATCTCTTACCCCCGCCACCCCTCTCTCTGATCCCCTCTCCCTCTGTTCCCTTCTCTCTCAGTCCCCCTCTCTCTCTGTCCCCCTCTCTCTGTCCCCCTCTCTCTCTTTCCCCCCTCTTCCTCTGTCCCCCTCTCTCTGTCCCTCCTTCTCTCTGCCCTCCCGCTCTCAGTCTGCCCCCTCTGTACCACACTCTCTGCACCCCCTGTACCCCCTCTCTCTTTCTCCCCCTCTCTCTCCCCCTCTCACTTTTCTCCTCTCTCTGTCCCCCTCTCTCTGTCCCCCTCTCTCTGTCCACCTCTCTCTGTTCCCCTTTCTCTGTTCCCCCTCTCTGTATCCCCATCTGTCTGTCCCCTCTCTCTCTGTCCCCCTCTCTCTGTCCCCACTCTCTCTCTGTTCCTCTCTTTCTGTCCCCTCTCTCTGTCCCCCTTCTCTCTCCGTACCCCCTCTCTGTCCCCCTCTCTCTGTCCCCCTCTCTCTCCGTTCCCCTCTCTGTGACCTCCTTCTCTGTGTCCCCTCTCTCTCCATTCCCCTCTCTCTGTCCCCCATCTCTCACCGTTCCCTACTGTCTGTCCCCACTCCCTCTGCCCCCTCTCTCTCTGTCCTCCTCTCTCCCTGTCACGCCCCTCTCTTCACCCCTGCCTCCCCTCTCTCTGACCCCCTCTCCCTCTGTTCCCTCCTCTCTCAGTCCCCCTCTCTCTGTCTCCCACACTCAGTCCCCTTCTCTCTCTGTCCCCCTCTCTCTGTCCCCCTCTCTCTGTCCCCCCTCTCTCTGTCCCCCTCTCTCTCTTTCCTCACTCTCTCTGTGCCCCCTCTTCCTCTGTCCCCCTCTCTCTCTGTCCCTCCTTCTCTCTGCCCTCGCGCTCTCAGTCTGCCCCCTCTGTACCACACTCTCTGCAACCCCTGTCCCCCTCACTCTGTCACCCCATCTATCTTTCTCCCCCTCTCTGTCCCCCTCTCACTGTCCCCCTCTCTCTGTCCACCTCTCTCTGTTCCCCTTTCTCTGTTCCCCCTCTCTGTATCCCCATCTGTCTGTCCCCTCTCTCTCTGTCCCCCTCTCTCTGTCCCCACTCTCTCTCTGTTCCTCTCTTTCTGTCCCCTCTCTCTGTCCCCCTTCTCTCTCCGTACCCCCTCTCTGTCCCCCTCTCTCTGTCCCCCTCTCTCTGTCCCCCTCTCTCTCCGTTCCCCTCTCTGTGACCTCCTTCTCTGTGTCCCCTCTCTCTCCATTCCCCTCTCTCTGTCCCCCATCTCTCACCGTTCCCTACTGTCTGTCCCCACTCCCTCTGCCCCCTCTCTCTCTGTCCTCCTCTCTCCCTGTCACGCCCCTCTCTTCACCCCTGCCTCCCCTCTCTCTGACCCCCTCTCCCTCTGTTCCCTCCTCTCTCAGTCCCCCTCTCTCTGTCCCCCACACTCAGTCCCCTTCTGTCTCTGTCCCCCTCTCTCTGTCCCCCTCTCTCTGTCCCCCCTCTCTCTGTCCCCCTCTCTCTCTTTCCTCACTCTCTCTGTGCCCCTTCTTCCTCTGTCCCCCTCTCTCTCTGTCCCTCCTTCTCTCTGCCCTCGCGCTCTCAGTCTGCCCCCTCTGTACCACACTCTCTGCAACCCCTGTCCCCCTCTCTCTGTCCCCCTCTCTCTCTTTCCTCACTCTCTCTGTGCCCCCTCTTCCTCTGTCTCCCTCTCTCTCTGTCCCTCCTTCTCTCTGCCCTCGCGCTCTCAGTCTGCCCCCTCTGTAACACACTCTCTGCAATCCCTGTCCCCCTCTCTCTGTCACCCCATCTATCTTTCTCCCCCTCTCTGTCCCCCTCTCACTGTCCTCCTCTCTCTGTACCCCTCTCTCTGTCCCCCCTCTCTCTCCGTTCCCCTCTCTCTGTCCCCCTCTCTGTGCCCCCCTCTCCATTCCCCTCTCTTGTTCCCCCGTCCCCACCTCTCTCTCCGTTCCCCTCTCTCTGTCCTCTCTCTGCCTGTCCCCCCCGTCCCCCCTCTCTCTGTCCCCCCCCTCTCTGTTCCCCTCTCACTGACCTCCTCTCTCTGTACCCCTTCTCTCTTTCCCTCCTCTCTGTCTCCCCCTCCGTAACCACTCTCTCTCCATTCCCCTCTCTCTGTCCCCTTCTTTCTATCTCCCCTCTCTCTGTCCCCCCGATGTACACGCCCCCGTCTCCCCCTCTGTCCCCCTCTCTCTGTCCCCCTCTCTCAATCCCCCCGTCCCCGCCTCTCTGTCCCCCTCTCCGTCACTCTCTCTCCGTCCCTCTCTCTCTGTCCCCTCCTTTCTTTGTCCCCTCTCTCTCCGTTCCCCTCTCTCTGCCTTCCTCCCTCTATCATCCATCTCTGTCCCCTTTCTCTCTGTCCCCCCTCTATGTCCCCCCCTCTGTCCCCCCTCTCTCTCCGTTCACTTCTCTCTGTGTCCCCTCTTTCTATCACCCCCTCTGCCCCCCTCCCCCTCGCTCTGTCCCCCCTCTGTCCCTCCCTCTCTGTGCCCCCTCTCTGTCCTCTTCTCTCAATCCCACCGTCCCCCTCTCTCTATCCGCCCTCTCTCTCTCTGCCCCTCTCTCTGTCACCCCTCCCTCTATCCCCCCTCTCTCTGTTCCCCCTCTCTCTGTCCCCCTCTCTCCCTGTAACCCCTCTATCTGTCCCCCCACTCTCTGTACTCTCCTCTCCCCTCCCTCTGTCCCCATCTCTCTGTCCACCCCTCTCTCTCTGTACATCTCTCTCTGTCCCCCCTCTCTGTCCCCCCACTCACTGCCCCCCTCTCTCTGTCCACCCTCTCTCTCGTCCCCCTCTCTTTACCCCCCTCTCTCCACATCTCTCCCTTACCTCTCTCCACCATTCTCTTGTCACCCTCTCTTTCTGTCCCCTCCCTCTCTGACCGCCCCTCTCTCTGTTCCCGCCCTCTGTCTCCCCCCTGGTCCCCGCCCTCTCTGACCGTCCCTCTCTCTGTCCCCCCCTCTGTCTCCCCCTCTCTGTCCGTCCCCTCTGTCCTCCTTTCTCTTACCTCCTCTTTCTTTCCCCCGCACTCTCTGCCCCCCTCTTTCTGTCCACCCACTCTCTGCGCCGCCATCTCTCTTTCCCCCTTCTCTCAATGTCCCCCCCCCTCTCTCTGTCCCCACTCTCTCTCTGTCCCCTCTCTCTGACCCCACTCTCTCTGTCCCCCCTCTCTGTACCCCCTGCTCTCTCACCCTCCTCTCTGTCCCCACTCTCTCTGTCACCATCTCACTCTGTCTCTCCCTCTCCCTCTGTCCCCATCTCTCTGTCCACCCCTCTCTCTTTGTACCCCTCTCTCTGTCACCCTCTCTCTGTTCCCCCACTCTCTTCCCCCTCTCTCTACCCCCCTCTCTCTCCCCTATCACTCCACCCTCTCTCTCGCCCCACTCTCTTGTACCCCTCTCTGTCTGTCCCCCTATCTCTCGCTATGTCCCCCCTCTTTCTCTCTCCCCCCTCCCTGTCCCCCTCTCTCTCTCTGTCCTCTCTCTCTGTACCCCTCTCTCTGTACACAACTCTCTGCCCTCTCTGCCGACCCTCTCTCTGTGACCCCCACTCTTTCTGCGCCCCCCACCCCCCAGTCTCTCCCGCTCTCTGTCCCCCTCTCTCGGTCCACCTCTCTCTCTGCCCCTCATTCTCTCTGTCTCCCTCTATCTGTCCCCCCTCTTCCTCTGTCCCCCCTCTCTCTGTCCCCCTCTCTCTGTCCCCCTCTCTCTGTCCCCCCTCTCTCTATCCCCTCTTTCTCTGTCCCCTTTCTCTCTGTCCCTCCTTCTCTCTGCCCCTCCGCTCTCAGTCTGACTCCTCCGTACCACTCACTCTGCTCCCCTCTGACCCCCTCATTCTGTCACCCCATCTCTCTTTCTCCCCCTCTCTGACAGCCCCCTCTCTGTCCACCTCTTCCTCTGTCCCCCTCTCTATCTGTCCCCTCTCTCTGTCCCCCTCCTCCTCTGTCCCCCTCTCTCTCTGTCCCTCTCTCTCTGTCCCCCTCTCTCTGTCCCCTCTCTCTCTGTCCCCCTCTCTCTCTTCCCCCTCTCTGTTCCCCCCTCTCTGTACTCCCCTCTCTGTACCCGCTCTCTCAGTCCCCCCTCTCTCTGTCTGCCCTCTGCCCCATCTCTCTGTCCCCCCTCTCTAACCCCATTCTGCCCCCTCTCTCAGTCACCCTCTCTGTCCCACTTCTCCCTGTCACCTTTCTATCTGTCCCCCTTCTCTCTGCACCCCTCTCTGTCCCCTTCTATGTACGCCCTCTCTGTACTCCCCTCTCTGTCTCCCTTCTCCCTGTACCCCTCCCTCTGTCCCCTCTCTCTCTATCCAACCTCTTTCCCGCTCTCCCTGTCCCCTCCTCTTTCCGTCCCCCCCTGCTGTCCCCCTCTCTATTCCCCTCCTTCCTGTCCCCATTCTCTCTGTCCCCCTCCTCTCTGTCCCCCTCTCTCTGAACCACCTCTCTCTCTGCCCATTCTCTCTGTCCCCCTCTCTCTGTACTACTCTCTCTGCCCCTCCTCTCTCTCTCTGTCCCCCCGCTCTCAGTCCGCCCCCTATGTCCCCTTCTCTCTTTCGCCATCGCACTTTCCCCCTCTCTCTTTCCCCCCTCTATCTGACCCCCTCTCTCTATCCCCATTCCCCCCTCTCTACTGCACCCCGTCTCTCTGTCCCCCCTTCTCCCTATCCCCACCCTCTCTGTCCCCCTTCTCCCTGTCCCCACTCTCTCAGTTCCCCCTCTCTCTGTCCCCTCTCTCTCTACCCCCTCTGCCCCCTCTCTCTGTCCCCGTCTCTCTACCCCCCTCTGCCCCCTCTCTCTGTTCCCCCCTCTCTCTGTACCATTTCTCTCTGTCCTCCCTCTCTCTCTGTCCCCCTCTCTCTGTCTCCCCTCTTCCTCTGTCCCCCTCTCTCTCTGTCCCCTCTCTCTGTCCCCCTCTCTCTGTCCCCCTCTCTCTTTGTCCCCTCTCTCTCTGTCCCCTCTCTCTCTGTCTCCCTCTCTCTGTCCCCCTCTCTCTGTCCCCCTCTTCCTCTGTCCCCCCTCTCTCTGTCCCTCCTTCTCTCTGCCCCTCCGCTCTCAGTCTGCCCCCTCCGTGCCACTCATTCTGCTCCCCTCTGTTCCTGCTCACTCTGTCACCCCATCTCTTTTTCTCTCCCTCTCTGACACCCCCTCTCTGTCCACCTCTCACTGTCCACCCTCTCTCTGTCTCCCTCTCTCTGTCCCCCTCTCTCTGTGTCCCCTCTTCCTCTGTCCCCCTCTCTCTTTGTCCCTCCTTCTCTCTGCCCCTCCGCTCTCAGTCTGCCCCCTCCGTACCACTCATTTTGCTCCCCTCTGTCCCTGCTCACTCTGTCACCCCATCTCTTTTTCTCTCCCTCTCTGACACTCCCCTCTCTGTCCACCTCTCACTGTCCACCCTCTCTCTGTCCCCCTCTCTCTGTCCCCCTCTTCCTCTGTCCCCCTCTCTCTCTCTGTCCCCCTCTTTCTGACCCCCTCTCTCTGTCCCCCTCTCTCTCTGTCCCCCTCTCTCTGTCCCCCTCTCTCTCTGTCCCTCTCGCTCTATCCCCCCTCGCCCCTCTGTCCCCCTCTCTCTTTGTCCCTCCTTCTCTCTGCCCCTCCGCTCTCAGTCTGCCCCCTGTGTACCACTCTCTCTGCTCCCCTCTGTCCTCCTCACTCTGTCACCCCAATCTCTCTTTCTCCCCCTCTCTGACACCCCTTTCACTGTCCCCCTCTCATTGTCCCCCCTCTCTCTCTTTCCCTCTCTCTGCCCCTACTCTCTGCCCACCTCTCTCTGTTCCCCCCTCTCTGTACACCCCTCTCTCAGTCCCCCCTCTCTCTCTGTCCTCCCTCTGCCCTCTCTCTCTGTCCCCCTCTCTGTGCCCCACTCTCTGTCCTACTTCTCCCTGTCCCCTTTCTATCTGTCCCTTTCCCTCTCTCCCCCCGGCCCCCTCTCTTTCTCCCCCCTCTGCCCCCTCTCTCTGTCCCCCTCATTGTACCACCCTCTCTGTACTCCCCTCTCTGTCTCCCTTCTCCCTGTCCCCCCTCTCCCTGTAACGCCTCCCTCTGTCCCCCCCTCTCGCTCTCTATCCAACCTCTGTCCCCCTCTCCCTGTCCCCCCTCTTTCTGTCCCCCTTCTTTCTGTCACCCGTTTCTGTCACCCTCATCTCTGTCCCCACTCTCTCTGTCCCCCTTCTCTCTGTCCCTTTCTCTCTGTACCACCTCTCTCTCTGCCCCCCTCTCTCTGTACCCCTCTCTCTGACCCCCTGCCCCTCCTCTCTCTGTCCCCCTCTCCCTGTACCACACTCTCTGCCCCTCCTCTCTCTCTGTCCCCCCGCTCTCAGTCCGCCCCCTCTGTTCCCCCTCCCTCTATCCCCCCTCTCTCTTTCCCCCTCTCTGTCCCTCCTCTATCTGACCCCCTCTCTCTGCCCCCCCTTGTCCCTGTCCCCACTCTCTCTGTCCCACTTCTCCCTGTCCCCACCCTCCCTGTCCCCTTCTCCTTTCCCCACTCTCTCTGTACCCCTCTCTCTGTCCCCCAACTCCGTCCCTCCCCTCTCTGTCCAGCCTCTCTCTCTGTCCCCTCCACTCTGCCCCCTCCCTCTCTCCCCCCTCTCTGTCCCCTCTCTCTCTGTCCCCCTTCTGCCCCCTCTCTCTGTCCCCCTCTCTCTGTCCCCCTCTCTCTGTCCACCCTCTCTCTCTGTCCCCCTCCACTCTGCCACCTCCCTCTCTCCCCCTCTCTCTGTCCCCCTCTCTCTGTCCCCCCTCTGCCCCCTCTCTCTGTGTCCCCTCTCTCTGTCCCCCTCTCTCTGTCCCCCCTCTCTCTGTCCCCTCTCTCTCTGTCCCCTCTCTTTCTGTCCCCCTCTCTCTGTCCCCCTCTCTCTGTCCCTCCCGGTCTCTGTCCCCCTCTCTCTCTGTCCCCCTCTCTCTCTGTCCCCCTCTTCATCTATCCCCCTCTCCATCTCTCCCCGCCTCTCTTTACCCCTCTCTCTGACCCCCCTCTCTGTCCCCCCACCCTCTCTGTCCCGCCTTATTGGTCCCAGCCCTCTCTCTGTACCCCTCTCTCTGTCCCCCATCTCCGTCCCTCCCCTCTCTATCCACCGTCTCTCTCTGCCCCCCCTCTCTGTCCCTCTCTCTATATCCCCCTCTCTCTGTCCCTCTCTCTCTATCCCCCCTCTGCCCCCTCTCTCTGTCCCCCCTCTCTCTGTCCCCTCTCTCTGTCCCCTCTCTCTCTGTCCCCTCTCTCTGTCCCCCTTCTCCATCTGTCGCCTCTCTCTGTCCCCCTCTCTCTGTCCCCCTCTCTCTGTCCCCCCTCTCTCTGTCCCCCCTCTTTCTGTCCACCTTCTGCCCCCTCTCTCTGTCCCCCTCTCTCTGTCCCCCTCTCTCTGTCCACCCTCTCTCTCTGTCCCCCTCCACTCTGCCACCTCCCTCTCTCCCCCTCTCTCTGTCCCCCTCTCTCTGTCCCCCCTCTGCCCCCTCTCTCTGTGTCCTCTCTCTCTGTCCCCTCTCTTTCTGTCCCCCTCTCTCTGTCCCCCTCTCTCTGTCCCTCCCGGTCTCTGTCCCCCTCTCTCTGTCCCCCTCTCTCTCTGTCCCCCTCTCTCTCTGTCCCCCTCTTCATCTATCCCCCTCTCCATCTCTCCCCGCCTCTCTTTACCCCTCTCTCTGACCCCCCTCTCTGTCCCCCCACCCTCTCTGTCCCGCCTTATTGGTCCCAGCCCTCTCTCTGTACCCCTCTCTCTGTCCCCCATCTCCGTCCCTCCCCTCTCTATCCATCGTCTCTCTCTGCCCCCCCCTCTGTCCCTCTCTCTCTATCCCCCTCTCTCTGTCCCTCTCTCTCTATCCCCCCTCTGCCCCCTCTCTCTGTACCCCTCTCTCTGTCCCCTCTCTCTGTCCCCTCTCTCTCTGTCCCCTCTCTCTGTCCCCCTTCTCCATCTGTCGCCTCTCTCTGTCCCCCTCTCTCTGTCCCCCTCTCTCTGTCCCCCCTCTCTCTGTCCCCCCTCTTTCTGTCCCCTCATTCTGTCCCCCTCTCTCTCTGTCCCCCTCTCTCTGTCCCCTCTCCCCTCTCTTTCCCGCCTTCTCGGTCCCAGCCCTCTCTCTGTATCCCCTCTCTCTCTCCCCTCACTCTCTCTGTCCCCTCACTCGCTCTGTCCCCTCTCTCTCTCTCTCTCTCTCTCTACCCCTCTCTCTCTATCCCTCCCTCTCTGATCCCCCTGTCCCTATGCCCCCTCTCTGTCCCGCATTATTGGTCCCAGCCCTCTCTCTGTACCCCCTCTCTGTGTCCCCCTCTCTCTCTGTCCCCTCGCTCTCTGTCCCCTCTCTCTCTGTCCCCCTCTCTCACTGTCCCCACTCTCTCTGTCCTCCTCTGTCTATCCCCCCTCTCTGCCCCCCCCACCCTCTGTCCCGCTTTCTTGGTCCCAGCCCTCTCTATGTACCCCCTCTCTCTGTCCCCTCACTCTCTCTGTCCCCCCTCTCTCTATCCCTCTCTCTGTGTTCCCCTCTCTGTCGCCCCTCTCTCTGTCCCCCACTCTCTGTCCCCCACTCTCTGACCTCTCTCTCATTATGTCCTCCCCTATTTCTCTCTCTCTCCCTCACCTTATCTCTCCCTTGCCCCTCTCTCTCTCTTTCTCCCTGCTCCTTCACTTTCTCCCAACCTTCTCTCACTCTCGATCCACCTACCTCAGTCTCTCTTTCTCCTCACCTCCCTTTGTTTCTCTCTGAATAAATCTCTCTCCCTCCTGCCCCTCCCTCCCTCTCTGAAGCAGTCTATCTCCCTGACGTGTCCCTCTCCCTCTGATCCAGAAACTGGGAAGGCGGGTAATGGGTAGTGCTGTGGCTGCATGTGGTTAGAGGGGTGGTTGTGAGATGATAGAGAGATGTGGGAGGTGAGAGGAGGGGGAAAAATGGAGTAGAGACGGAATTGCGGGAGGGAGACAGATGGCAGGAGAGAGAGAGCGTGGAGGGGAGGGGGAGAGGAAAGAGTGGAGGCAGGTGGAGAGAGTAGGGGAGAGGAAATGGGGAGGCCAGGTTGGATTGGGAGGTACAGAGGGAGTTAAATCCAGCTCCTGAGCTCAGGGCGCGGTGCCCTCCCCTTCCCTGAGGACCAGGACTTGGGGCTGAGTCTGTCTCTCACCAGCTCAGCTTCTCCAACACAAAGACGCACACCAACATCGGTCACTCTGCTGCTCGGCACGCTTTAATCAACATTTTTATTGGTTACAAATGGAAGTGATGGATACAGTCAGTGGGATGGTGCCTTTTCTCACTGGCCCCTGAGTTGTGAGAAACATTGAAATGTTTCCCTGTAACCCCCCTGTGGGATAAGGATGGACAAACCAGCGCTACCCTCAGTCTGTTACCATAGCGACAGGCTGCTCCATCGCTGAAACACTGAACTGAAATGAGAAAATCCCGGATGGTGTGATTAATGAGGGAATTTGATGGATGGATGTATATGGGGGAAGGGATATTTCAGCACATTCTTCAGCTGCTGCCTGAACTTAGTCTGGGTTACGGCATAAATCGCGGTGTTTGTGCAGCAACTGAGGAGCTGCAGCATGAAGCCCAATTCCTGAAGAAAGGGATGGAGATACACAGACCGATACCCATACTCCCACATCCGACTCCATATAGAATACAGCATTAACATTGACCATAACAGGATGAAATTGGCCGAGATCACAAACAGTAAAATGATGGATTTTTTTCGGTTTCTCATTTCAGTGTCAGACTGAGCGTCCCCATTGGTGTGAGCGCGGAGTCTCCTGCGGGCTCTGCTGGTCACCACAATGTGTCTGACGGTGAGAACATTGAGCAGCAGAACCAGGAGAAATGGGACACCCGGGGTTAGAATGTGGTGGAGGGACTCGATTGTGACCCAGACACTGGAGGATAGACCAGCGTCTGTTACCTCACAAAACCAGGGGGCGTTCACCAGCACATACCGAGCCGAGAGCATAAAATACCAGGAAATGTTCTTTAAACAGCTCAGCACAGTCACTGCTCCCAGAACCACAGCCGCCGTCTTCTCACTGCAATATTTACTTTTCAGCTTCTGGCAACAAATGGCCACAAACCGATCAAAGGTGAAAGTGACGGTGAACCAGACAGAGCAGTCAGTGGCTGCAAAAAGCAGGACGGCGTGGATATTGCACACGAAGACGGAGTTCACCAGGAAATAAAACTGTTCCAGATAAACAATGGGAATGTGTCTCAGGATCAGGTCGAGGATAATGACCAGGAGATCCGCCGCTGCCATGGCCCCCAGGTAACGTCTGACACATGGAGACAATCCACAATCTTTATAAAGCAGGACGTAGATGGTCACTACGTTAACTGTGAGGAAGGAAAACAAACCCATTATCCATCAGCCTGGAGGCAAAGGGACCCGTTTGGTCGGGGACCCAGTGAGAATTCCAAATGTGTCCCTGTATTCAGGGATTTATTAAAATAATTGGAGCTGGAATAACAAATGGGAAGGTCGGAATTACTGACAAAAATGTGACTTAAACCACAAGAATCCCTCACTCCCCAAACACACAGAGACACATCCATAAGGACAGATGGTTTCTAGAACATTCTCACACACTCGAGAGCAGACACAGGTCACTCCTTCCCAGTTCCTAATACGGAGGGTGGGAACGTTGCTGTCCTGAAGGATTCTCTCCCAGTTTCCTGAAGACAAACGGAGTTTGGGAATTCCTGTATTTTGGTCTAAATTGTGGTTGGTCCTGTGTCGTGAAGAAATGTAAACGCAGGGGAAACGTATTCTCCCCTTTAACTGCCTGAGGGAGCTTCGGAACAGTGTCTCCTTCTCCCTGGAACGGGATCTCTTCCCTCGGGATCTTATCGTTTGTTCAATTCACTGACGTCCGGCCGTTCACAAACAGTGTCAGGGACAGAACGTTCCGGGGAGTGACAGGTATAGAATGTTGGGAACAGAACGTTCCAGGGAATGTCAGTTATAGAATGTCAGGGACAGAACGTTCCGGGGGATGACAGTTATAGAATGTCGGGGACAGAACGTTCCGGGGAATGTCAATTATAGAATGTCGGGGACAGAACGTTCCGGGGAATGTCGGTTATAGAATGTCGGGGACAGAACGTTCCGGGGAATGTCAGTTATAGAATGTCGGGGACAGAACGTTCCGGGGAATGTCAGTTATAGAATGTCGGGGACAGAACGTTCCGGGGAATGTCAGTTATAGAATGTCGGGGACAGAACGTTCCGGGGAATGTCGGTTCTAGAATGTCGGGGACAGAACGTTCCGGGGAATGTCAGTTATAGAATGTCGGGGACAGAACGTTCCGGGGAATGTCAGTTATAGAATGTCGGGGACAAAACGTTCGGGGAATGTCAGTTATAGAATGTCGGGGACAAAACGTTCCGGGGAATGTCAGTTACAGAATGTCGGGGACAGAACGTTCCGGGGAATGTCGGTTACAGAATGTCGGGGACAGAACGTTCCGGGGAATGTCGGTTATGGAATGTCAGGGACAGAATGTTACGGGGAATGTCGGTTATGGAATGTCGGGGACAGAACGTTCCGGGGAATGTCGGTTATAGAATGTCGGGGACAGAACGTTCCGGGGAATGTCAGTTATAGAATGTCGGGGACAGAATGTTCCGGGGGAAGTCAGTTATAGAATGTCAGGGATAGAACGTTCCGGGGAATGTCAGTTATAGAATGTCGAGGACAGAACGTTCCGGGGAATGGCAGTTATAGAATGTCAGGGACAGAACGTTCCGGGGAATGGCAGTTATAGAATGTCAGGGACAGAACGTTCCGGGGAATGTCAGTTATAGAATGTCGGGGACAAAACGTTCCAGGGAATGTCAGTTATAGAATGTCGGGGACAGAACGTTCCGGGGAATGTCGGTTATAGAATGTCGGGGACAGAACGTTCCGGGGAATGTCGGTTATAGAATGTCGGGGACAGAACGTTCCGGGGAATGTCAGTTATAGAATGTCGGGGACAGAACGTTCCGGGGAATGTCAGTTATAGAATGTCGGGGACAAAACGTTCCGGGGAATGTCAGTTATAGAATGTCGGGGACAAAACGTTCCGGGGAATGTCAGTTATAGAATGTCGGGGACAGAACGTTCCGGGGAATGTCGGTTATAGAATGTCGGGGACAGAACGTTCCGGGGAATGTCAGTTATAGAATGTCGGGGACAGAACGTTCCGGGGAATGTCAGTTATGGAATGTCAGGGACAGAATGTTCCGGGGAATGTCGGTTATTGAATGTCGGGGACAGAACGTTGCGGGGAATGTCAGTTATAGAATGTCGGGGACAGAATGTTCCGGGGGAATGTCAGTTATAGAATGTCGGGGACAGAACGATCCGGGGAATGTCAGTTATAGAATGTCAGGGACAGAACGTTCCGGGGAATGTCAGTTATAGAATGTCGGGGACAGAACGTTCGGGGGGATGTCAGTTATAGAATGTTGGGTACAGAATGTTCCGGGGAACTCTTTGACCTGTCCATGACCTTTCCCCCTACCCACCCCACCAACATGATGTACTGTACCTGGGCACACTGTAACATTAATGGGGTGAGAGACGGAGGGTCTAATCACAGGAATGGGAACTAAAGGCATTGCCAGATTAGCTGAAATAGTTAGATATACCACATTCTCAATCCACCGCACAGAACCAGCCCAGACACCATCAACCCAGAGGGGATATCTGTTCACCGTGGAACACTATGTAGACCAGGCCAGTGTCCTGCTCAGTACAACCCAGCAATCTGTCCAGATTCATCCATTGCACTGGTCAATACAACGCAGCAATCTGTCCAGAGTGGAACACTGCGCAGATCAGATCAGGGCATTGGTCTATAAACCCAGACCATATATCTGTCCAGCGCGGTGAGCTGTGCAGACCACAACAGTGCATTATCTATAAAACTCAACCAGATAGTCTGACCAGCACAGCGACCTGCGCAGTGATCACCCGGGAATTAATCTGTAACCCAGGAGCAGTTACCCTCCCAGCATGTAGGGCCGTGTACCCCACCCCAGTACATTGATCTGTAACCAGGAGCAGTTACCCTCCCAGCATGTAGGACTGTGTACCCCACCCCAGTACATTGATCTGTAACCAGGAGCAGTTGCCCTCCCAGCATGTAGGACTGTGTACACCACCCCAGTACATTGATCTGTAACCAGGAGCAGTTACCCTCCCAACATGTAGGACTGTGTACACCACCCCAGTACATTGATCTGTAACCAGGAGCAGTTACCCTCCCAGCATGTAGGGCTGTGTACACCAAACCAGGGCATTGATCTGTAACCCAGGAGCAGTTACCCTCCCAGCATGTAGGGCTGTGTACACCACACCAGTGCATTGATCTGTAACCAGGAGCAGTTACCCTCCCAGCATGTAGGACTGTGTACACCACCCCAGTGCATTGATCTGTAACCAGGAGCAGTTACCCTCCCAGCATGTAGGACTGTGTACACCACCCCAGTGCATTGATCTGTAACCCAGGAGCAGTTACCCTCCCAGCATGTAAAGCTGTGTACATCGCCCCAGTGCATTGATCTGTAACACTGTGAAAAATCACTGCCCAGCGTGGGGAAACTTGCAGCCCATGCTGGAAGTGACGGGATGGGTAGCTCCCATCCATTTCTAGCTCCATCTCTCCATTGTGCCCTGACAAGGGGGTGTTATGGGTGTGAACATCACTGCCAGAGCGAGATGGCGGGCGAATCACTTCAAATATCACCACGTGCGATACGTTTGGGGTATAGACAGAGAGGGGGAGACTGAGAGAAAGTGTCATGGAAGGTTGTGTTCCCAGGTTTCAGAATGCTGAAGTGTAGACACTTCGATAACATCCTGTAACATGAGCCTGTCTTCCCAGGAAAGATGGGAAAAAGGGATATTGGTGTGAGGTCAGATGAGCATTTGTTCTGCATCTTTGTAACTGGAATTAGTTTCAACCGAATCTATGACTCATTGGGCAGATTCTAACAATAATTTCTCTTTGTTTGATTTTCCTTGAATGTAACAGAGGGATTGTCCGCACGAGGCTGAGCTAGTTTCCTGGTGCCATCGTATCGGACTCACCTCATTAACTAACCACCCCACCCCATGGTGTCCCTCTCATTCAATACCAGCCCGATTCTCCCACCCATCATGGCCGCAGTAACTCACCATCGCCCGGATGCCCCTGGATATTCCCTGATCCCTGGCATTGGTGCCATCTTTAAAAGGCCAATGGGCACATGTTTGACCTTTCGCCGTTTGGAGTTGCCCTGCACAGTTTACTCCGAGCATGGCAGATATGAGGCAATTACACCACGGTTTGTCGACAGGGACACGGAGTTCCTGGTGGAGGGCCGAGTACAGAGGGGGCTATTCTCTTCCTAGAGTGGGGGGCACACCACCAGACCCACCGAGCATGGTGTGAGCTCCCCACCCAGCTCAGTGCACTATCTGCGGTCTGAGGAAATGTCCAGCAATGCATCAATAACCTTCTCTCCTCTATCAGGAAAAGGGTCACCGTATTCTCTCTGCTCCCTCACACTCACTTTATATCTGTTATGCCACCAACCCTCGAACTAGGTTCCTGCTCCACCACTCTCACCTTCTCTCTCTCTCTGTCTCCATCCACTTTACCCCCTGCATAGATACAACACTGTGAACTGACTCCCTCCGCACACCCCACCATACCTCCCCCAAACCCCACCTACACCAGCACTAACAGCAGGTCCTCCCACTCCCTCCCTCCCTTCCTCCATTCCAAGAGAAACAGCCTGGATAGCACAGGAAGGGCCAAGCCGGGCGGTGGAGTGCCCGATGTCCATTCCCTCACCCCCCTCCCCCTGCCATGTGGGGAGGACCCTGGTACGAGCCGGAGAGCACTGGGACGCCTCACGTGGAGATTCTGAAACATCCACTTCCCACCGACCGAGTAAGGCGCAATGTTTAGTGAAGGGTAATTCTCACTTTAAACCCACTGGCAGCTCCGTTTCCCGCCGGCACAACTTAAAAGCCGTGGTCCTGATGCCATCTCCCTTTTGTGTTGAGCTGGTACAAATGGAAACCCCACGGTCTCGGTGAGCAGGAAGGTGGACTCACAATACATCATCACCACCACCTCCCAGGAAGGGAGCACGGAGACTCCCTCCTACACCTCCCCCTGTAAACAGCTCAGAAACTGAAACTAATCTGTGATTGTTACTGCTCTCCCCTGACATCTTGTCCTGACATCTTCAACAATCTGTGTTCATATACACCCAGGACTCTCTGCTCCTGCACCCCCTTTATAATGGCACAGCCTGTTTTAAACTGTCTTTCATTGTCTTTCCTACCAAAGTGTATCACCTCACACTGCTCTGCACTGATCCCCATCTGCCTTAAACCTGAACACTACACCAATGTGTGACTGTCCTGTTAGAGTTCCACACTGTCCTCCATAGACTTCAGAGTTCTTCCAGGTTCGGTGACATCTACAAACATTGAGATTGTCATAGCGTCACAGTCCCCATGTAACAACTGAAATCCTGCCCCACATACACGAGTGTGAGCAAGTGTAATACTGATATATTCCTATGGACAGAGTCGAATAATGACATGCTGTCAATGGAGCAACAAAAATCCTGACACACACCTGACGGAGCAAATGAAATATTGACAAACCAGGGAGCAAAAGAAATCCGGATAGGTCCCACTTATCGATATTCATCAGGGTCTAATGTGATGAAGTTGAAAGTTTGTACTATACCTTCAAGAGAGAGGGAATGCTGTTCTGAACTGAGAGCTTACAAGCTCCTATGATACGAGAGGATGGCAGACCCAGACACAGTATATTGCTATAGAGTTGGAGTCGGGTAATAAGCACTTAAGAGAAAGGGGGTCTCAGAGTTGTGAATACTTGATGTAAAATGTTCAATTTCAGAGTGAAAAAAATAAATTGATGTTTTTATTTAAACAGTAGAATTTGGCAGACCTGTCCCTCATATTTTAACAGTTTACAAAGCAAATTGAGCATTTCTTTATGTTTAGTTTAAATTACCAGATGAGCTCAATGTTGTGTCCAAACAATTGCTGTGTGTGTATCTGTGTGTCTCTGGGTGGGGCAGGTCTGGCAGTCTCTGTGGTGCTTAAAGTGATGCAATGTCTCCCTCTGCTGGTCTCCACACGCCACTGCACAGCCATTGGCAGAGGGTGAAAACCAACAGGGATTCATTCAGAGAGGGGGAGGGAGAGGGCAGCTGCTCACAGCACCATCCAAACTGATGTCTTATCCATGTACTGATCTAAATGTCCTTTAAACGTTGTAACTGTCCCTGCTTTCACCACTTCCTCTGGAAGTTCATTCCACACGCATGCCAGCTTCTGTCTAAAATATTTACCTCTCGTGACTTTTGTAAATCTTTTTCCTCGCACCTTAAAATATCCCTCAGTTTTGAATCCCCAACTCTAGGGAAACGACATCAGCCCGTCAGCTTATCTGTACCCCTCATTATTTTATAAACCTCTGTAAAGTTACCCCTTAGTCTCATACTCTCCAGTGAAACGAGTCCCAGCCGACCCAGCCTCTCCTTATAGCTCACTCCCTCCTTTCCCAGCAACATCCAGGTTAATCTCTTCTCAACCCTCTCCAGCTTAATAATATCAAGGTCAGCAATATCAAAGCGAACAGTCAAGGTGTTTTCTAAGGGTACGGGAAGTCCAAAACTAGAGGGCATAGGCTTAAGGTGAGAGGGGAAACATTAAAGAGTGACCTCAGGGGCAGCTTTTTCACCCAGAGGGTGGTGTGCCAATGGAATGAGTGGGCAGGATGATCAGACTGGACACAGTATTCCAGAAGAGGTCTCACCAATATCCTGTACAGCCACAACATGACATCCCAATTCTGATACTCAAAGGTCTGACCAATGAAGACAAGTGTGTTAAACACCTCCTTAACCACACTATCTGTATGAGATGCAAATTTTAAAGAATTAAACCTGACAGCTAGGTCTCTGTCCTACAACACTACCAAAAACCCTACTTTTAATTGTATAGGTCCTGCTCTTGTTTGATTTACCAAATTCAATACCTCGCATAAATCCAAACTACACTCCATCTGCCACCCCTCAGCCCAGTGAGTGATATTACTGCCACCTCCCCCTCCCATTTCAATTTTAAAATGCCCATCCCTCTCCAGGAAGCCTGCACACTCCGGCCTTGATTTTCACAAAGACCCTGAGCTTGGTTTGCCTTGTGTGGTTAGGGCGAGGAGGGAGAGATTGAAGACACAGTCAGTGGGGAGGTGAGGCTGGGCAGTAATCAGCGGCCTGGTGTCATTTCATTTTAGGAAGAGGGCAGTCGCACGTTAGAGGTGGGTAAGAGTGATCGGTGTGTTGTGACCAGAAGTAAAGCTCTTCCTTCGTCTCTGGTGTTCAGTAATAAATATTTATTTGAGACCCTTCATTGGGCAGATTGTGTCAGCAGGATTTCTTTTTCTCATATTGCAGACTACAGATAATAGCAATTAAAGATGTTTATAGTTAATTTCGATAGCACAGCACGTACACTCAATATCCTACAGTTGAGACAAATATCTTGCATTTGTTTAACAATACAAAGTATTGTTTGTAATTCAGTAATGGTAACCTGATTATAATAAATCCACACCAAGCTGAAAGCGGGCACTAAAATATGAACCAAAATCTGGGTATGGTAGTGTAGTGGGTAGTGTCCCTGTCTCTGAGCCAGAGCTCTGGATTTAATTCCAATTCCTGAAATTGTGTGGTAGTGTTCCTAGGTCTGGAATAGAAGGCCTGGATTCAAGTCCTGCCTGTTGCAGAGGTATGTCCCAGCATGTCTGAACAGACTGATGAACAAACACAGAGGAGAATACTGTTACAACTTTATGGGTATTGCAGAGTGATGCTAGTATCCCAACCTCATTGCACAAAGGTCTAGGTGTAAAGCTCACAGAAGTGCGTCATGATACATCTGAACAAACTGAATAAAATGGACTTAGAATTGTGACTTGATGGAGAAGGAAGAGGTGTCAGTATTGAATTTCAGAATTTAGGCCCAGGATAACTGAAAGTACAGCCATTCGTGTTGATTGGGGCCATATTTCACAGCAGTAACGGTTCGGAAAATCAGAATGGTCATGGATAGGGTGAGTAGTCAGGGTTTTTCCCAGGTTAGGGCGTCTAAAACTAGAGGGCATTGGTTGACAGTGAAAGGGGAACGTTTTTGAAGAGGCCTAAGGGGCACCTTTTCACGCAGAGGTTGGTGTGTGTATGGAATGAGCTGCCAGAGGAAGTGGTGGAGGCTGGTACAAATACAGCATGTAAAAGGCATCTGGATGCTGACAGACCTGCCGAGCTTTTCCAGCAATTTATGCATTTCTTTAAAAGTGCATGCATTTTAACACAGGAATTCTGAATAAATTAAACATTTCATTTTTTTAATGACGCGGGGCTATGTAAACATATTTCAAATCGGCCGAGACCATTTTCTGCGAAGGGTATGGCTCTGTGTATGACAGCAGCAATGATGTAACAACATGGAATAGGGAATGTGATGGAGACATAGTTTGGACCATGTACAAGGAGACCTCACATGGTCCAGTTTGGGAGAGGATGACATTATTGTGTGACTCAGCTCAGAAAGGGAGAAAATGTAATCTGTCCGAGAAGGAACGGCCTATTGTACTCTCTCTCCTTCATTGTTCCTTATCACAGCAATGTATACGAGCTAAAAAGAACTCTACAGTCATCGTTACCATTCTTATTGGAACAGAATCCCTGCAGTGTTGAAACAAGCCCTTCGGCCCAACAAATCCATACCAACCTTCCCAACACATTCCCCTATAGTTATCCCAGAGTAATACACCTAACCTAGAAACCCTTGAAAACTACAGACAATTTGGCATGATCAGTCCATCTAACCTACACAGTTTGAGCTGTGGTTGGAAACGAGGTCACCCATTAGAAGCTCACACAGACAGGGGGAGAATGTGTAAACTTCACACAGACAGTCACCCAAGGTTGGATTCGAACCCAAGCCCCTGGTGCTGTGAGGCAGCAATGCTAACCACCATGCTACCCTTTGGGTGATCCCTGACCAGCATCCATTGGAATCTGCTCACTGCCTAAAGCAAATGGAATTCAGCCAAATCCAACTCTCCCAGGATGGAATCCCATTGCTAGCAGCTGTGTGAGAACAATATCTTCAGAAGCAGAATGATGTTTTGGAAAATCTTGCAATTTTTCCTTTTGTCATGAGTTACAATAATATCTGGGCAAAGTTCTTTCAAGTTAAAGTTGCAGAGATTTTGTTTATTTGTGTGTGTGTGTATGTGTGTGTGTGTGTGTGTGTCTGTGTGTGTGTCAGTGTTTTTAGAAAAGGAAATATTGATTATATATTTTCAACACCCAAACATCCATCTTTCCATCAGAGTTTGAGTAACATTGCTCTGGATCAAAAACGTGCTATTTGAGCAGATTACAGAAACTAGCCTGACTTGTTCCTAAAATTGACCCTGGCCCAGTCTGAGACCGATATGATCGGCATGACACCAACCTGGTTACATTTAACATCTGTTGTGAGCAGTGCAGGAGTGGGACGAGAAAAGCAAACAGTGACCCAAAAAGCCGGGGAACTATAGAACGATGAGCCTGATGTCAGTGGTGGGTAAGTTGTTGGAGGGGATTCTGAGGGATAGAATTTACATACATTTGGGAAGGCAAGGGCCAATCGGGGTACACAGCGTAGCTTTCTGCATGGGAAATCATGTCTCATTAATTTGGTTAAGAGGTAACAAAGAAGATTGATGAAGGCAGTTTGGGTGACATTGTCTATATGGACCTCAGCAAGTTGTTCATTTAAAGAACAAAGAGCAAAGAAAACTTACAGCCCAGGAACAGGCCCTTCAGCCCTCCAAGCCTGAGCCGATCCAAATGTACTGTCTAAATCTGTCGGACAATTCCTAAGGATCTGATCCCTCTGCTCACTACTTACTCATGCATCTGTCCAGACGCATCTTAAATGAATCGACTGTGCCTGCCTCTCCCACCTCTGCTGGCAACGCGTTCCAAACGCCCACCACCCTCTGTGTGAAGTGCTTACCGCGTGTATCCCCCTTAAACTTTCCACCTCTCACTTTGAAAGCACGACCTCTCGTGACTGAATCCTTCAACCTGGGAAACAGCTTGTCTCTATCCACCCTGGCTATACACTTCATGATTTTGTAAACCTCAATCAGGTCCCCCCTCAATCTCCTTATTCTAGTGAAAATAAGCCTAGCCTACTCAATCTGTCTTCATAGATGGTATTTCATTCTGATTGGTAGACAAATGAATAAGATTCGGTCACTTGGGATACAGAAGAAGCTAGTTACAATTGGCTTGAAGGAAGTGGGATATTTTTCAGACTGGAGGCTTGTGAGCAGCAGTGTGCTGTAAGAATCCGTACTGAGTTCACTGCATTTCATCATTTATGTAAAGGATTTAGTTGTGAATATTGAGGACAGAGTAAGTTTGCAGATTATATCAGAATGGTGGTTTAGTAGATTACCTCAGAGTACAACGATACAATAAATAGATGGGACAAAGGGGCAAGGAGTGACAGATGAAGTTTAATTTAGATAAATACGAGGTTTTGCATTTTGGGAAGGCAAATCAGGGCAGACATTATATACTTCATGGTCAGGTCCTGGGGCATGTTGTGAAACAAAGGGGCATAGGGCTGCAGGTGCATTGTTCCTTGAAAGTGGAGTCGCAGGTAGACAGAGTGGTGCTGAACACATTTGGCACATTTGCCTTAATCAGTCAGAGCATTGAGTATAGGAGTTGTGGTGGCATGTTGCATCTATATAGGATGTTGGTGAGGCCACTTTAAGAATACTGTGTACAACTTGGTTTTCTGCAGAAATGACTTACACATATGTTCCAGGACTGGAGGTTTGACTGCAGGGAGAGGCTGATTCCGTTGAGGTGTTTCCCCCCGGAGTGTCAGAGGTTGAGGGGTAACATTACAGATGTTTATAAAACCAGCAGGGGCATGGATATTCTGAACAGCCACGTTCTGCTCCCCAGGATAGGGGAGTCCAGAAGAAGAGGGCATAGGTTGAAGGCGAGGGGGATTGATTTAGAAGAGACCTGAAGATAAATGTTTCACACAGAGAGTGGTGTGTGTACAGAAAGTGCTGTTTGGGGAAGTGCTGAAGGCGGTTACAATCGCACATTTAAAAAGTATCTGAAAGAGGAGGGATATTGGCCAATTGCTGGCAAATGGGACTGGATCAGATTTGATTTCTGATCGGAGTGAACAGATTGGACTAACGGGTCTGTTTCCGTTCTGCATGACTCTCTTATTCTATAAGAGGGATGATGAAAAATTCTGAAAGGACCTTTCAAGTCGGAAATCTCTTCACTGGAAGTTTATCGTGCCTCTATGTACATATTGATTGAAAGATGCGTTAGGTAAATATTTGGTAGAGAAGTGAATAACAGATAATTGGATATAGACAAAAAAGTAGGCCCCAACCTGATCAGCCACAATTTTACTGCCTGGTGGAGAAGGGTCAAAATGTCTAATGACCCTCTCCTGCTCCTCAGTCCCATGTTCCTGTGTTCCATTCAGCCCCTCAAACCTGCTAGACAGGAACAGTTGGAGGCCACTTCCTCCTATAACCTGTTGCACGGAAACAGAGGAGACCATTTGGCCCTTGAAGACTGCCCCACATGTTTCGAGGTGATTTGGGAAATATAATTGGAAAACCCAGGCACGGGTATGAAAGAGGCCCCTCATCTCTCTTTACAGAGCTTCCCCTCTCTGCAACTTGTGCTTCACTTGTTGGTCATGTTGTAGACCCAGATTCACTGTGAATACAGCCCCCATACCTCACTCAGCGCTGGCTGACAAAATCCTCTGGTCTCCCTGTCTGCAATATTCAAAACCATAACATTCAGGAAAATAACACCCACTAACTTTCCAATAACAGAATGGGCGAAGATCAGATACAGGGGCAGGTCGTTCACTCCCCAAGCCTGCCTTGCCCTTCACTAAGATCATGCCTGATCTGCTCTTGATCTCAAATCCTCTTCCATACCCAATTCTTCATAGCCCTCACCTCTCTGACAGGTCAATATCCAGTACCTCCTCTTCAAATACTTTCAGTCGTCTAACTCCCCGAAGACTCTTGAGACGAGAAATCCTGGCATTCAATCCCATCTGTTTGAAGAAAACAATTGCTGCGCCTATACCATGGCCTATTGATATGAACAAAAGAGGTTGAGACAAGGCTTCAGGTAAAAAATGACTGGCCCTGATATCAAGGCAATGGTTGCCTTCTGTTGACATCAAGGAGCTTAACAAAACTGGACTTAATGGGAATCAGAGTAAACTCTCCAGTGTTTGGAGTCGAACATGGCACAAAGGAAGATGTTCATCATCTCAGTCCTGGGTCACCTCTGTGGGAGATCCTCAGGGTAGGTTCCACTTCACAAACAGCTTCGGCTGCTTCATCAATGTCTCCCGTCCCCACCCTCACCAACATAAGATCAGAAGTGGGGATGGTCACTGAAGATTCCACAATGTTCAGAACATTTTGTTGCCCGTCAGCTCCTGAACTGGTCTCTGTCCATGAGCAGCAAGACCCAGACTCCATTGAGACTTGTGCTGTTAACGTGTCTGTAACATTCGTGTAACAGCACTGCCTGACACTGCACATTGCCACAGTGAAATAGAGTTCATTCAGCAACTCACGCTGGTTTCACAGGAATATGAGGAAGCCATTCAGCCCATTGACATTATTGGAGAAGAACAGGGACAGCCTGTTCAGAGCCTCCAGCCTATTACTCAGGAAGAAAAGGAGTCTAGTGTGATGGACCACACAAGAGCCCCTCGACAATATTTGAAGGCGGTAGCGTAGATTCTAATGTTTTCTTATTTTAAAGGGAATGTAAAGGGTCTGTTCCAGATGCAATGTGACAGGTCAAACTACTCGCTGTGAAACTAAACACTATTTATTTAAACACGAAAGATAAAATGAAAGCAAAGAAAGAGGAAATTAGAATAACTTAATTCTATTGGACAAGTTAACAGAATAATTGATCGTGGAGCTATTACTAATGAACTGGCACGATACACGAAAATCCCATAAACACAGCCCTTGGCAAAACTGAGTATTCAGTCACAGATTGCCACAAACTCAAAGATCCTAATCTGTGAGAGCTGGCCACATCCATTCAGGCTGCACTAAAATAAACCCAAGGCCTCCCTCGCTGTTTACTCAGTGGTCTTAACTAACCAGCCTGTTAATGATCATTCAATCTCTCTCTTCAAAGAAACCAGGACAAAATAATTCTTAAAGCTGCAGCATCATCACACTTGTCAGTACTTCGACCTATTAAACAGGAACCAGGGCTAACCAGTCAGGCCCTTGGCCCTGTCCAATTGAACAAGGAAGAAGTCATTCAGTCCCTTGAGTCAATTACACAGAAACAGAACGAGGCCATTCAGCCCCTTGAGTTACTTACACATGAACAAGAGGAGGCCATTCAGCCCGTTGAGCCATTTATACAGGAACAGTAGGACGCCATTCCCACCTCAATGCACTTACACAGGGGCAGAATGTGTTAATTGATGCTGATTCTGATGAATGGCTTATGCCCAAAACGTCGATTGTCTTGCTGTGCTTTTCCAGCAATTGATGCTCTACTCTGATCTCCAGCATGGGCAGCCCTCACTGTCTCCTAATAGATGCTCTAACATGATGAACAACTGGAGCTGAGGATGCACAGACAGGCTGCTCCATGTTGTTCCTCCTGGATCCATTGCTCATGACACACACGTCGGACTTTAACATGGTTTTCTCGCCATGAGGAGTGAGGAGGGAAGCCATATGTCTTGTGTGAAGTCTCAAGAAGGCACCTTTCATTTCCGAGAAGACAGCCTGCTGTTCTTTATGCAGGACGGAAGCTGGTGGGAATGGCTACCTGTTTCAGATGGAGGGTATTGTGGCTGCTGTTGGGGATTATGAGCAACCTGACGTTCAGTACAGGGTTCACACGCCGACTGCACATTAACTGGGGACAGTTAATCTAGGCATATAAACTATTAGGAAAGTCACGTTAGACCGATGAATGGACTCACTAAGTTCAAATAATGCTGATATTATTCATGTTGATCTTGTCCAGTTCCGTGTAACTTGTGTGCCTTCCTCTGTCCAAGTCTATGTCCACCCTATGATCTGTCTGGCCATGCTTACGATGACCTATATCCACTGCTCATAAATAAAGTGTTTCCCTGTACTGAGGTACACGTGGCAATAAATCAAACCAATCAATCCTGGGTAAAGCATGGAATTTCTCACCCCATCAATGTCTCTTTTGCAAATAAGTGATCGCTGCCATTCCTCGTGTTTCAGCGTCACCATTTCTTCATCCCTTACATCTCTACAGGTTAAACACTTAGCTTCTTCACTCTATCCTCATGTTACCATCACCCGTGTCTGTGGTAAGGAGATCATTCCTTACAAAGGAGATCAAATCTCTAGAGAGTGCCCCAAATGCTCTCTCAGCAAGGCTCTAAAACTGCAGGAAGATGGCTTTACTTATGTTCTCGAATCATCATAAAATGAAGGACAGCATACCATTGACTGTACCCATTACCTACACAGGGTTTGATTCGGAGCAGTCAGCATAGATTTGTGAGTGAGAGATCATGCTTCCCAAATTTGTTTGAGTTCTTTGATGAAGTGACCAGGAAGGTTGATGAGGACAGAGGGGTAGATATAGTCTCTATGGATTTCAGTAAGGCCTTTGATAAGGTCCCACACGGCAGGATGCTCTGGAAGTTTCCATCACGTGGAATGCTGGGGGAACTGGCCAATTGGATACACAGTTGGTTTGATGGTAGAAAGCAGAGGGTTTAGTGGAAGGATGCTTGTCAGACTGGAGGCTGGGTCCATTGTTGTTTGTTATCTATGAATTGGTTGTGAATGTACAAGTTATGATTAGTAAGTTTGCAGATGACACTAAAGTAAGTGGGAGCATGTTCAGTGAGGACGTTTATCAGAAATTGCAGCAGGACCTCACTCAGGTGGGGAAGTGGGCCGAGAAATGGCAAATGGAATTTAATATAGATGCGTGATGTCTTACATTTTGGGAACTCAAAGCAAGGGAGGAGTTTCATGGTGAATGGGAGGATCTTCAAGGATGTAGTGGGCAGAGAGACCTTGGGGTTCAGGTGCACGGTTCTCTGAGAGTGGAGCCACAGGTAGACAGGGCAGTGAAGAAGGCTGTTGGCACATTGGCCTTCATCAGGCAGGACATGGAGTACAGAAGTTGGGAATTTATGTTGCAGTTACACAGGACTTTGGTAAGGCCGCACTTGGAGTATTGTGTTCAGTTTTGTCACCTTGTTATAGGGAGGACGCTATTAAATTAGAAAGAGTGCAGAAGAAATTTTCAAGGATGTTACCAGAACCCTATCGTCTGAGTTATAGGGAGAGGTTGGACAAGCTCGGACCTTTTCTTTAGCATGTAGGAGACTGAGGGAGTCCTTATAGAGCTGTATAAGATCACGATGGTTGGGTTAATGCTCTCAGTCTTTTTCCAAGGTTCAGAGAATCAAGAACGAGAGACGATCAGTTTAAGGTGAAAGGGGAAGGACTAAAAGAGAATCTGAGGGACCCCTTATTTACATAAATGGCTGGTGTACGGATGAGCTGCCAGCAGATGTGGTTGGGGGGTACATTAACAACATTTCAAACGCATTTGGATAAATATGTGAATAGGAATGGACTGGAAGGATATGGGCCAACTGCAGGGAATTGGGGTTAGCGTGGATGGACATTTACAAGGTGGAGTCGAACCCTTCTGTTAATTAAAACCAAACACCCAGAAAAGCTCGCCTCACCTCGTAATCTGTTAAAATATGAGTGACACAGATCTCCGACATTCCACGACTTATACAAAAAATAACAAGTTAGTTTCTTAACTTTAATAGTGAAAACTAAACAACAACTATTCACAAATACAAGCCCCTCTTTTCTTAGCTACTTACTATCTGACTCCGACTCTGTAAAAATATGCTGTTCCAACAACCCACATATTAAACATTACAATCTCAAGACCACACAGTCTCTATCTTCCCCGCTGTGTTCACTCTTCCAGCTGCTGATCTCCCTGGGCCATTTTTTATTGCAAATCGGTTTGACATGAATATGTATCCTTGAAAGAGAGTTTTTGAGATGGCCAGTTAGCACTCCTGCTCTATAGCAGTAACTGGCAGTGGCTCTCCCTCTAGTGTTCAAATGCTGGGTTTATATACTACCCATGATACAGCAATTCTCATAATTTGATTGCTTTCCAGGTGTCTAAACAATAATATTCCAATTCCGTTGGCTTCTGGTATCCTGACCATTATTTAAACACTTTGGTTGTATTTGAATTGTTGTCAAAACAGCAACCAAAACTCAGGTATCCATTTCACAGCTAACTGTGACATATGGAACAATCTGACATTTAGCTGGCATCTGTGCTGTACTTTCTATTCAACAAAACCCGTTCTGTCTTAAAGTGAGCTGACATGCTTTCTGCTTCATAAGACCTCCCTCCTTCAGAAAAAAAAAACATCAGAATGAAAGGATGGCTTCGTTTCTTTTCTTCTAATTCTTAATCCCATTATTATGAAATACAAAAGTATTAATCTCAGTTATATCAATCATATTAATCTTACACACCTATATAAATTGGAATAATTCAAATCTTATCTAAACTTTTTCCTTTAAATCCACGATAACACATCTGCTATCACATTTTAGGACCCACAGCATGAACATTTTGTAAGTTTAAAGTCGGTGTGATAAGACTCCAATGAAATGATCTCATATTCTGGTCTTTAAATATTCCAAAAAACGCGAGAGGTTTGTCGTTGTCCACAACCATCTCCGACAATTTATTTGTCACATAAACATTAAAATATTGTCAGGTCAGTGCGAAACTTAATCATCCTTTTTCAATAATGGAGAATGTTGTATTTTTCTTTCTGGTGGATATTGCGTTTTTTCGACAAGTAGCCAATTAGCCATTCAATTCCATCATCATCTTACTGTATCAATACAACTCCAACCCCTATATCCCTAGAAGCAAATAGAATTTTGAAAGGGTTTCAAAATATTTGGTATAGCTAAAACTGGTGCGGGGATTAATCCTGCTTTAAAATTCTCAAATGCCTCCTGGCATTGTTCTGTCCACCACAATTCTGTGTTCTTCTTCAGTAAATCCATCAGTGGTGCCAATACGCTGCTGAAGTTTGGAACACACTTCCGATCGAATCCACTCAGTTCCAAAAATCCTCTTTCATCGAGGATGGTCGTGGAAATTCCTCAAAGCCTTTGTCTTTGTGTTCCATGGGGGTCAACCTTCCATGTCCAATGTAATGTCCCACAAACGTCACCTCTGCCTTCGCGAATTCAGTTTTCTTTAAGTTTATTACAAAGTTTGCTTCTTGTAAACGTTCAACATGCTCTGGCATCGGCAACACGTGAGCTTTAAATCACTTGCTAAAAATCACTACATCATACAGATAAACTACACAATTTGTCCATCTGACCATAACTCTGTTCCTGAGTCCCTAGACCTGGCATTGAAGGGGATTCCTATCACTGGTGACAATACTAATACGTCATCCCCACAGGAAATCGTCAAAATTTCAGAGTTTTTATCTGCCACGTGCTTCATTCTAGACTGTGCCCTTCAGGTGTTGTTTAGCTAACTCACCTACTCCATCTAATCTCTCCCTCACCTCACATATATAAGGTGTGTGATTAATTATATTCAATTAATTCCAAAGGACCTCTGACTTCAAATATTAACTCAAAGGAAGTAAACTGAGTAGATTTATTTGGGGCAAATAATTTTTGTCTAATGGCAAACAATTTAATGAGACACCTTCATTCCAATCATTCCGGTAATCCTGATAGTATGCTGTTAATATGGTCTTCAGCGCCTGATGCTAACTTTCCAAGGGTGCCTGGGATTCAGGATGGGACACTCTTGATTTAAAGTGCTGTATGCCTAAGCTATCCATGACTTCCTTAAACTATCCATGACTTCTTTCAACAGCTGAGCGGTAAAATGAGACCTTGGTCTGACTGAATCTCTCTGCGGAGCCCACAGTGAGTAAAGAAAGCTACCAACTCCTCCACCTCCCTTTTTACCTTAACACTCCATAATAGTTAAAAATCACACAACACCAGGTTATAGTGCAACACTTTTAATTGGAAGCACACTAGCTTTCTGAGCGACGCTCCTTCATCAGGAAATTGCACAATCACCTGATGAAGGAGCTTCGCTCCGAAAGCTAGTGTTCTTCCAATTAAAACTGTTGCACTATAACCTGGTGTTGTGTGATTTTTAACTTTGTACATCCCAGTCCAACACCGGCATCTCCGAATCATGACTCCATAATAGAATTGCCTCTGGGAATCTGGTAGACACATCCATTATGGCTCGCAAATATTGGTTTCCACTTTTATTTTAGATAGGGGAGCTACACAACTAATCATAACCCACATGAAATGTTCTTCGAATGCAGGAATTGGTAACAAAGGTGATGGCTTTAGTACTGCCTGTGACTTCCCTACCATTTAGAATGTTTGACATGTACATCAAAAAATAACCACGTCCGTGTGCATTCCAGGTCACTAGAAATGCCTCTGTACCTTAGCCTGGGTCTTCTGTACACCTAGGTGACCCCCTGCAGTTAGTTTATGTGCTACCCGTAACACTTTACGCTATTCCGAAAACAATGTGGTGCACATCGGCCCATTTCCCTTCTGCACTAACCTATCGGGGTCTCCATTTTAATTTTAGCTTTCTATCTTTAAGTTAATAACGTTCGACAATATATTTTGATTCCTTTTTTTTTGTGTGTGTGTGTATATATATATATATCTGTTGTACGTCCATTAGCCTTTCAGGACTAAACACCCCTGCCTGATCCTCTGCCTGATCCTCTGACTGTTCAGGTTTTTTTTCTGCACCGTGACATCAAGCAGGGTGCCAGTTCACTGAGCATCATCTCCTTTGGCTTTTTATTTTGGTTTTCCTTCCTGCTCTAACTTATGACAGTGGAATTGCAGATTAGATTACAGATTACATTACAGTGTGGAAACAGGCCCTTCGGCCCAACAAGTCCACACCGACCCGCCGAAGCGCAACCCACCCATAGCCCTACATTTACCCCTTACCTAACATTAGGGACAATTTAGTATGGCCAATTCACCTGACCTGCACATCTTTGGACTGTGGGAGGAAACCGGAGCACCCGGAGGAAACCCACGCAGACACGGGGAGAATGTGCAAACTCCACACAGACAGTTGCCTGAGGCGGGAATTGAACCCGGGTCTCTAGCACTGTGAGGCAGCAGTGCTAACCAATGTGCCACCATGCCGCCCACAATCTTGTTACTATACAGTCTGGAAAAAGTTTTGTACCCGAAATCTGTTCAAATCTACCCAATTCCCATACGGCAGGGCCCTGAACTGTGAAGACATCTATGTCGAGCACTTCTGTTAATTAAAACCACAAACCCAAAAAAGCTCACCTCACCTCGTAATCTGTTAATACATGAGTGACAAGGACTCCCAAATTTCACTAATAAAAGAAAAATAACAGTTTGCATGTATGCAACTTAGCTCGCTGTGCTTGAAGGTTTGTTTTCTGAAGATTCGATACTATGACTAATTAACATCATCAGTGAGATGCTCTGCTGAAGCGCTGGTGGGATGTCGCGCCTTTCTATTTATAGGTCTTGGGTTCTTAAGATGGGTGATGTCATTTCCAGTTCTTTTGTTTTACAAGAGAAGGTAGATAGGATCTAAATTGCTGTGTTTATTGACGGACTTCCGGTCAGAATGCCATTCCTCTAAGAACGTCCTTGCATGTCTTAGTATGTGTGTGTGTTGTCCCAATCAAAGTGGTGCCCTTCCTTGTCTGTATGTATGAAACATAGTGGTAATGGGTCATGTCTTTTGGTGGCCAGTTGGTGTGCATGTATCCTGGTAACACGACAACAGGACAGTTTCAATGGCGGATGAATGATTTTATACTCACTGTTTAATTAATGTGTGTGTGCAGATATGTAACATTTTTCATATGTGCACAACACATTCTAAATGCACAACGGAGACACAGTTAACTGAAAGTGTTGCATATGATGTATAAAATTTATAAAACATTAAAACATCATTTGATTCTCATCTAAAATGATATACTCCCCTTCTCTCAACGTTCCCTCCTTTTCTGGAAATCTCCACTCCAATCTCTCATTCTTATCAGGATGTGTATTATAAATTCTTGCTTCTGGTGTCCCAGCTTATTTCAGTTAATCCCCTTTCTACCAGAATTCAATACATCGGTCTGTTGGGTTCTTTCCAAAGCTAGTGTCTGTCACATTATTGGAGATAAGATTTCTGGCATCAGACCCAGCATTTGAACATATTACTCTGTTGTACATGCACTGCACAAAGGACCACAGCACACAGGCATTGCCAAAACATTGGGGGATGTTCATCTCCTTCTTTCGATAATCTAGTTTTCTCATATTTCACATTTCATCATCTATGTTGTCTCGCTCTTTCTCTCTTTGTATCGAGTTAAGGAATTTACCAATTATTCTTTGCGTCCCTTCTCTCAAAGCTCCTTCTTTAGGTTTATATCTATTGCTCTCTTCTTGATGTAATGTGATTATAATTGAGCAATGTAACTACAAAGACATTTGGAAGGAGCTGGTCACAGTCAATTGGAAGGGGAACTGAACAGGGCAGACCATGTAACAGCAAAAGCTAGAATTTCTAAGGGTTATTTCGGAGGATATCAGAAATTCTCCCAAAGGAGATGAAACATACTCATGGCAGGACAAGGCAACCATGAGTAATAAGGCATCAAACCAAAAGAGGAAACATAGTGGGCGGCACGGTGGCACAGTGGTTAGCACTGCTGCCTCACAGCGCCTGAGACCCGGGTTCAATTCCCGCCTCAGGCGACTGACTGTGTGGAGTTTGCACTCCCCGTGTCTGCGTGGGTTTCCTCCGGGTGCTCCGGTTTCCTCCCACAGTCCAAAAGATGTGCAGGGTCAGGTGAATTGGCCATGCTAAATTGTCCGTAGTGTTAGGTAAGGGGTAAATGTAGGGGTATGGGTGGGTTTCGCTTCGGCGGGTCGGTGTGGACTTGTTGGCCCGAAGGGCCTGTTTCTACACTGTAATGTAATCTAATCTAAATCTAATCTAATAAAATGTGGTGAAGATGATTGGGAATCCAGAGAATTCATTGGCTCTGAAACTACATAAGGCTGACATCACTGACACTGCAGGGCTCTTAATCATGCTCAGGGAGAGAAGCAGAGGGAAAGGCATTCACTTTAAACACAGAAGATGGTATTACTCAAGGAAAAAGATTCAGATGAATTAAACAATTGAATTAAAATCAGTTAATTGGTTTTGCAGAATATGTCAGATCGAAGGCATGACCCAGGGAGAGACCCTCAGCAGAATGAGTGTATGAAAATGGAAGTGTTGCCACATCAGAAACCAAAGTAGGTCACTGAGTACAGGGCTGATGGGTGAATGGGTCTCGATGTGAACTAAGGGACAGAGAGCAGAATTGCATTGCAGATATTGCAGCTCAAAACTGCGTATTTATGTAGTGCTGTAGACTACAGCAGCAGGAGGAGCAGAACAGCATTCAAACACAGCCTGTAACATTTAGCCTCAAATAATTTCCTCAGTCTGCCATTGCCATCAATACGATCTATGTTTCAGTAATGACTGTGGGTGAAAATGACTGGATCAGAACCACGTGAACCTAAACCTGATGCGAACCCATTAAAGCTACCACACTTGACTAACAGATCTGATCGAAGCTCCGCAATCCTGTCACGTTCTGTCATAAATGATGATGAATGATTAAACAAATGACTGGAGCAAAGGGATCCACAAATATCCCCATCCTCAGTAATCAAACAGCTCTGCACATCAGTGTAAAAGACCAGGATGTGGTAGCTGCACCAACCTCAGCCAGAAGTGTTGAGTTGATGAACCACCTCACCCTCGCCATGATACCCACAAAATCACAGATGCCAGTCTTCAACCAAGTCAATTTGCTGTACGTGACATGAAGAAACAGCTGAACACAGTACGTACGAAAAAGACAATGGTCCCTGACCCCATTCCTGCAATAGGACTGAAGACTTGTGCTGCACAACAAGCCGTGTCCCTGGGGAAGCTGTTTCATTCCAGCTCCAACTCTGACATCGCCCTGGTAATGTGGAAAATTACTCAAAAATATCCAGTTCCTAAGAGGATTATAATTACAATCTGAGCAGTTACCTCCCCCTCAGACCCACCACGACAGTCAAATTGGTGGAAGTTCTTTTTGACAGAGTTATCAAACAGCACAGAAATAACCTGCTCAGTATGATTTCAGATAGGTCCCCATGTCGAGATGGTGCTACTGTGGAAAGGTCACTGGATTACTAATCCAGACCAGGCTAATGCTCTGGCAGCTGGTGGAAGTTAAACACAATTGACAAAATATTAAGATGCAAAATCTGGTGTCCGTAAATAATGACCTTCAAGTCAATGTCGATTGTACACACCAATTTGCTTCACAAATGTACTTTCAGAAAGTGAATCTCCCGTGCTTTCCTGGTCTGGCCTAAACGTGACTACAGACACACAGACATGTGGTAAACCTTTCAATGGTCTCTGATTCCGCCAACCAGGACATTCTATTGTATCAAACTGTTCCGGGGTCTAAAGGATAAAACCAGAAAGAACACCCGGGCCCAGCCTCAGTATCGGAAAAGGCAATGAGAAACACAGTCCTGTTGACCCTGCAGAGACCTCCTTCCTAACATCTGAGAGCTTGTGACAACATTTACAGACTGCACAGAAACATTGGGAATGGAGTAGGCCATACAACACATTGAGCCTTCCCCATTCCAGTTCATGTTCAAACATCTCCTCAATGCACTTTTCCCACACACTGTACACATCCCTTAATGTGTTTAACCGTGGGAAGCGATAAAGTAGGAAGTGCAGTAGTCCATTTGGTCTGTCGAGTTTTCTACCCAATTCAAGATAATGATACCTGACCCTTTATTTCCATATCGTTCTCCTTCTCTCCCACCATTCCTTTACTGTCTCTACGTCCGTATTTATATTCAGTGTCTTGGCTTCCAGGTTCGAGTGCATTCCCCAGGTTCACCAGACGCTGAGAGCAGACATTTATTGTCATCTCATTGCAGAATGGTCTGTCTGTATCTAATACTGTGGACCCTTGTTTTAGACACCAGAGCCTGGGAAATTATTATCCCTGCTTCCAATCCGTCTCACCCTGTCAGAGCTTTATATATCTCACTGAGATCTCCACCCATTTTCCTAAACCCCATGGAATACAGGCCCAGTCACCCCAAACTCTGCTCCCACAACAAGCCTGTCATCACAAAGATCTGTCTGGTCATCCTTCACTGCACTCCCTCAATGTCAGGTTTGTCCTTTATTAGGTACTGAGACCAAACCTGCACACAATACTGCACAGTGTTTGAGACGGGGTCTCAACAACACTCTGTACAGCTGCAGTTAGACACCCTTACTCCTGGATTCAAATCCCCCTGAAATGAAGGTCAGCACATCATTGATCTTCCTAACTGCTTTCTGTTCCTGCAATATTGCTTTCAGTGACTGGTTTACAGGGAGATCCAGATCCTTTGCAATGTTACAGCTCCCCACTTGGTGGGTCGATGGACACTGGGCAGCGTGTGAATGCCATTCCCAGTATTGACTTCTGGGTTCAGTCCTCACTGCGCTGCAGGGACCTCGGAGGTCTGCGCAGAAAGAAACAACAAAAAGGCCCATATGTCGCTTTTTAGATCAACATGTTTCAAACAATCCCTTTTAAAATGAAAAGCTGCCAATCTCTTGTTCCAACCAAAGGGCACACCGTCACCTCTACCCATATTGCTCTCCATCTGCCACATATTTGCCCATTCACTCCACTTGCCTTAGTCACCTTAAAACTTTTTTACAACCTCCTCACCCACTCGCAATGCAACATCCTTTAGTTTTCTCAGCAGGTTGTGATATATTGTATTTGGTTCCCACAACCACATTTTTAATGGATATTGTGAACAGCTGTACCCGAGCACCGATCCCTATGATACCTCAGCAACCTTCCTCTGTTAAGAAAAATCTGTTTTTTCAATTTATTTATTTGGTGAATCTGGGTGTGACTGGCTGTGCCAGCATTTATTGCCTGTCTCTGGTTGCCCCTTGAGAAGGTAGTGGTGAGCTGCCTTGTTGAACTGCTGCAGCCCACTGTGGATTCAGTGATAGTAACACCATTGAATGCCAAGGGACAGCGGTTAGATTGTATTTTAGTGGTGATAGTCACGGTGTGACAATTGTGTTCCGTGAATATTACTTGCCACTTTTCAGCCTGGATACTGTCCAGGTCTTGTTGCATTTGGACACTGACTGCTTCAGTATCTTAGGAGCCACAAATGTTGCTGAATATTGTGCAATCATTGGCAAACATCCCCACTTATGACCTTAGAATAGAGGCAATGTCATTGATGAAGCAGCCCTGAAGATGTTTGGGCCTAGGCCACTGCCCGAGGGACTCCTACAGACTTGTCCTGGAGCTGAGTTGACTGGCCTTTATCAACCATGACCATCTTCCTCCGTGTCAGGTATGATTCTAATCAGCGGGGAGTTTGCCCCTGATACCCATTGATTCCAGTTTTGTTTACGCCCCTTGATGCCACACTTGGGAGAAGACAGCCTTGTTTTAAAGGACTGTCACTCTCACCCCATCTCTGGAATTCAGCTCTTTTGTCAATGTTTAACCAAGGTAATGAGGTCAGGAGCTGAGTGGCCCTGGGCAGCCCAAACTGGGCGTCATTGACCCGGTTATTGCTGAGCAGGTGCAGCTTGAAGGCACTGAGACATTCCACCACTTTACTGATGATCGAGAGTAGACTGATGGGGTGGTAATTGGCCGGTTTGGATTTGTTCAGCTTTTTATATACAGGAGATACTTGGGGTAATTTTCCACGTAATCGGGGAAATGTAATTGTTGTAACGGTATTGAAACAGCTTGGTGAGGGCAGTGACAAGGTCTGGAGAATAACTTTTCAGTACTATTGACAGAATGTTGTCAGAGTATGTACCCTCTGGTGTATCCAGTATCTCCAACTGAATCTGGATATCGCGTGGAGTGAATCAAATTGGCTGATGGCTGGTAACTGGATTGCTGAGGACCACTGGAGAAGGCTGAGGTGCATCATCCACTCAGCTCTTCTGACTGAAGATTGTTGTTAATGCACCAGCCTAATCATATACACTGAAGTGCTGGGCTTTTCCATCAATAAGGATTGGGATACTCGTGGAATCTCCTCCTCCAATGACTTGTTTAATTGTCCATAACTATTCTCATGTAGAACTAGAAGGACTGCAGAGCTTAGATCTGATCCGTTGCTTGTGGGATCACTTAGCTTTGTCTGTCACTTAGTGCTTATGCTGTCTGGCGCACAAGTAGTCCTGTTTGGTGGCTTCACCAGGCTGACATCTCATTGTCAGATATGCCTGGTGCTGCTCCTGCCCTCCTGCACACTCCATTGAACCAAGGTTGATCCTCTTGTTTGATGGTAATTGTTGTGAGGGGGATATACCAGGCCATGAGGTTGTGCTGGAGTACAATTCTGCTGCTATTGATGACTTGCAACACGTTATGGAAACCCAGATAGATCTGTTCTAAGTCTGTCCCAGTTAGCACGGTGATAGTGCCACCTATGCTGGTGGAGCTTATTCTCAATGTGCAGGTGTGACTTTATCTCCACAATGACTATGCAGTGGTCACTCTTAACGATAATGTCATGGACAGATACTTCTGCAACTGGCAGATTAGTAAGGCTGTGGCAAATATGGCTTTTCCCTCTTGTGGGTTCCTTCACCTCCTGCCGTAGACCCAGTCTATCAGTTATATCCTTTCGGACTCGGCCAGCTCAAGCAGTAATTCTGCTGCTGAACCACTCTTTTTGTGGACATTGACATCCCCAACCCAGAGTACATTTTGTGCCTTTGCCACCCTCAGTGCTTCCTCCAGTGTTGGTCAGCTTGGAGGAGTACTGACTCATCAGTTGGGAGAGGCTGGCACATAGTAATTAGCAGGAGGTTTCCTTTCTCATGTGTAAACTAATGCCATGAGTCTTCCTGGGATACAGTTCACTGTTGAGGACTCCCAGAGCAATTCCCTTCCAACTGTATCCCACTGTGCCACCACGTCTGCTTTGTCTGTCCTGCTGGTGAAACAGTAGATATCCGGGGAAGGTGATGGGGTGTCTGGGACATAGTCATACTCACAGAATCAGACCTTAAATACCAGGTCAGGCTGTTGCTTCACGTGTCTGTTTTTTTCTATTCACTGTTTCCTGCCAGCTGTCCCATTCTAGAAACATGGCCATGTATTCGCCCCAATCCACTAAGATTTGATTTTCAAACTAGGCTGGGCGATTTATCAACATTTTTCTGAAAATCCACGTGTTTTACATCCATTGTTTCTCTTTCATTTGTCTCCCCGTCAGTTTCTCAAACATAATTCCTATTTCATAAATCTATGTTAGTGTTGTCTATGACCATTAATTTCAGTCCCAATAATTTCTCCCAAACAATTTACTTACTATATTCTGTGTTTCATGTACTATTTCGTTTTCCCACACCATTCTTGGTTGTCCTGGTATTGTCAGAAAGTTCTGTGAAGACAGAACTGAAGTTGTGGATTCATAGTTTTGCCATTTCCCTGGTTCTCATTCTCCATTCTCTGGTTTCAAACTGGAACAAAATCTGCACTGTTTTTTCATACTTCTCACATTGATATAATTTGACAAGCTATAACAGTTCACTCTTATAATCTTTGTGAACATTATCTTCAGAAACCCACCAATTCATGTCTTAAGCTGCTCAGCTCCACATCATACACTCACAGGAGCATAGTTTCTGTACCAACAGAAATACAGCACGATCTATATTAGTCCCACTTTCCAACACCAGGCCCATAGCCTGGAATGCTATGAAACTTCCAGGTACTTTTAACGGTTGAGAGGTTAGCCGTGATAACTCCCCTCTCAGGAAGTACATTCCAGACCTCAACACCCTCTGGCTGAAAATAAGTAATCTTTAAATCCTCTCTGAACCTCGAACCCTTCACTTTTAGATTAGATTTCCTACAGTGTGGAAACAGGCCCTTCGGCCCAACAAGTCCACACCGTCCCGCCGAAGCGCAACCCACCCATACCCCTACATTTACCCCTTACCTAACACTACGGGCAATTTAGCATGGCCAATCCACCTGACCTGCACATCTTTGGACTGTGGGAGGAAACCGGAGCATCTGGAGGAAACCCACGCAGACACGGGGAGATTGTGCAAACTCCACAAAGTCAGTCGCCTGAGGCGGGAATTGAACCCGGGTCTCTGGCGCTGTGAGGCAGCAGTGCTAACCACTGTGCCACCGTGCCGCCCGCTTTAAAAGTGTGCTCCATGGTTCTTGACCCTCTGTCTAAAAGGAAAAGCTGCTGTCTATCCACCCTGTCCATGCCCCTTGTTAACTTATCCTTCTGAATCACATCCCCCGCAGCCTCCTCTGCTCCAAAGTAAATAACCTGAGCTTATCCAGCCTCTCTCCATAGCTGATATGCTCCATCCCAGGGATCATCCTGGTGAATCTCCTCTGCAACCCCTCCAGTACAATCACATCCTTCCTGTAATGTGGCTCCCAGAACGACATACAGTACTCCATGATGGACTAAACCAAGCCCTGTATAGCACTTATAATCTACTCCCTGATTAATAAACGCTACACCCAAGGTTCAATTCTTAACTACTCCATTACCCTGTTCAGTCATCTCAGGTATTTGTGGAGAAACACCCTGTGAGCTTCCTAGTGTGCTGCCAATCATTGTGTACACCCCATGTCTGGTTCCTCCTTCCAAAGTACATCACCTCATATTTATCAGGATCACATTCCATCTGCCATTGATCTGCCCATCTGATCATTCCACTTGTATTTTCCTGTAAAATCAGAACTTACTCCTCACTGCCAACCACCCGGCCAATCTTTGTTTCAAACACAAACTTACTTATCACAACTCCCACCACTCCACCCACCCCCCTCCCCCTCCAGATTCACATCTATACCATTTATGAATGCTACAAATAATAAGAGACACAGCACTGATCCCTGTGGTACACCAGTGGACACTGGTCTCCAGTCACACAAACAGACTTCTCCCACCACCCTCTGCCTCCTGACACTAAGACAATTTTCGTTGTAACTTGTCAAGTTATCCTTGATATTGTGAGATTTTACATTATTTTTCCAATTTTCCATGTGGAACTTTGTCAAAGGCCTTGCTGCAAAACTAAATAAGCGACCTTCTCAGACTAATTCAATCAAATTCATTAGGTGTGACTTCACTCTGATAAAGTCCTGATGATTATCCCTGATCAAACCTTGCGATTCTGCTTGGACTTCGATTTTCTCCTTCTCTATTTTCTCCAGTAGTTTCCCGAACAGTGATCTAATACTTGCTCATCCGTAGTTACCTTGGCAAATATCTACCACGCTTACTGTGAAGTGGAATCATATTAGCTGCTCTCCAGTCCTCTGGCACCTCCCCTGTGGTCAGATTCCAATTTAAATTTCTTCCCTTGACTCCAACAGTGTCCAGACCTGCGGATTTGTCCAATTTTATACCAGACAAAGCCTCAAACCCCTGCTCGTATTTTACATAAATCTCTTCAAGAGCTTTCCGGTCCATCTTCTTGAATTCTGTGCCTGCATCCTCCTTCTCCGAAGTAAAACAGCTGTGACGTTTACATGTACCAATCTATCAATGTTCTCCGGGTTGACGCACTGATTGCCCCTTTGGTTTCTAATGGACACTAACTGTTTGCTGATTATTCTGTTCTACTTGTCCGTGTAGAATACCGTGGGATTCTCCTTAATATCGCCTGCTTGCGCTTCTCCATGTCCCTCTGTTATTCAGTCCCCGCTATGTTCCTAAGCTTCTAAGTTTCACTACAATCACCTCTCATCTTTTGAAACTCGAGATCACAGGCTGAGTTTCCCCATCAGACAATCTTGCCATTTTATGCATTAGTCTGGAAAATACCTTTTGCAGTTCCTCTGTAGTCAGTATATTCTATCTTACATTGGGACTCCAAATGGAACGCAATACTCTAATTTCAGTCTCAGCAACACTCTATGCAGCTGGTGCATGACATCTTCTATATTGCAATTACATACACATGAATGTTAACCTAACTTTTCGTTTCCTATTTGCACGCGTTCTTCCCAATTCCTTTCACTTTAACTTTTCTTATGAAGTTAGTGGGAGAGTTCTTAAAAAAGACCCTCCTGAATATCCAACCATACGTTATCCATTAGCTCCTTGTTGCCTACGTCCACAAGAATCATCTTCAAACCATTCCAAAAAATGTTTGCCACGTATGGTTTTCGTTTCATCGATGCATGATCATCCTCCCCAGTTTTCCCATTATCTTCTCTATACCCAGTAACACGTTCTTTGTAATTCAGCCCAGGAGACACACGACCGCGGATTACAAGTTAACTGATCTGTAGTTCACCACTCTCCATCTTCATCCGTTCTTAAACTGTTGGATAATATTTATAACTTTTGCCATATCCAGATTGGCTAAATATCGTTCAGGAATATATTGGAAAATAACTTGAAAATTCGCAATGCAATCAATACGTCTATTGCTGCTTCCTCTGATATTCTTGTATGAAGTACATCTGATCTGTCAGATTTACAAATACTCAATCCAGTTTTCTTTTCAAAGATGACCTCAACACTGATAAGAATGATCTTAAACTTTACTTACACAAGTCCCATGGTCACTTGGTATTTCTGGGAGAATTTCTGGATATTCTGCCTTGAAAATAGACACAAAGAAACTGTTTCTTTCTCCTGTGATTTCTCTGTTCTCTACAATAAATTACCCTGCCCGCACGCATAGTGTTCCATATTTGACCTTGTTTTTAGATTAGGTTCATACACTGATGTACTTTTTTTTAGCAGTCTTTATGTTTTTTTAGCAGTCTTTATGTTTTTCTTTCGCAGTTTGTATGTTTTTCTTTTGTTTGCATGCTGTTTCGCTTTTTGATTTCCTTCTCAGTTTCTTGGTCATCCGTTGCTGGGTCCTACATTTCTCCGAATCCACTGGCTTACTACAACACTTGGCATTTTTCTAAGCTGCTTCCATTGACCTAATAGGTAGTTAAAGGTGAGGCTAAAAGTGTTAGGTCGGAGAGAAGGGTGGACCAGATTGATGGGAAGGAAGATGAACACATAGCAACGTTCAAAAGGGGGAGTGTGCTGAGTTGGAAGATTGGACTGGGATAAGGTGGAGTTAAGGGAAATGGGGAAACTGGTGAAATCTACATTAATCCCCTGTAGTTGGAGGGTCCCAAGGCAGAAGAACAACCTTTCTCCATCCATGCTTCGGGTGGTTAGGGTTTGGCGATAGAGGAGGCCCAGGACCCTCATGTCCTTGGCAGAGTGGAAAGGAGAGGTAAAGTGTTTAACCACAAGGTGGTGGAGTTGGTCAATGTGGCTGTTCCAGCGATGTTCTCTGAAATGATCCACGTGTGTCTCGCCAATGTGGAGAAGACCACACTGAGTTGAAAGGATGCAGTAGATGAGGCGTTCTGTCTCCCTTCATCACCTATCACTTTCAACACCACCTTCATCTACCTATCGCATTCCTAGCTACCTGCCTCCTGCCACACCCCCTTCTCATTTAACTCTCAGCTCCCTTGACCCAGAAGCCTCATTCCTGATGAAGGGTTGTGCCCGAAACGACAATGCTCCTGCTCCTCGTACGCTGCCTGACTGTGCTTTTCCAGCGCCACTGATCACCAGCATCTGTAAGCCCCACTTTCTCCTCACACCTTCAGGGCTTGCATGATTCAGATTTATAACAGTTACTTCAAATAAAACAAAAACTACCGTGTACTCAAAGAGCATAAAAGAAAACCAATGCATTGTCGTCACTGTTCCCAAAAGGTCCTTTTAAAGTAAAGTTTTCAATTAGCTTTTCTGATCATCAAACATCAATTTCTAAATAACCTGATGTCTAGCTCTGTGCTCAACAAAATGTTAATGCCAGCCATCTAACACATGCTCATGAAATCCATTTTTCCCAGCATTAGCATTCAGTTTGGTTAACACAGTTTAGATATAATGTAAACAGTACATTATTACTGCTGTAGCCACAATTGTGTATATCTCATTTTCCTGTTTTATAACCTGCCCAACATTTGTATTGCAGCTTTCACTTTGATATATAACCCCCATCAATGTTTCCTGCTCCTTGCTGTTTTTACGCTCCACCTTACAAGATTCTGTAGAATCTGAGTGACGTGGACTTTGGGGAGATTAATGGTAGAGATCATCTTGCCACATCATTTATGATCTTCTTAAGCATCATCGTCACATTTTCTCCAGATCTCCCGTTATGCTAGTGGAGTAGAGAAGGACAATGATCGTTCAACAATGCTCTGTATTTCCCCCAGAGAGCTGAGACTGCTTTAACCTGGGTGGGAACCTTACAGCAGGCTGGTAAAGCATTGCTGCTGCTGTACAGGATCTTAGTGAGATCACATCTGGAATAGTGTGTACAGATTTGGTCTCTTCGGTGAAGAAAGGATGTTATTATCTTGGAAGCAGTTCAGAGATGGTCCCCTCAACTGATTCCTACAATAAAGGTGCTAACTTATAACGAAAGGAAGATCAGGTTGATCCAATAGCCATTGGAGTTTACAAAAATGAAAGAAGATCTTATTTCAACATAGATGACAGGAAGGAGTCAACAACTGAAGCGAATTACACAGATAATGGAGGAATCCATTCCGTTCTCCAGCCTGTTACACACGAACAACAGAAGGACATTCAGGCCTTTGACCCTGTTACACCTGTTCAGCCCTGGAGCCTGATGTATATTTACAGGAGGAGGCCAATCAGCCCCTCTAATCTACAACACTGGCCCCAGAGTAGGCCATGCTGCACCAGTATCCTATTACACAGCAACAGGATCAGTCCATTCAGCCTCCTCATGTCTGTAACATAGGAACTGAAAGCGGTCACACAGTGACTGGAGATTTGTTACACTGGGATAGCAGGAAGCCATTCATACCCACCGAGTCTGTTGCAAGAGAATTGGATAAGGATAAAAACTATTTGAGACTTATTTCATGAGAAAGGAGGAGGTAATTCAGACACGTGTCTGTTGTATGGGAACAAGAGAAGACCAATCGCCATCTTAGTCCCATCTCTGGGATACATGAGGAGACCGTTCAGTATCTCCACCTATTATGGAGAAATATGAGAAGACCCATCAGCCCCTCAAAATGTTGCACAGCAACGGGAAGTTTCCATAATCCCCCACCCCTCTAACGCATCAACAGGGGGTGGTCATTCTGGCCTTGGAGATGATAACATGGGAACGCCAGAAAGACTTCATCCCATCGATTTTGTACACCAGCAGGAGAATGGGTCCAGTCAGCCACACAAACCGCTTATGCAGCAAGTGGAGCACATCTCTTAAAACCCTTTTGCCAATCAAACAGGAATTCAAAGAAAACGTAAAGGTTTTAGAAAGGGAAGAACTTATAATAACTGAATACATTAGAGAGTAAAATGTAACAATAAAGTATTGTAATTTAAGGCAAATTATTAGAATCCATTGTTGTGGACGTTTGCAAACGTAAACCACAATTCATCGGAGTCAACGTGGTTTTACAAAGGATAAATCATGATTGAAGTGTTTTCTTGAGTTATTTAAAGATGTGACAAACAAGGTGGATAGTGGGAATCCTGGAAATGGAATATATCTGGTCTTCGTTAAGGATTCAGGTATGTCGCTTCTCCAAAGAGTGCGTGGTAAGATCAGACAGCATCGGTTTAGGAGTAATTTATTGGCTTGGATGGAGGATTGGTTAACCAACAAAATGCAGTCAGATGGAATAAATGTGTCATTTTCTTTTGGAAAATGCAATTTGTAGGGTGCCAACCATTTGTGATCGACATTATTACTCAGTTGACGGGATAGAAAATACTATAGCTACATTTTCAGATGACACTAATATTGGTGGGAAATTACTTCGGAATGATGATGCAAGAGATTTAAAAACTATATGTATAGATTGGGTGAATGGGCTAACATTTGGCAATGAAAATTAAAGTGGATAAATATGGGGTTATTCAAGTTGGCCAGCCTAATAAAAAGGCAAATTATTATCTAAATGGAGAGAAACTTCAAAGTGCTTAAGTGCAGAGGGATTTGGGTGCCTGCTTGCATATCACAGAAAACTTACTTGCGGGTACTTGAAGTAATGAGAAATGCAAGCATAACTTGAGCGTTTATTTGTAAAAGGATAGAGTAGAAAGGTTGCTGTCGCTATGCAAGGCGTTAGTGAGGCTGCACAGTTTGGGTGTCCTGCAGAATGAGGTATTTCCATTGGAGGCAATTCAGAAGAGCTTCATCAGACTGATTCCATATTTGAAGTGTTTGTCATATGAAGAGAAATTGAGCAGTTCAGCCCTATACTGTCGAGTTTATAAGAATGAAAGGAGATCTCATTGAGGTCTGTAAAATGCTAAACGTAATTGAAAGTGTAGATGTGGAGTGGATATTTTTTCATGTGGCGCAATCTACAATAAGAGACTAGAGTTTGAGGATCGAGAGATGGCAGGAAAGTGGAACAGAGGCCGCGATGACATCAGTCATGATTGTATTCCATGGCGGAGCAAGTTCGAAGGGTTGGATTCCTGACTGATGCTCCTTGTTCATATTCAGCTTTACGGCTGTGTTACACAGTAATGGGGGAGGATTATGTATCAAACAGGAAGCAGGCACTCCGGATAAATCAGTCTAAATCAGTTTGACAGAACGTCACCAGAGGAGTCACACAGTGACCAGTGCTGGGTCCTCAACTATTTACAATCTATATCAATGATCAGGAGGATGGAACAGATATAGAGATACTGAGTTTGGTCATGTTGCTGTGATAAGCAAGAGATTAAATTATCAAGAGAGGGTGGAGGGTCTACAGATAGATACAGAGAGGTAAAGGCAATGGATAATAACTTGGCAGCTGCAATATAACATGATATAATCTGTCATTTCAATTACAGGAATAATGGAAGGCAGTATGTTACTGAAATGGAGAGGGATTACAGGGATTAATGATACTGTGTATTGGGGGGTTCACTCAGACCCGTTCAGACAGGGGAGGTTTTGCTCCATCCCTGATCGTCTGCTCCTTGACGCTCCAAGTGACCCCATTGCTCTCCGTGCACATGGAATACTTTGAAGTGTTTGGTTGGTGATGGGGGATGCTATGATCAAACGTGTATCAAGGGGATGGCCTTTATCCAAGATACATTCATTCCTTTCTACATGGAGATCTGAAGATGATGGGAATGGCTGCCTGCTTGTGAATGAAGAGGCTGTGGTTGCTATCTGGACAGGGGTATTCACCAACATGATGTACTGTGATGGGCACGCTGCAAGATTATTACAGAGAGTGCTCCTTCAGTTCCTCTACCTCTCCCCATTGACACGGCTACTCCGCAGATGCCATGTACATCATCGGGAATCCCACTATACTGGATACACCCGGCAGTTTCCTGCTGAGGGTAAATACAATGTACTGACCTCATCCACCATATATATCCTCCGTCACTGAATGGTTACATTGATGGCAACATAGTGGGAAATGATGGATATGTCACCCAGTCCTGTTTGAAAAGTTCCAGAACATTGAAGCTGAATGAAACAGTGACCCTAACAGCCACTGGCAGCACCGTCCTTCCCCTTGTGTGAAGCTGCAGGACGTATTAAAGGAGGTGGCACCGCTCTGTGACCGTCTCCTTGTTCAATCAGTGTCCCCTCACACTCTGCTCCTGGGTTAAGTGTAGCTTGCGAAGATGTTCCTGGAAAACCAGGGGTGGGTCCTGCACATTCCTTTAAACACACACACTAACTCCGTGTTTTCAGAGCTTTCCCTCAAATCAGCCTCTGCTGCATTTGTTGTTCATGTTACAGGCACAGATGTTGCAACTACAGTCCTCAGTCTCCATCCAAAGTTGGGTCACCAAATCCTCAGGTCTGCCTGCATGTCTGAGGCAGCTCACAGCACAACCTCCAGCAAACCATCCCCAGCTGCTGCACTAACTTTCCAATAACAGGAGTCAATTCGAAACCCCTCGTCTATAAGTGTTGTGGACCAGACCAGATTCCCGCAAAATATTTTAAGAAGGCCGCTTAGACCCAAACCTTTCCTTATTTTGAATATAGATGTGAAGTGTGCTTTCCAGATATGTTGTGACTGGTCAAACCACTCGACATTAGGCAAAATATAATCTATTCAAATGCTTTAGTTAAAATACAATCAAAGAAAAGAATATTTTGGGATGGCTTATATGTTGGAACACTTACACAAACAATAGGTACCATACCTTATTGGTATACACCGCTTGGCACAAAGATATATTTAAATACAGATTCTTACATTGCAGTTTTCTGATCTAGGAGAAATCAACATAAATAGAGATCTCAGAGAGAAAGGCAGCTAGGGATCATGTATTGATACTTCCAACCATTCTGGGACCCGAACAGCTTCTGAATGCTGCAGCTAAAAACAAAACGAGAAAACCTGGTCTGGCAGAGCTGGCCACTGCCCTTCGATTGTTATCACCGTTTTAATAAAACCTAAAGGCTTTCTCAGTTTTTTACTTAAACTGTTTTCAGACAGCAGTTCTGCACCTCTGCCTTTAAAACCTCTTGTCAAAAAAAAAATCCAAGAGAAAATAACCTTTTTACGTGATAGTATTCTCACAACTCCACCTTTAATAAAATGATCCATCAATATACAAAAATGGATTCATTTCAGACCACCTAATCTTCCACTATTAGTAGACTGGAATGAACATATATTACATTGACTCTGAGCATACAAATGTTCACAACTCGATTCGATTTCAGTCATCTCACTCCTGCCACAGAATGCCTTTTGTCTTTCTTCATCCACGTCTCCACAACATGTCAAAACTTAGGTTTTCTCGCCCTGTCAACTTTATAATTTCAATAAGCTCAATAAACACAGACTGGTATTTTTCTCCCTAAACTTCTCCAAAATCTTTAATGGGTCACGATCAGTGACAAAGATTTGTCTCAGGTATGTTATTGGCAATTTAAATGCTGAAATGTTGTAACGCCAACACCAAGCTCAAGGCCTCCTTCCCCATTGTGGAATAAATCAGTTGATGTTTCCACCGGACACTCCAACCACACGTTACATAATGGAGCACTTCTCATCTCTCCAATAGTCCCTCTGAATGACATAGCTCCTCATGTCTCAGCATAAAAATATTACATCCTTCTGTACCACTTCGTGATGTAACCGCTTCACCTGCTACTCCTGGCCTATGTCAGTAAACCTTACTCTCACAGGTATATGTTTTAAGAAGATCTCACACATTCTTCTCAATCCCTCACAGAAACCAACTTTGATTTTTGAACTCAATCATCATTAGCCATTTCAGCTTCTAATCTTGCCATAGTAACTCTCTGCTCTTCCACACGAGTTCTCACGACTCCAGGAAGTGAATTGTTGAACTTCTCCAAAATTAGAGTCTCTTTCAGAGTGCCATAACTTTGCTCTGTTTTAATACCCTTCCCCACCTTTCAAAATTACTTTGTTTCATTCTTTCAAACACAACGTGCGTTTAACCAGGGATGCTATTTTAGATTCCTGAAACACTGTCGGCTTTTGGCACAAGCTCATATGCACTTCAGATGGCTTTCTTCACCTCCTCCGATAGGGATGCAAATACCTATCAGCTTTGTTTGGAAAAACTAAATCCACATGTTCTCTGGCCACTGCACTTGTTTAGCCACTTTCTGAAATGAAATTAAAAAGGCTCCCCCATCATTCTCATCACATTTAGATAATGCCTGGATGTATTTAAAGAGATCCTGATCAGGCCTTTGGCTACTATAGGGTTGCTCAACCTCGCTATCCTCTAATGAAAATCCATACAAAATGAAGAGGAATTTAGAATAACTTAACTATTGTAAAACTTAACCGAATAATGGATACAGTACGTTCTACAAATGAACTGTTAAATCTATTAACATCACCTAAACACACCCCTTGGCAAAAAGGAACATTCAGACATGCATTCTTGCATACAGTTCTCCAATCCAGGAGGAAACACCATCAAGTGAGGCTTTAGACAGAGTAACAGCTAGGGATAATTTACTAAAACTTCCAACCCCTCTGGGAACCCAAGCACCCGGTGATTGTTACAGCTGCAAGAAAAAACAAACTAGAAAGCCTGGTCTGTGCGAGCTGTCCATTGTTACTACTATTTATTAAAAACCCTAAAAGCCCCGTAAGTTATTTACTTGAGCCGTTTTCAGTAGGCACTTTGGCCTTTAAGACCTCTTACTAAAAAAAAATGAGAAGCTAACGTTTTATTTAAAAAGTAAAAGCATTGTCAGGCAATTTAGATGCCTGGTCCTTCACTCAGTGGGCTTGCTCGTGTTACTGATCGCAAGGTCACCTGAGAGGGACAACCACAGGTACAGACCAAGTTACAAGGATGTGTCTCATAACTTCTGAAACACGCCTGCCCATGGACCATAACATGGAACATACCGGGAAGTGAACAACAGTTTGACACACACCATTTCAGTATTTCTGAGCTACACAATGCCAGCACTCGATACACGAGGGAGCCAAAACCCAAGGCCAGGGAAAGATACAGAGGGACAGAGAGATTCACATTAAAGACAGAAACGGACAATTAATTAACTGAAAAGATGTTGTGGAAATATGTGGAAAAATACAGGGCAGTGGGACTAACTGGAGAAGTGAGATCTTCGTGAGTAAAATTACAAGAATGAGAACATTGAATAAAGGCACTGTCAGCTCAGCTGGAATGGTTTGTTACATCAAATTCTGAATCTGCTTCACTGAACACCACAAACGACATAAACTGGGACAAGATGACAACCCAGCATGGAGGGCTGTGCAGGCCATGCTAGTGTGTTGCTCAGTAAACTGCACTATCTGCCCAGCATGGAGAGTATTGCAAACTTTGCTATCATATGCTAACTTTTCTCGCATCAGAGAACTGCCTGCAATGGGAAGGTTTGCTCTGTGTGTGTGTGCCCGATTGGCGTGGTTGAATGCGACACTCACTGTTTGAGAAGAAATGCACATGGAGGAAACTTTTAAATACGAACAACTGGCAGGCTTTTTGTTAATCAACAGAGAGAACGAGGGAGGTTTCATGGACAGATGAGATAACCTGCTTAAGAATATTAAAATAAAGTCATTGCCAGACACAACAGCAATATACATCAGCATACACATAAATGACAGATGGATGGGGGTTTGGTGTGAACTCGAATCAGATTTGCTTCGGCAGGTTTGAAGCCGGGAGTGTCCGCAGCAGATTATTGGCTTCATTAAGACTGTACTTCATAGCTCAAGTTTCAAACAGCAGATGGAATAAGCCAGTGAGATATATTCTGGAGTGGTGAGCATTTCAAGTTAGGAATGGTCAGGACATGGTGTCAGGAATCAGCTCATGGTCAAAGGGATTTCCCACAGTTGTGACTTGTCTGTTTCAGCTGTAGATATTGGCCAGGGATGGGATGGAAACAGTGGAAGGAAGTGGAGTTTGTAACCAGAGCAGTAGACGGTGACCTCTATGCTCTTAACAGCAAAGGCAATGATACAATGCATTGTGGTTCTCCCCTGAAACTGAATAGATCAACATAGAGACCCGTGAGTAACACTGCCAGAGCAGAGAGCGAGACAGTAATTGAACGCATTCATTCATGTAGTTAGTAGTGGTCTATAGAGTGAATATCTGGATTGAGAGATTCAACAGGAACAATAATAGTGGCAGGAAGTCTAGACTACATGAAATAACAGTAATACAGTCATAACTAGTTTATAGAAATAAAATCTGGACAGTGACACTCACCAGGAACACCAATGATAGCCAGGAAGGGAAATTAAAAATATTGACGAATGAGAAGAGCGTAATGGATCCGCAATGATAATGACAACCAATCAAATGCAGAAAGATACTAAACATAATCGGATAAGCGCCAGTCTATTGTTGGAATATTCCAGTCTAATGTTCTCAGATTCTGATCCATTGTTTCAACATTCCAGTCTAATGTTCTCAGATTCTGATCTCTCCTCCCCCTCTCTCCAAATCTGCTGATCCCTGTCAGTGCTGTCGGTGATGCTTCCGCTCATGTTATGGAATAACACATTGAATGGAGCCCATTTATCATTAAAAGATGGAAACCCTCCACTGGCATAATTAGAGTCCATGGAGATTGGCATTAATCGCAGTCACTGAACAAATAGGCTCAGTTAACCTGTTCAAAACATCACTTTTCGTGTATTGGGTTTGGATGGAATGGATGAGGGTTGCTGAGGGATGGATCATAAACCTTTCAATCTTTTAACTCTTTTTATTAACTTGTATGTGAGAGTATTAACAGGACACTGCAGGGGTCTATATATGTTCCACTCTGTTTATGAATGGAGGCAGTTATAAAATAACAGATCGGCCGCATAAAAAAAAAGTCGGGTGGGCAAGTTTCTCGATACCTGAACAAAAAGTACGGTACTTATTGACCAGTGTGAGGCTACTCCTGGTGTTAATGCCCTGTTGTCAAATCCTTTCATAACCTTGAGACAGAGCATTGAGACTGCTGCTCAGGAACAGACCGAAGCAATTCTGTCCCTATGGGCCTCTTACAGAGGGATAAGAGAAGGCCATTCAGCCCATATTAGCCCAGTGCTACTTGAAAAGGTGGAAAGCTGGAATATTGGCACATCTTGCCGAAAGATTCATTCAAAACAAAGAGATGTGTCGCTGCAGATGTATAAAGTGTTACTGAGAGGGCACCTGGAGTACATTGTGTTGTTTGTGTTTCTGTAACTCCATCAGATACAGTTTAACGGCTGCTCGTAATCCACGGGTTGCTATCTTATTTAATGTCTCGGATCTGTGACACAGGGACAGGAGGAGGCCACGAAGCCTCTTTAATCTATTTCAGAGGGACGAGAGGAGGTCATTTAGCCTTTCCAGTCTATTAAAGAGGGACACAAGGAGCCCATTCAGCCTCTCCAGCCTGTTGCAGAGGGGCAGGAAATGTTTATTTAACATTCAAGTCTGTTACGCATAAATATTAGTTTCAAACTAGTTGTGGAATAGGAAAGACTTGATGTAAACGTTAAAGTTCTAACTTTGAATAAGGCCAATTTTGAAAGTGTTAGGCGAGCCCTGTGAAAGGCAGATTGGAATACCCTATTCACAGGTAAAGGGATGGTTGGAAAATGCAAGGCCATCAAAACGTGGTTTCAGAGATTCCAGAGCCAACATGTTCCTATTAGTGAGATGGGCAAGGCTGGTGGGTGCAGGGAGTGCTGGATGGCTAGATGTATTGATGTTATGGTCAAGGTAAGGAAGGAGGCATATGTCAGGAAAACAGAGCTGAGATTAAGTGAATCCCGAGGGGAGTATAAGGGCAATAAGTGTATTGTCAATGGGGAAATTGGGCCAGAAAAATGTGGACGTGAGATGGCTTCAGAAATAGTGTTAATGAGGCATTGAAGAAATTCTACAAATCCTTTAATGGCACAATATTAACTAGGGAGACAATAGGGCACCTTAAAGGTCAGTAAGGCTACCTATGTGTGGAACCATAGGAGATGGAAGGGATACTAAACAAATATTTTGCCTCGTATTTAATGTAGAAGAGGTTACAAGAGCGAGAGAATGAAGAAATACACAGTGATATCTTGAAAAGTATCTATATTACAAGGAGATGTTGGACATTTTAAAACATATAAAGGTGAACAAAGCCCTGGGACCTGATCAGTTGTATCCCAGAATATTCTGGGAAGCTAGGAAAGAAATTGCTCAGCCTTTTGCTGATATATCTGTAACATTGATTTCCACAGATGAGGTGGCAAGAGACTGGAGAGTTGCTAACATAGTGTCCTTATTTCAGAAATTAAGGAAAACCCAGGTAACTATAGATCGGTGAGCCTGACGTCAATGGTGACTAAATTGTTGGAGGGGATTTTGAGGGAAACGATGTATATGCATTTGGAAAGACAAGGACTGAAGAGGGCTTTGTACATTGTCTCACTGACTCGGTGGAATGTTTTGAGGAAGTGAAGAAGATGATTGATGACGGCAGGACAGTGAATGTAGTCTTTATGGAATTCAGTAAAAAAACCAAATTGTTCTACATGGTAGACTGGTTAGCAAGGTTAGACTGCCTGGAATCCAGGGAGAGCTTGCAATTTAGATCCAATTTTTTCTTGAATATCGGAGACAGGGTGTGACAGTTGGCATTTGTTCATTAACTTGGAGACCTTGACCAGTGGCACTGCTCGCAAAGATCAATAGTGGTTTCACTGCCTTTTGTTACTTATACAAATCATTTGCACTTAAGTATATGAAGTATTGTCAGTAAGTTTGTAGATAATTCCAAATTTGGTGGTGTAGTCGACATGAAGAATGATCTCTCAGAATATAATGGGAACTTAATTAGGTGAGCTGAGGAGTGGCAGATGGAGTTTATTTTAGATAAATGTGAGGTGTTGCATTTTGGCAAGAAAAGTCAGGGCCAGACATATAGGTAGGGTCCTGTTGAAAGTTGCCAATCAAGGAGAACTCCACAGAAATTATAGAATCCCTACAGTTAGGAGACAGGATTTTCGGCCCATCGAGGCCACACCGTCCCTCTAAACAGTATCCCACTGGACAAACCCCTCCCCTATCCCTCTCAGCCTGCATTTCCATGGCTAATGCACGTCGCCCTCACATCCAAGGGTACGATGCACAATTTAGGATGGCAAATCTACCCTTACCTGTATATCGTTATACTGTCGGAGGGAAACATAGCACTCGAGGAAGCTCACACAGACATGGGGAGAATGTACAAACTCCACACAGCCAGTCATTCAAGGATGGAATTAAACCAAGATCGCTGCACTCTGAAGCAGCAATGCTATCCACTGAGCTAATGTGTCACCTTGTGGTGCAGCTTCTCAGTTCCTTGAAAGTGCCGTCACAGATAGACAGTACAGTGAAGAAGGCACTTGGTGATCTTCCCTTTCTTGGTGCGTGCTTTGAGTCTAAGCAATTGCATGAAACGTTGCATCTGTACAGGACATTGGTTTGGCCACTTTTGTAATATTGCCTTTAATTCTGGTCAACCTGGTGTCGGAAAGATGTTGTCAAACTTGAAAGGGTGCAGAAGAGATTTAAAAGAATGTTGCAGGTGTTGGAGGGTAAGAGTTACAGGGAGAGTTTGAATAGGCTGGGGCTATTTTCAAGTGTTGAGGCTGAGGGTGGACCTTAAAGAGGTTTATAAAATCATGAGGGGCATAGAAAAAGTAAACAGTCAATGTATTTTCCCAGGATAGACGATTCCAAATATAGAATATAAAGGCTTAAGGTGAGAGGAGAAAGATTTAAAAAGGGACGTGAGGGACAACATTTTCACACAGAGACTGCTGCGTGTATGGCTTGAACAGCCAAAAAAGGTGGTGGAGGCAGGTACAGTTACACCATTTAAAAGGCATTTGGATGTGTATGTGCATGGGAAGTGTTTAGAGGGAGATGGGCCAACTGCTGGCTAGGGGGATATTTGGATATTTGGTTGGTATAGATGACCAGACCCGAAGGATCTTCTTCCATGCTATACATCTCTGAGAGTCTATTGACTCTTGAGTGTTTAACATGGGGCAGGAGGAGGCTATGCAGCTTCTGAAGTTTATCAGTCAGCTTGTTTGCTCAATTACTGACAGTCAAATACAAAAATACATCATTCACATTTTGATGGTGTTTTACAGAAACAGGAGAAAGGCTTTTAGTAAAGAATGTGAAGAGGCCATTCAGTCCCTCACCTCCATTTCACATGAGCAGCAGTTGAGCACAGAAGTATTGGAGCCCGTTACTCTGGAGCAGTTGGAGGACATCTATTTTCACAAACTTGGGATCAGGAGGGAATCATTCAACTGCTCGAGACTGGGACACAGGAACAGAAGGGTGTCATTCAACTGCTCGAGACTGGGACACAGGAACAGGAGGCAGTCACTCAACTGCTCGAGACTGGGACTCAGGGACAGGAGGCAGTCACTCAACTGCTCGAGTCTCGGACACAGGAACAGGAGGCAGTCACTCAACTGCTCGAGACAGGGACACAGGAACAGGAGGCAGTCACTTAACTGCTCGAGACTGGGACACAGGAACAGGAGGGTGTCATTAAACTGTTCGAGACAGGGACACAGGAACAGGAGGCAGTCACTCAACTGCTCGAGACTGGGACACAGGAACAGGAGGCAGTCACTCAACAGCTCGAGACTGGGATATAGGAACAGGAGGGTATCATTCAACTGTTCGAGACCGGGACTCAGGGACAGGAGGCAATCACTCAACTGCACGAGACTGGGACACAGGAACAGGAGGGAGTGATTCAACTGCTCGAGACTGGGACTCAGGAACAGGAGGCAGTCGCTCAACTGCTCGAGACTGGGACACAGGAACAGGAGGGAGTCATTCAACTGCTCGATACTGGGGCACAGGAACAGGAGCGAGTCACTCAACTGCTTGAGACTAGGACACCGGAACAGGAGGCAGTCGCTCAACTGCTCGAGACTGGGACACAGGAACAGGAGAGAGTCATTCACCTGCACTAGACCGGGATACAGGGACAGGAGCAGTCATTCAACTGCTCGAAACTGGGATACAGGTACAGGATGGAGTCACTCAACTGCTTGAGACTGGGACACAGGAACAGGAGGGAGTCACTCAACTGCTCGAAACTGGGACACCGGGAAATCTAGAGGCTTGTGAGGCCCGAGGATTCTGTTATGCAGTAGCAGGAGGAGGGGACTCACTCCCCATCAGTATGGGACACTGGGAGACAAGGGGAGTTTTCTTGGAACAAACACAAATATATGAATAAGTTGCATTCGTGGTCCACACAACCCTGCCCCAACATTCACTAAGACCACGGCTGATCTGATTGTGATTCCCTCGTTCCATTTTACGGAGACTCCCCTCTCTGCAGCCTCTGCTCCATTTGTTGGTCATGTTGCAGACTCAGATGCTGCAACAACAGTCACCATGACTCATCCAGAGGATCGGGTCTAACCTGATGAGTCTGGATTTGAAGGGTCCAATAACAAGAATGAAAACACAAAATGAAGGTATTGCCAGATGTTTAGTTCTCTCAATTTCGCAATCCAACTCACATAACCAGCCCATCCATTATACTTTCAGGTTGTAGCACTATGTCGATACGGCGAGCGGACTGCTAAATGCAACCCAGCAATATCCAGAATGGAACGCTATGCAGCCACACCAATACTTGATTTATAATCATGGGCTAATTGTCCAGCTTGGGGAGCTCTGCAGACTGCACTGGTTCATTCATATATAAACCCAGGCTGTTGCATTGTTCCGTAACACTGTGTTAGATCACTGCCCAGTGTGGGGAAACTTGCAGCCAATGTTGGAAGTGACAGGATGTGCAGCTCCCATCCATTTACAGCTCCATATCTCCACTGTGCCTTGACAAGGGGTGCCATGGATGTGAAAATCACTGCGATGTCGAGATGTAAATGGAAACAGTTTAAATACCAATAGTTCTGATTAAGGCAGTATCACACCAGTATTTAAAGTTGAAATAACTGAGATAATATCCAATGAGGTTTCGTGAATGGTGCAAAGTAAATAAAGGGGGATGGTAATGTTATAGTGGTTGTACTATAATCAATAATGTGAATTCGAGGAACAAATATGCAGGGGGACTGGGGAGACTTGCAGGAACAATAGGGTTGTTATAATAGGTGATTTCAATTTTTCTAACATAGACAGGGGCTCCCAGATGGTTAAGAACTTAGATGGAACGTAACTTGTTAAGTGTGTTCAGCAAGGTTTCCAAAATCAATATATAGAGTATCGTACTTGGGAAGGGACAAACTTCCACTACTGTTGGGAAATAGGGCAGGATAGGTTAAGGAGATAAAGTGGGGGAGCATTTTGGTAAAAGTGATCAGAGTTGTATTAATTTTAAAATAGGTATGGTAGGGACAAAATTGGTCCACAGATTCAAGTTCTAAATTGGGGCAAGTCGTATGTTGTTGGAGTTAGAAAGGGGATTGCAGGGGATGATTGGAGTTGTTTGTTTCCAGGTAAAAGGATCTCGGGCAGGTGGGAGGGCTTTAAAAGTGAGATAGCTCGAGTTCAAGGTTTCCATTTTCCTATGAGGGTGAAGGTTATGTGAGACTGGAAGAGAGAACCCTGGATGTCAAGAGATATTGAGGCTTTGACCAGAAAAAAGGAGGCGTGGCTCATGTTCAGGCAGCTCGTATCAAGGGAATCCCTGGAGTATTACAGGGGATAGAGGAGATTACTGAAGAAGGAAATCAGCAAGACCATAAGGAGGTATGAAGTAGTCATGGCTGAGAAGATTAGAGTGAATCCAAATTCAGTATAGGAAAGATAAAGAGCAACTAGAGAGAGAATAGGATGCTTTAAAATCCAAAACCGGCATGCATGCGTAAAACCTCAAGAGATTGGTGAATTCCTCAATTTCCCCTCTGTGTTTATCACGAAGAAAGACGTGAAGATCTGTGACCTTTAGGAGATTAGTTCTCATATCTTGGCATTGTCCATATCACAGTAGAGTTGCTGTTGGACATATTAGAACGCACAAAGTCAGACAAATCTCTTGGTCCTGACCAGATATATCTAAGATCACTGTAAGAGGCGAGAGAAAAAGCTGAGGGACCAAGATCCCGGAAGACTGGGCGGTAGCAAATGTTTTGCCCTTATTCAAGAAAGGCTGCAAAGAAAAGCCTAGGAAATATAGAGCAGTAAGCTTCACACTTGCTTTCGGTGAACCACTTGAGAAGGTTCTGAGAAATAAGATGTGCATGCATTTGGAAAGACAGAGTTTGACTTGGAGCAGTCAGCATGGCATAGTGCGTGGCGGATCATGCCTTACAAATTTTGTTAGAGATTTTTGAGGAAGTGACCAGGAAGGTTGATGGCTGCAGGGTTGTAGACATATTATATATGAATTTCAGTAAGGCCTTTGATAAGGTTTCACATAGTAGGCCGCTCTAGAAGGCAAGATCGCATGGAATCCAATGTGAACTGGCAAATTAGACTGAGCTGCCAGTGGAAGTGGTTGAAGTGGGTACAATGACAACATTGAAAAGGCATTTGGACAAATCCACAGATAGGAAAGAATTAGATGGATACAGAGCAAAGGCAGGGAAATGGCAGATTGGTAGATAAGGTGCAATTACACCATGGTTTGTTGACAGAGCACGGTGGGCGTATTGGATGGGCGAATACAGAGGGGGAACATTCCCATCCCAGAAGGTGCCACACCACCAGACCCACCGAGCATGGTCTGTGCTCACTACCGAGTTCAGTGCAGTATTTGAGGTCTGAAGGAATGTCCAGCAATACAGGACAAGCATCAATAACCTTCCCCGCTCTGTCAGGATAAGGGTCACCAAATTCTGTCTGCTCCCTCACAATCACTGTATATCTGTGATTGCAACTACCCCCGAACAAGGCTCATGGTCTCCCACTCTCACTACTGCATGCAACACCTTCTCTCTCTCTCTCTCCTTTGCAATACCTCCCACACAGTCATAGAATATTCTGGAGAATGCCGATTATAGAATGTTCCAGATAATGTTCCAAATATTTCCCAGTTTCAGGAAAATGGTAGTGTGCCAGTGTGTAACACATAAGAGTTACCTGACTCACCTTAATGATATTAAACCAAAAACAACTTCTAAACACGTCTCGTTATAAATACAATTTCGAGCAAAAAAAACATTTTTACCCTCAGGCGTTATCTTGACCGTTTTCTGAACTGTACCACTTTCCTTATTATGCATGTTTCTCTTAAACTTTGTCTGGGACTGTTTCTGGATGTAACAGTTACACAGTCTCCCACTCAGTTGGCAGGACGGCAGGTTTAGAACATAGAACATAGAATAATACAGCGCAGTACAGGCCCTTTGGCCCTCGATGTTGCGCTGATCCAAGCCCACCTAACCTATACTAACCCACTATCCTCCATATACCTATCCAATGCCCGCTTAAATGCCCATAAAGAGGGAGAGTCCACCACTGCTACTGGCAGGGCATTCCATGAGCTTACGACTCGCTGAGTGAAGAACCTACCCCTAACTTCAGTCCTATATCTACCCCCCTTAATTTAAAGCTATGCCCCCTTGTAATACCCGACTCCATACGCGGGAAAAGGTTCACACTGTCAACCCTATCTAACCCCCTAATCATCTTGTACACCTCAATCAAGTCACCTCTAAACCTTCTTTTCTCAAATGAAAACAGCCCCAAGTGTCTCAGTCTTTCCTCATACGATCTTCCTTCCATACCAGGCAACATCCTGGTAAACCTCCTCTGCACCCGTTCCAGTGCCTCCACATCCTTCCTATAGTATGGCGACCAAAACTGCACACAATATTCCAGATGCGGCCGCACCAGAGTCTTGTACAACTGCATCATGACCTCAGGACTCCGGAACTCAATTCCTCTACCAATAAAAGCCAGTACGCCATATGCCTTCCTCACCGCACTATTTACCTGGGTGGCAACTTTCAGAGATCTGTGTACATGGACACCAAGATCCCTCTGCTCATCCACACTACCAAGTATCCGACCATTAGCCCAGTACCCCACCTTTTTGTTATTCTTCCCAAAGTGAATCACCTCACACTTAGCTACATTGAATTCCATTTGCCACCTTTCTGCCCAGCTCTGCAGCTTCTCTATATCCTGCTGTAACCTGCCACATCCTTCCTCACTGTCAACAACTCTTCCGACTTTCGTATCATCCGCAAACTTGCTCACCCAACCTTCTAACCCCTCTTCCAGGTCATTTTTAAAAATGACAAACAGCAATGGTCCCAAAACAGATCCTTGCGGAACACCGCTAGTGACGGCACTCCATGAAGAAACTTTGCCATCAACTACTACCCTCTGTCTTCTTCCATCCAGCCAATTCCTACTCCAAACCTCCAACTCACCCTCAATGCCATATCTCCGTATTTTCTGTATTAGCCTACCATGGGGAACCTTATCAAACGCCTTACTAAAATCCATATATACCACATCTACCGCTTTCCCATCATCAACCTCCTTCGTCACCTTTTCAAAGAATTCAATAAGGTTTGTGAGGCACGACCTGCCCTTCACAAAACCATGCTGACTATCCTTGATCACATTATGCCTATCCAGATGTGCATAAATCCTATCCCTTACAATTCTCTCTAAGACTTTGCCCACAACAGAAGTGAGACTCACCGGCCTATAGTTACTAGGGTTATCCCTACTCCCCTTTTTGAACAAGGGAACCACATTTGCTATCCTCCAGTCTTCTGGCACTACTCCTGTAGACAAAGAGGACATAAAAATCAAGGCCAATGGCTCTGCAATCTCCTCCCTTGCTTCCCAGATAATCCTAGGATAAATGCCATCAGGCCCAGGGGACTTATCTATTTTCACCTTTTCCAGGATTTCCAACACCTCTTCTCTACATACCTCAAAGCCATCCATTCTACTTATTTGTGACTCAGTATTCACATCGACGACAATGCCCTGTTCCTGAGTAAATACTGAAGAAAAGTATTCATTCAGTGTCTCCCAAATCTCTTCCGCCTCCACACGCAACTTCCCACTACTATCCTTGACTGGACCTATTCCTACCCTAGTCATTCTTTTATTCCTAACATACCTATAGAAAGCCTTAGGGTTTTCCCTAATCCTATCGACTAAGGACCTTTCATGTCCTCTCCTTGCTGCTCTTACCTCTCTTTTCAGGTCCTTCCTGGCTACCCTATAACTCTCAATCGCCCCAATTGAACCTTCACGTCTCATTTTGAGATAGGCCGCCCTCTTCCATTTAACAAGGGATTCCAATTCCTTATTAAACCACGGCTCCCTCGCACGACCCTTTCCTCCCTGCCTGACAGGTACATAATTATCAAGAACACTCAATAGTTGCTCCTTGAACAAGCTCCACATATCATTTACACTCTTGCCTTGGAGTCTGCTTTTCCAAGCCACACATCCTAAGTCATGCCTCACCGCATCATAATTTCCCTGACCCCAGCTATAACTCTTGCCCTGTAGTACACACTTATCCCTCTCCATCACGAGAGTAAAAATCACCGAATTATGGTCACTATCCCCAAAGTGCTCACCTACCTCTAATTCTAACACCTGGCCTGGTTCGTTACCCAGAACCAAATCCAGTATGGCCTCACCTCTTGTTGGCCTGTCTACATATTGTGTCAGGAAACTCTCCTGCACACATTGAACAAACACTGACCCATCTAACGAACTTGAGCTATAGCTTTCCCAATCAATATCAGGAAAGTTAAAGTCCCCCATAACAACCACCCTATTACTGTCACTCATCTCCTGAATCACCTTCCCTATCCTTTCTTCAATGATTCTAGGACTATTAGGAGGCCTGTAAAAGACTCCTAACAGGGTGACCTCACCTTTCCTATTCCTAACCTCAGCCCAAACTACCTCAGATGGCAAGTCATCATCCATCGTCCTTTCCACCACTGTAATACTATCTTTGACAAGCAATGCCACACCTCCCTCTCTTTTACCCCCACCTCTGACCCTACTAAAACATTTAAATCCTGGAACCTGCAACAGCCAATCCTGTCCCTGTTCTAGTCATGTCTCCGTAATAGCCACAACATCGAAGTCCCAGGTACCAACCCACGCTGCAAGTTCACCTACCTTATTTCGTATACTTCTTGCATTGAAGTATACACACTTCAAGCCACTTTCCTGTTTACAGGCACCCTCCTTTGAAATTGCATGTTCCTAACCTCCCTACACTCCAGGCCCTGCACCCTGAAGCTACAATCTGGCTTCCCATGCCCCTGCAGAGTTAGTTTAAACCCCCCCCCCCCCCCCCCAAGAGCACTAGCAAACCTCCCCCCAAGGATACTGGTGCCCCTCAGGTTCAGGTGTAGACCATCCTGTTTATAGAGGTCCCACCGTCCCCAGAAAGAACCCCAGTTATCCAAAAACCGGAATCCCTCCCTCCCGCACCATCCCTGTAGCCACGCATTTAAGTGTTCTCTTTCCCTATTCCTCGAATCTCTATCACGTGGCACGGGTAACAAACCAGAGACAACAACTCTGTTCGTTCTAACTCTGAGCTTCCAAACTAGCTCCCTGAAAGCCTGTCTAACATCCTCGGCACTCCTCCTACCTATGTCGTTGGTGCCAATATGGACCACGACTTCGGGCTGCTCCCCCTCCCCCTCCAGGACCCGGAAAACACGATCAGAGACATCACGTACCCTTGCACCTGGGAGGCAACATACCAAACGTGAGTCTCTCTCGTTCCCACAAAACCACCTATCTGTGCCCCGAACTATCGAGTCCCCAATTACTACTGCTCTGCTCTTCTTCACCCTTCCCTTCTGAGTAACGGGGACAGGCTCCGTGCCAGAGACCTGAGCCCCGTTACTTACCCCTGGTAAGTCATCCCCCCCACAAGTATCCAAAACGGTATACTTGTTCTTGAGGGGAACGGCCGCAGGGGGTCCCTGCACTGGCTGCTTCCTCCCAGTCCCCCTCACTGTCACCCATCTATCTGCCATCTTTGGAGTTACTACTTCCCTATAACTCTGATCTATGACCCCCTCTGCCTCCCGAATGATCCGAAGTTCATCCAACTCCTCTCCTTCGCGCTTTTAAAGGGGGAAAAACCTACCCAGGTAAGCTTACACTAACTGCTTCCGGGTCTCGGCTGCCCCTCTGGTCGTCGTCACTTCCCCCTGGTGCTCCCGCTCTTTCTGTGAAGAGAGAGTGAAAGAGAAAAAAAAACACCGCTGCCCACTACCGGTAAGTACTTTTAAAACCAAACGGTCTTACCTTCGCTGCTGCTCGCACTGGAAATGACCGACGGCTTCGAAGGGTGAGTATAAATACTCACCGCTTTCCTTCCCGGCTGCCCCTCTGGTCGTCGTCACTTCCCCCTGGTGCTCCCGCTCTTTCTGTGAAGAGAGAGTGAAAGAGAAAAAAAAAACACCGCTGCCCGCTACCGGTAAGTACTTTTAAAACCAAACGGTCTTACCTTCGCTGCTGCTCGCACTGGAAATGATGTAGAGGCAGAGCAACAGCGCAGGTTCAGTTCCTCACACTGACAGAGATTACCATGAAGGGGACACTCTCTCAGCCTCACCCCATCACCCGAGATGTGGTGATCCTCAGTATAAACCACCATGAGTGGTCTTTCTAATGAGAGCTTTTTGGGATTGTATTCTATCAATGTTAGCATTTTAATTTAAAAAAATAATTTAAGAAGAGATTTTTAGTATTATAATAAACCAATAACAACACAACTCAAATAACTGAAAAAAATTACATCCAATTTCATGTACATACAAAACAAATTAAAACACTACACAGACAGAAGAAAAAACAAAACTAAACAAAAAATAATGAATAAATACAGCTCAGCATAACAAAAGGACCGCTCTTGTTCATAAAGAGCATTAACTGGTACACATTTTTATGTTCATAGTTCTTCCTCTCTGGGGGTGGGGGAGTTCAGACATCCAACGCAACAGAATATTTTTCCTAGCACGGAAAGTACAGAATGATAGGATATAACTTTTTTCCCATATTCATCTTTGGAAAGTACCCTGGGCAGGCCCAGGAAAACAGAAACCAAGTCCATCTCCAATTCAGTCTCCAATACACACTCTATCACATCTGACACAGTGCTCCAATATAGATGAAGTCTGCAGTAGGACCACAAGCAATGAGTAAGAGTACCTGTAGACATTCTGCATTTAGGACATGCTGAAGATAATCCCACTTTGCATTTTGAGAGACAATTTGGGGTCAGATAGACCCTACAAAGAATTTTCAACTGCATGGAATGGGTCCTATTACAGATCAAAATCCTTCGAGCATTTTCACAAATATCCTCCCATGTGTCCGAGGTGTTCTGAACCCCAACTCTCTCTCGCAGACATCACAACGCTGCACAGTCTCATCTGAGGGGACACTCTCCAACTAATGATAAAGGGTACTGACAGAGAGTGTATTCTAAGCAATAAGCGCCCTCTTCCCTTTATCAGATCTGTAAGAGTGTGGTAAAAGTGTGTTTATTTTTAATCAAATCTCTAATCTGGAAAAAAAACAGAAGAGATCTCTACTAGGTAGTCCATACGTACGAGTTATTTGATCAAATGATATCATTGTTTCCCCATCAAATAACACGTGGTGGCTCAGTTGTGAGCATTGTAGCCTCACAGCACCAGGGTCTCGGCTTTGGTTCTGGCCTTGGGTGACTGGCTGTGTGGACTTAACATTCTCGCCGTGTCTGTGTTTCCTCCCACAGTACAAAGATGCGAATGTTAGATGAATTGGTGATTGATAAATCACCCATGGTGTTCAGGGATGTGTAGGTTTGGGCATTAGTCAGGGTAAATATGGGATTGTAGGGGAATGCGTCGGGGTGGGTTACTCTTCAGAAGGTCGAAGTGGACTTGTTGGGCCCAAGGGCTTGTATCCACACTGTAGGGATTCTACTAATTCTAAATCACTCAAGCAAGGTACACCCCTTGCTGTCGACAGTTTAAACCTGGAATCCATTATTCCCAGATGACAACCAATTACAGGGGTAAGAAACATGATTTTGGCAGTATTGTCGTCGATCTGACGCATTGTCATTCATGCTTTAACAATATTGATAATTATTGGGTTATGACAATACTTCATAAATGTTGTCAATTTAGTTAAGAAAAACAGACTAATAGGGTTCACTTTATCTAATAGGGTTCAATATTTCACAGTATTGAAGCCGAGTCCTCAGCAGCCCAGGCACTAACATAGGATAAAAAAGAGCTTAATTGATAGCTTTTATCTGGGCGATCTACTCCCCACAATCTGTGGGGTAGTTGCAATTTGGTTAGCTTGATAAAGAGTCGCTCATGCTGCCAAATAAAAGAGCTATTATATCTCCTAAATACCTATGTGGGAAACATCAAATGAAGCATTCACACGAGGTATAGTAAATGAGGAAGGACATTCTCTAATAAGAGCTATCCGACCTCGCCAGGATATTGGAAGTGCCTCCCATCTTTGAAGGTTTTGTTTAATTTTATCAAACAAATGGACATAGTTCACGTTAAATAAATGATCAAAGACGGACGTAATGAATATACTGAAATAGAGAACCTCGCCCCCCTACACCCCCGTGACCATTTAAAAGGAAACCAGGATTTGCCCTCATCATGAATTCCCCCAAGACCTCCCATAGACATGGCCTCCAATGTTGTAAAATTAATCATAGAGCCAGAAAAGGCGGCAAGCGAATTATTGCATTGCATCACGTGAGCTGCCGAAATTGCGGGATTTGACAAAAACATAAGACCATCTGCATACAACATAATTTTAAGTGACTTTTATCCCACTTCTGGGGCAGGCATGTTGGGGTAATATTCCCAATTGTGCAGGATGCCACCGAATCTAAGATTGTTGCAGGGATGGGGAAGAGATCAACCCTCGTGTGCCATTTCTGCGGGTTAAAGAAGAAAATAAAATCCCTACTTGTGAGGTAGATCTGCCTCCAGACATCCACCAGCTCTAGTTCTAGACACAAATCCATTAATTTCTTACATTATAACGAGGGCATTGGGGAGCTTTGGACATTCTGTCCATCGTGGGGCCATAAGACAGTCGAAATCTCCTTCTCCAATCATGTGCCATAATGCAAGATAACTGAATTTAGAAACTGCATCTACCAGGATTTTAAAAGGGTGCACCGGGTGGCAATAAACATTTAAAATACTGTATTAATTCCCGTAGTTCAAGACTTTGCGATTATGATCCTTCCATGGGTGTTTAATACAATCTAGTAATTTAAATGGAAGATTCTTCCTATCCATTATGACTTTTCCCCCCACTCTTAGTATTAAAAGACGAGAAATAAACCCTATCGAACCCGTCCTGCTGTAATGTCAAATGTTTGTGTCATCAAGGTGCAGCTCCTGCAATAGGACAACTCTTTCTTTTTTAAGACAAGAAAGTATATTTTTCCTCTTGACTGGCAGATGGCTCCCCTCAATGTTCCAGGTACGCCATTTAAGCACATCATTATCCATCACACACTGCAGCAACATTTGAACTCCAGAGAATTTCATATCGAATTACACATCGCTGAGCATTAATGACAAAAGACTCATCGAGCCTTAAATCTGCACAAACTAAAACTACTGCAACTCACAAGCTCTCAAAACTTTCCAAAGCTAAAACCATAAAAAAAGTACGAAACAAAATCCAAAGTACCAATGACACTTGATAGGGTTTTTACCCCCCCCCCCCCCCCCCCCCCACCGCCCAATGGGGACGCTGACGTCCTAGGTCTCTGTTCTACAACACTGACAAAGGCCCTGCTTTTAATTGTATAGGTCCTGCTCTTGTTTGATTTACCAAATCCAATACCTCGCATTAATCCAAACTAAACTCCATCTGCCACTCCTCAGCCCAGTGAGTGATATTACTGCCACCTCACCTTCCTCGTTTAATTTTAAAATTCCATCACCCTCTCCAGTAGGCCTGCACACTCCGGCCTTGATTTTCACAAAGACCCTGAGCTTGGTTTGCCTTCTGTGGTTAGGGGGAGGAGGGACAGATTGCAGACACAGTCAGTGGGGAGGGGAGGCCGAACAGTAATCAGCGGCCTGGTATCATTTCATGGTTTTAGGAAGAAGGCCGTCACACGTGAGTGTTGGGTAATACTGATCGGTTTTTTTGGGGCCAGATATTATGGTCTTTTTCCGTCTCTGGTGTTCAGTAATGAAAATCTATTCGAGACCTTTCATTGTGCAGGTGTGTCTGCAGGATTTCTTTCCCTAATATTGCGGACTACAGATAATAGCGATTAAAGCTGTTCATAGATAACTTCGATGGCACAGCACGTACTCCCAACAAGGTAAAAGCAATGACTTCAGATGCTGGAAACCAGATTCTGGATTAGTGGTGCTGGAGGAGCACAGCAGTTCAGGCAGCATCCGAGGATCAGTAAAATTATCAGGAAGTGCTTTTGCCTGAAACGTCGATATTACTGCACCTCGGATGCTGCCTGAACTGCTGTGCTCTTCCAGCACCACTAATCCCGTACTCTAAACATCCTACAGTTAAGACAAATATTTTGCACTTGTTTAATACAAAGTGTTTTGTGTAATTCAGTATTGATAGCCTGATTATACTAAATCCACACCGAGCTGAAAGCTGACACTTAAAATATGACCCAAAATCTGGATATGGTAGTGTCGTGGGTAATGTCCCTGCCTCTGAGCCAGAGGTCTGGATTTGATTCCTGACCGTGCGTGGTGGTGTTCCAAGCTCTGGACTAGAAGTTCTGAATTCAAGTCCTGCCTGTTGCAGAGGTATGTCACAGCATGTCAGAACAGGCTGATGAGCAAACACACAGGAGAATAATGGTACAGCTTTACGGGTATTGCTGAATGGTGCTAGTGTCCCTATCTCCGGGCACAAAGGTCTGGGTGCAAATCCCACAGAAGTGTTTCATAACACACCTGAACAAACTGATTAAAACGTATTTAGAATTGTGGCTTGATGGAGAAGGAAGAGGTGTCAGTATTGCATTTCAGAATTTAGGCCCAGGATGACTGAAAGTACAGCCATTCGTGTTGATTGGAGTCACATTTTGCAGCAGTAAAGGTTTATAAAATCAAAATGGTCATGGATAGGGTGAGTAGTCAGGGTTTTTCCCCAGATTGGGGCAAACAAAACTAGAGGGCATTGGTTGAAATTGAGAGGGGAAAGTTTTTGACGAGCCCACGAGCACCATTTCACGCAGAGGGTGTGCATGTGGAATGAGCTGCCAGAGGAAGTGGTGGAGGCTGGTACAAATACAGCATGTAAAAGGCATCTGGATGCTGACAGACTGCCGAGCTTTTCCAGCAATGTCTGTATTTGTTGCAAAATGCATTCAGTTAAACACAATATTCGGAATACATTAAACATTTTATTTTTTTAATGACGCAGCGACATATAAACATATCTTCAAATAGACCGAGACCATTTTCTGCTAAAGGTATGGCTCTGTGTGTGACAGTAGCAATGATGCACCAACATGGAACAGGGAATGTGATGGAGACATAGTTTGGACAACGTACAAGGAGACCTCACATGGTCCAGTTTGGGAGAGGATGACATTATTGTGTGATTCCGCTCAGATAGAGAGAAAATGTAATCTGCCTGAGAAGGAATGGCCGATTACACTCTCCCTCCTTCATTGTTCCTCATGACAGCAATGTGTGCGAGCTAAAACAAAAAATCTACAGTCATCGCTACCATTCTTATTTTTATAGAATCCCTACAGTGTGCAAACATGCCCTTCGGCACAAAACGTCCATACCAACCTTCCCAGGCCCGCTCGCTCACATTTACTCCAACCGATGCACCTAACCTGGAAACACCTGAACACTTTGGACAAATTGTCATGCCCAATCCATCTAACCAGCACAGCTTTGGACTGTGGAAGAAAACTGGAGCAACCGTTAGAAGGGTAGAATGTGCAACCTCTACACAAATAGTCACCCGAGCCTGGAATTGAGCCCAAGTTCCTCGGGCTGTGAGGCAGCAGTGCTAACTACTGAGCCACTGTGATACCCTTGGGCGATCCCTGGCCAGAATTCATTGGAATCTCTCCACTGCCTAATGTAAAGGGAATTTAGCCAAATCCAACTGTTCCAAGATGAAATCCCATTACTAGCAGTTTGTGTGAGTAGAATGTCTTCAGAAGCAGAATAACATTTTGAACAATCTCTCAATTTTTCCTTTTGTCATGAGTTACACTAATATATGGACAAAGCGCTTTCAACTTAAAATTGCAGAGATTTTGTTTGTGTGTGTGTCAGTGTTTTTAGAAAGGGAAATATCGATTCTTTATTTGCAATTTCCAAACAGTTTGCCATTCATCTTTACACCATAGTTTGAGTAACATTGCTCTGGATCATAAACGTGCTATTTTAGCAGATTAAAGAAACTACCCTGACTTGTTGCTAAAACTGACCCTGACCTAGTCTAAGATCGATATCATCGGCCTTATCACAAACCTGGTTACATTTGACATTTGTTGTGAGCAGTGGAGCAGTGGGAATTGAAAAGGAAACATGACCCGAAAAGTCGGGGAACTATAGACCGGTGATGTCAGTGGTGGGTAAGTTCTTGAAGGGGATTCTGAGGGAAAGGATTTACATACATACTTATGCCCGAAACGTCGATTCTCCTGCTCCTTGAATGCTGCCTGACCTGCTGCGCTTTTCCAGCAACACATTTCTCAGCTCATACATTTGGGAAGGCAAGGGCTGATCGGGGTAGTCAACGTGGCTTTCTCCATGGGAACTCATGTCTCATTAATTTGATTGAGTTTTATGAAGAGGTGACAAAGAAGATTGATGAAGGCAGTTTGGTAGACATTGTCTACATGGACCTCAGTAAGGTGCTCACAACATTCCAATTGGTAGGCAGGTGAGTAAGGTTTGGTCACACGAGATACAGAGGAAGCTAGTCACAATTGGCTTGAAGGAAGAGGGATATTTTTCAGACTGGAGGCTTGTGAGCAACAGTGTGCTGTAAGAATCGGTACTGACATCACTGCATTTCATCATTTATGTAAAAGATTTAGATGTGAATATTGGGGCCAAAGTTAGTAAGGTTACAGATTACATCAGAAAGGTGGTGTGGTAGATTATCTCAGAGTACAACGAGACCACAATTAGATGGGACAAAGGGACAAGGAGTGACAGATATAGTTAAATTTAGATAAATACGAGCTTTTGCATTTTGGGAAGGCAAATCAGGGCAGGAATTACACACTTAATTGTAAGGTCCTGTTGTGGATCAAAGGGACATAGGGCTGCAGGTACATAGTTCCTTGAAAGTGGAGTCGCAGGTAGACAGAGTGGTGCAAAACACATTTGGCACATTTGCCTTAATCAGTCTGAGGATTGAGTATAGGAATTGTGGTGGCATGTTGCCTCTGTACAGGATGTTGGTGAGGCCACTTTAAGAATACTGCGTACAACTCAGTTGTAGAACTGGAGGTTTGAGCTTCAGGGAAAGGTTGATTAGGTTGAGGTGTTTCCCCCTGGAGTGTCAGAGGCTGAAGGGTGACATTATAGAGGTTTGTAGAATCATCAGAGGCATGGATATTCTGAACAGCCATGTTCTGCTCCCCAAGACAGGGGAGTCCCGAACAAGAGGGCATAGTTTGAAAATGAGAGGGCGAATAATTTAGAATGGACCTGAAGGTAAATGTTTCACACAGAGAGTGGTGTGTGTGCAGAAAGTGCTGCCAGAGGAAGTGGTGAAGGCGGCTACAATTGCACATTTAAAATGTATCTGAAAGAGGAGGGATATTGGCCAAATGCTGGCAAATAGGACGAGGTCAGATTTGATATCTAATCGGAGTGAACAGATTGGACTAACGGGTCTGTTTCCGTTCTGCATGACTGTCGGATTCTATAAGAGGGATGGCGAAAGATTCTGAAAGGACCTTTCAAGTGTGAATTCTCTTCACTGGAAGTTTATTGTGCCTCTATGTTCACATGGATTGAAAGCTGTTTAATTAAATATTTGACAGGGAAGTGAGTCACGTGTAATAGTATACAGACAGGAAAGTGGGGCTGAGTCCACAATCTTAGTGCCTGGTGGAGAAGGCTCAAAGTATCTAATGTCCCACTCCTGCTCCTCAGTCCCATGTTTCTGCATTCCATCCAGCCCCGCATACCTGCTGGACAGGAACAGTTGGAGGCCACTTACTCCTATAACCTGTTGCACAGGAACAGAGGAGACTATTCAGCCTCTCAAGACTGTCACACACGCTTTGAAGTGATTTGGGAAATGCAATTGGAAAATCCAGGCACGGGTATGAAAGAGGCCCCTCATCTCTCTTTACAAAGCTTCCCCTCTCTGCAACTTGTGCTTCATTTGTTGGTCATGTTTAGACTCAGATTCACTGGGAATACTGCCGCCATACCTCACCCAGAGATGGCTCACAAAATCCTCTGGTCTCCCTGCCTGCAACATTCCAAAACAGACATTCATGAAAATAACACCCACTAACTTTCCAATAACAGAATGTGAGAACATCAGAAACAGGAACAGATCGTTCACTCCCCAAGCCTGCCTTGCCCTTCACTAAGATCATGACTGATCTTCTCTCTGTCTCAAATCCTCTTTCATACCCAATTCATTATTGCCCTCAACTCTCTGACAGGTCAATATCCATCTACCTCTTCTTCAAACACTTGCAGCCATTTTTCTCCCCAACACTCTTGAGACGAGAAATCCTGACATTCAATACCACCTGTTTGAAGAAAACATTTGCTGCTCCTATATCATGGTTAATTGATAAGAACAAAAGAGGTTGAGACAAGGGTTCAGGTACAAATGACTGGCCCCGATATCAAGGCAGTGGTTGACGTCTGCTGACATCAAGGAGCTTAACAAAACTGGACTTAATGGGAATCAGAGTAAACTCTCCACTGTTTGGAGTCAAACATGGCATAAAGGAAGATGTTCATCATCTCAGTCCTGTGTCACCTCTGCGCGAGATCCTCAGGGTAGCTTCCTCTTCACAAACAGCTTCAGCTGCTTCATCAATGTCTCCCCTCCCCACCATAAGATCACAAGTGGGGATGGTCACTGAAGATTCCACAATGTTCAGAACATTTTGTCCCCCCTCAGCTCCTGAATTAATCTGTGTCAATGTGTAGCAAGACCCAGACTCCATTGAGACATGTGCTGTTAAATGGTCCGTAACATTCATCTACCAGCACTGCCTGACACTGCACATTGCCACAGTAAAATAAGAGTTCATTTGGCACCTCACGCTGGTTTCACAGGAATATGAGGAAGCCATTCAGCCCATTGACACTATTGGAGAAGAACAGGGACAGCCCATTCAGTGCCTCCAGCCGATTACACAGGAGGAGAAGGAGTCTAGTGTGATGGACCACACCAGAGCCCCTCGAAAATATTGGAAGGCAGTAACCTAGACTCTATTTTTTTTTATTTTAAACGGAATATAAAGTGACTGTTCCAGATGCAATGTGACAGGTCAAACTACTCGGTGTGAAGCTAAACACTATTTATTGAAATACGAAAGATAAAATGAAAGCAAAGAATGAGGAATTTAGAAAAATGTAGTTCTATTAGACAAGTTAACAGAATAACAAATCTAGGAACTATTACTAATTAACTGAACCAATATAGGAAAATCCCATAAATACAGCCCCTGGCAGAAAGGAAAATTCAGACACAGATTGTCACAAACATTTCTCTAATTCAGGAATCAAAAACAGCACCAAGAGAAAATTCAGAGAGAGTAGCAGCCAGGAGATAGTCACTGAAGCTTCCAACTCTGTGGAGACCCCAATAGTTTCTGATGCTACTTAGAAACCAAAACCCAGAGATCGTAATTTGTGAGAGCTGGCCACACCCATTCAGTCTGCATTAAAATTAACCCAAAACCTCCCTAGCTGTTTACAGAGTGGCCTTAACTAACCAGTTTGGTAACGATCATTCAGTCTTTCTCTGAAAAGAAACCAGGACAAAATAACCTCTCAAAGCCTGCAGCATCATCACACTTGTCAGTACACCGAGCTGTCAAACAGGAACCAGGGGTAACCCAATCAGGCCCTTGGTCCTGTCCAATCGGAAGAGGAAGAAGCCATTCAGTCCCGAGCGTCACTTACACAGGAACAGGAGGAGCCCATTCAGCCCCTAAAGCCACTTCCACAGCAACACGATGAGGCCATTCAGCTCGTTCAGTCTCTTTCACAGGAACAGAAGGAGGCCATTCAGCACCTAAAGTCACTTACACAGGAACAGGAGGAGGCCATTCAGCCCTTAAGTCACTTACACAGGAACAGTACAAGGCCATTTCCCCTCAACGCACTTGCAAAGGGACAGAATGAGGTAATTGATGCTGATTCCTGATGAATAGCTTATGCCCAAAACGTGGATTCTCCTGCTCCTCGGAGCTGCCTGACCTGCTGTGCTTTTCCAGCAATCTCGTCTCTACTACAATCTCCAGCATCGGCAGTCCTCACTGTCTCCAGATTGATGCTCCAACATGATGAACAAGTGGAGCAGAGGCTGCACAGACAGCCTGCTCCACTTTGTTCCTCCTGGCTCCGTTGCTCATGATACACACGTGGGACTTTAACGTGGTTTTCTAGTGTTGAGGAGGGAAGCCATATGTCTTGTGTGAAGTCTCAAGAAGGCACCTTCCATCTCCAAGAAGCCAGCCTGGTGCTCTCTATGTAGGGCGGCAGTTGGTGGGAATGGCTACCTGTTTCAGATCGAAGGTATTGTGGCTGCTGTTGGGGATTGTATGCAACCTTACGTTCAGTCCGGGCTCACATGCCGACTGCACAATAACATGGGGGTAGTTAATTTAGGCATATAAACTATTAGGAAAGTCACGTTAGACTGATGAATCGACTCTCTATGTTCAGATAATGCTGATTTTGCTCATGTTGATCTTGTCAAGTGCTTGTCTTGTGCAGTGTCACCTGTATGCCTTACTCTGTCGAAGTCTATTTCCACACTATGATCTGTCTGGCCATGCTTACTATGATCTGCCTCCACTGCTCAGAAAGAAAGTTTTTCCCTGTACTGAGGTACACGTGACAATAAATCACACAAATCAGTCCTGGGTAAAGTATGGAATTTCTCACCCTATCAATGTGTCTTTTGTAAATACATTTGCTACACCTCGTTTCAGCATCACCATTTCTTCGTATTTCACAGCTTTGCAGATTAAACTCTCAGGTTCTTCACTCTCCCCTCATGATACCGCCATCTGTATTGTGGGAAGGATATCATTCCTTACAAAGCAGATCAAATCTGTAGAGAGGGTCCCAAAAGCTCTCTCCACAAGGCTCTGCAACAGCAGGAAGATGGCTTTGCTTATGTACTCGAATCATCTTACAATGAAGGACAGCATACCATTGACTGCACCCGTTACTTACACAGGATTTGATTCAGAGCAGTCAGCGTAGACTGGTGTGTGGGCGATCATGCTTCCCAAATTTGTTAGCGTTCTTTGATGAAGTGACCAGGAAGGTTTACGAGGACAGAGCTGTGAATTTAGTCTCTATGGATTTCACTAAGGCCTTTGATAAGGCTCCACATGACAGGCTGCTCTGGAAAGTTCCATCACGTGGAATGCTGGGGGAACTGGCCAGTCGGATACACAGTTGGGTTGATGATCGGCAGCAGAGGGTTTAGTGGAAGGATGATGGTCAGACTGGAGGCTGTGTCCATTGCTGTTTGTTATCTATGATTTGGTTGAGAATGTACAAGGCATGATTAATACGTTTGCAGATGACACTAAAATAAGTGGTAGCGTGATCAGTGAGGAAGTTTATCAGAAATTGCAGCAGGACTTTAATCAGGTGGGGAAGTATGCCGAAAATGGCAAATGAAATTTAATATAGATGTGTGAGGTCTTGCATTTTGGAAACTCAAATCAAGGTAGGAGTTTCACGGTGAATGGGAGGGTCCTAAGGGGTGCAATTGGCAGAGAGACCTTAGTTTTCACGGCCACGGTTCTCTAAGAGTAGAGTCACAGGTAGACAGGGCAGTGAAGAAGGCTTTTAGCACATTGGCCTTCATCAGGCAGGATATTGAGTATAGAAGTTGGGAACTTACGCTGCAGTTACACAGGACTTTGGTGCGGCCGCACTTGGAGTATTGTGTTCAGTTTTTGTAACCTTGTGATAGGGAAGATGTTATTAAATTAGAAAGAGTGCAGAAGAAATTTACAAAGACGTTGCCAGGACCCAATGGTCTGAGTTATAGGGAGAGGTTGGACAAGCTAGGACCTTTTCCTTAAAGTGTAGGAGACTAAGGGAGTCCATATAGTGCTGTATAAAATCACGAGGGGTATGGATAGGGTTAATGCTCTCAGTCTTTTTCCCAGGTGTACAGAATTGAGGATTAGAGGGGATCAGTTTAAGGTTCGAGGGGAAGAAATAAAAGGGAACCTGAGGGGCCACTTCTTTACACAAAGGCTGGCACATGGATGAGTTGCCAGCAGATGTGGTTGAGGGGGGCACAGTAACAACATTTCAAAAGCATTTGGATAAATTTGTGTATAGGAAAGGACTGGAAGGATATGGGCCAACTGCAGGGAAATGGGGCTAACGTGGATGGACATTTACAAGGTGGAGATGAACCCCTCTGTTAATTAAAACCAAACACCCAGAAAAGCTCGCCTCACCTCGTAATCTGTTACAATATGAGTGACACAGATCTCCTATATTCGACTATTTAAACAAAAATTAACAAGTTTGTTTCTTTACTTTAATAGTGAACACTAAACAACAATTAATCACAAATACAAGCTACTTACTATCTGACTCCAACTCTGTAAAAATATGCTGTTCCATCAGCCCACATATTAAACATTACAATCTCAAGACCACACAGTCTCTATCTTCCCCGCTGTGTTCACTCTTTCAGCTGCTGATCTCCCTGGGTCATTTTTTTATTGCAAGTAGGTTTGCATGAACATGTATCTTTGATAGAGAGTGTTTGAGATGGCCAGTTAGAACTCCTGCTCTACAGCAGTTGCTCTGCTGTTGGATGACAGTAGCTCTCCCATCAGTGCTCATAATGCTGGGTTTGTATACTCCCCATGATATAGTAATTCTCATAATTTGGTTGCTGTCCAGCTATCCAAACAATAATATTCAAATTCTGTTGGCTTCTGGTTTCCTGAGCGTTATTTCAACTCTTTGGTTGTATTTGAATGGCTGTCAAAACAGCAACCAAAACTCAGGTATCCATTTCTCAGCTAATGGTGACGTGTGGAATAGTTTGACCTTTAGCTGGTATCTGTGGCTTTAATTTCTATTCAGCAAAACCCGTTCTGTTTTAAAGTACCCTACATGTTTTTGGCTTCGTAACATCTCCCCGTTTCAGGAAATAAAATGAACCAGCAGAATGAAAAGATGGCTACATTTCTTTTCCTCTAATTCTTAATCCCAGTTTTATGAAATACGAAAGTATTAATCTCAGTTATATCATTCATATTAATTCTGCACACCATTATAACACTGGAATAAGGTAAATCTTATCTACACTTTTTCCTTTAAATCCCCTAACACATCTGCTATCACATTGTCGGAGTCACAGCATGTACATTTTGTAAGTTTAAAGTCGGTAAGGTAAGACTCCAATGAAATAGTCTCATATATGCTCTTTAACTATTCCAAAAAATGCGAGAGATTTGTCATTGTCCACAACCATCTCCGACAATTTGTTTGTCAGGCCAGTGCGAAACATAATCATTCTTGTTCAATAATGGAGATTTTGTTTTTTTTTCTGGTGGATATTGAGTTTTTTCAACAAGTAGCCAATTAGCCATTCAGTTCCATCATCATCTTTTGTATCAATACATCTCTGACCCCTATATTCCGAGCAAGAAAAACACAATTTTCAAAGGGTTTCAAAATATTTGGTATAGCTAAAACTGGTGCGGTGATTAATCCTGCTTTAAAATTCTCAAATGCCTCCTGGCATTGTTCTGTCCACCACAATACTGTGTTCTTCTTTAATAAATCCATCAGTGGTGCCCATACACTACTGAAGTTTGGATCAAACTTCTGATAGAATCCACTCAGTTCCAAACATCGAAGCATCTCTTTCTTCGAGGATGGTCGTGGAAATTCCTCAAAGCCCTTCGTCTTTGTATTCCATGGGGTCAACCTTACATGTCCAATGTAATGTCCCAAGAACGTCACCTCTGCCTTTGCGAATTCTGTTTTCTTTAAATTTATTACCAAGTTTGCTTCTTGTAATCGTTCAACATGCTCTGCCAACTGTAACATGTGAGCTTTCAATCACTTGCCAAAGATCACTACATCATACAGATAAGCTGCACAATTTTTTTCATCTGGCCACAGCTCTGTTCCTGAGTCTTAAATGTGTCCGGAGCATTATTTATCCATATAAAATACTCGATAAAGTTTTTTGTCATCTCCAGTGTCTTTACTAGATAGCTTAACTGACTCCACATTTTTTTTAATTTGAAAGGGGCCACTAAACCTGGCTTTGAAGGGATTTCTTACCACTGGTGGCAATACTACTACGTCATCCCCACGGGAAATCCTCAATGTTTCAGAGTTTTTATCTGCCACCTGCTTCACTCTATGTTGTTCTCTTCAGATACGATTTAGCTAACTCACCTACTCCATCTACTCTCTCCTTCACCTCACACACAGAATCCAAGAGTGAGATTTCCGACTTTGGTCCTGTGAGTTTATATTTAATTAATTTCAAAGGACCTCTCACTTCACAAACGAATATTTTCTCAGAGGAAGTAAACTGAGTAGATTTATTTGGGCCATCTCTAATGGCAAACAATATAATGGGACACCTTTATTCCAATCATTCGGGTAATCATAACAGTACGCTGTTAACATGGTCTTCAGCGTCTGATGCTAACCTTCCAAGGCTCCCTGGGATTCAGGATCTGACGCATTTGATTTAAACTGCTGTATGCTGAAGCTATCCATGACTTCCTTAAACAGCTGAGCGGTAAAATTAGATCATTGGTCTGACTGAATCTTACTGCCTAGCCCACAGCGAGTAAAGTTGGATACCAACCTCGCCCCCACCTCCTTTTTTATCTTAACATTCCGTAATGGAATTGCCTCTGGAAATCTGGTAGACACATTCATTATTGTCAGCAAATATAGGTTTCCACTTCTATGTTAGGAAGTGGAGCTAGACAATTAATCATAACCCACGTGAAATGTTCTTCAAATGCAGTAATTGGCAAGAGAAGTGCTGGTTTTATTACTGCCTGTTACTTACCTACCATTTGGTATGTATGTCATGTACAAAAAAATTAACCACGTCCTTGTGCATTCCAGGCACTAGAAATGCTTTTGTACCTCGGCTTGAGTCTTCTGTAAACCTAACTGACCGCCTGCAATTAGTTTATGTGCTAGCCATAACATTGTATGCTACAGCTTACACAATGTGGTACACTTCGGCCAATTTCCCTTCTGCACTAACCTATCGGGGTCTCCATTTTAATTTTAGGATTCTATCTTTAAGTTAATAACATTCGACAATATATTCTGATTTCTTTTATGTGTGTGTGCATGTGTAAGTGTGTGTATATATCTGTTGTAAGTCCATTAGCCTTTTAGGACAAAACACCTCTGCCTGATCCTCTGCCTGTTCAGGTTTTCCCTGCACCCTTACATCAAACAGGGTGTCAGTTCACTAAGCATCAACTCATTTGCCTTTTTCTTTAGTTTTTCCTTCCTGCTGTAACTTATGACAGTAGGATCTTGTTACAACGCACTCTGGAAAAAGTCCTCGGTATTTTTCTTTTAACTCCACAATTCCCTAGTCTTCCGTTGGCTTCTCCACCACAAGGGATGCGTCTCCCACCGCACCTCCTGCTAACTCGTTCCCAAGAACAAACTGTATTCCGAGAACAGACACTTTGTTACTCACTGTCACTGTTACTTCCCCAACCTTGATTTGGCACTGCATCCTGATGTTAAACAAGGGAATGCTTAATTTCTGTCCCCATTCTACAAATTGTCACGCTCTTGATTAACATGCCAGAAAGAGTGAAAAAAACTTTCATCTCTTACTATTAGCAGCCGAGAGAAAGTGAGGGCTGCAGATGCTGGAGATGAGAATTGAAAAGTGTGGGGCTGGAAAAGCACAGCACGTCGCCAGCATCCGAGGGGCAGGAGCGTTGACGTTTCAGGCATAAATCCTTCATCAGGAAAGTGGGAGGTAAGGGAGGGAGAAGGAGATTGAAAAATAAATAGGAGGGTGGGGGTGGAGCTGGGTGGAAGGGAGCTTGGAAGGCGATAGGTAGATGCAGGTGGGGTGTGATGGTGATAGGTCGGACAGGAGAGTGATAGGACACCTATTGGTGGTAGGACAGCTGGAACCCTCAAACTGTACAGCATCAATGTTGACTTCACCAAATTCCAAATCTCCTCTCCACCAACCTCTCCCAGATCCAACTGTTCAACCTAGTAGTGCCCTCTTGAACCGCCCTAACTGGCCATCTTCCTTCCCACCTATCGACTCCACCCTCCCCTCCAACATATCACTATCACTCCCACCTACATTTTCTTATTGTCTTCCCAATGACCCTCCCACCAGCCCAACTACTCCCCTCGTATTTATCTTTCAGCCCCATTGTCCCCCCACCACGTTCCTGACGATAGGTTTATGCCTGATATTCGATTGTCCTTCTGTGTAGATGCTGCCTGAATCTGTTGTGTTTTTCTGGCGCCTCACTTCTCAACTATTAGAGACTGGGCAGAACCCATTTCTCACAAAATTATAATTCTTGTCCTTCTCCCCCTGTTCTTTCTGAGTAAACTTTATCTACAGAGGCAAATTCTTTCAGAGATCAGGCACTGCCTCTATACCCAGCCCTTGCCTAGGCTGTGCACTCTCCTGCAGCTCCTCGGCTCTACTTGGGGTCTCCTTTACCAGGTTCACTAATTCCACTGGGCTTAGCCTCTTCTACCACATCTTTCCCCAAAGCGCCTTCATTCCACGCCCATCATGGTGTGTCCCAGCTTACTGCAGTGAAAGCACCTTTTCCCAGTGCCCTTCTTTAACCATCGGCACTGTCATTTTATGTATTACACTCCCTTATAGTGAGAACACCTGAGGCCTTTCACCACCTTTCAACTCCTTTGGGCTTCTTTTTTCACCTGTGGTAAAGTATTGTGCGCTACTCTTCGCTTTGTAATGTGTGATCTTCCTTTCTCCCAATTTCTATCCCTCACAGGATGTAAATCCTGCCAGAAGCTAAATATCATCCCATGCCCCAGTGCATATTTACCTGCCATTTCTGCCGTGCTTCTCACTTCTTGAACTTTCGGTACATTCACGTGAATTCTATCTATCTCTGTCAGTGAGTCTTTTAACTTCTCCAGCAAATTAATCTCCCTTCAAGCCTCACAGGTCTTATCCATTTTTAAGGCCAGCACCCACCTATCAAAATGACTGGGGTTACTTCTTTCAAACTGAATATAAGACTGTGCTGGTTCCGTCTATATTTTTCTGAACTTCTGTCTATATGCTTCTAGTACCATTTCATAACCAATCAAAATAGCCAATTTGACATCTTGATAATCTCTTGACACCGCCATCTGAGAGCACTGCACATACCTCACCAGCTGTGCCCACCAGCTTAGTCTGAACTAGCATTACCCGCAAGTTCACTGGACACGTCATCTGACTAGCCATTTTTTCAAATGAAATAAAAATTGTTTTGACATTTTTCTCACCGAAATATGGCAAGTTATTAACATTTTTTATACATCCCTATGTTCTCCCTTCATCTCCATCCTGTTAATTTAACTTTCTTGTCTAATTCCCTACTTCTGAATTTCAAATCCTCTCTCTCTTCTTCCTCTCTTTCTCTTTCTTCTGTCCCTGTTTCCTTCCCTTTATTTATCTTCTATCTCCAGTTGCCACATTTGCAATTTAAGGTTTTTCTAACTCTACTGCAGAGACATCAAAGTGCTTGACCAATTCCATTAAAATTTCAGCTTCCCTTTTCTCCCTGGTTAAACCCAATTCCAACCTATTTGCTAATTCTAAAAAATGTCCTCCTTCTGTGCTGCTCAACTTCCTTGGAAAGTTTGGGAACCTCTTTAGTAATGTTAAAAGCCATTTCCCTCACTTTTGATTTAATCAACCACAAGTAACAAAATTAAACGAATTTTCGCACTGGTTTTATTTGAAGATCAAAATCACTAATTGCAATGAGTTCGAATTTGCTGGGACCTTTTGTACCCCAAATCTGTTCAAGACAGTCCAAATCCCATACGGCAAGACCCCAAACTGTTATGACATCAATGTCGAATCACTCTGTTAATTAAAACCACACACCCAGAAAAGCTCACCTCACATCATAATTTGTTAAAATGTGAGCGACAGAGAACTCCTAAATTCCACTAATAAACAAAAAATTTATATGTGTGCAAGTTAGCTCGCTGAGCTTGAAGGTTTGTTTTCAGAAGTTTCGTCACCATGACTAGGTGACATCATCAGTGAGAGTCTCCGCTGAAGCTCTGGTGGTATGTCCCGCCTCTCTATTTATAGGTCTTGGTTTTTTAAAGTGGGTGATGTCATTTCCGATTATTTTAACAAGACAATGTAGACAGGATCTAAACTGATCCGTTTATTGATGGACTTCTGATTAGAACGCCATTCCTCTTAGAAGGTCCTTGCGTGTCTTAACATGTGTGTGTGCTTTGTCCCAGTCAAAGCGGTGCCTTTCTTTGTCTGTATGTATGGAACATAGTGATAGTGGGTCATGTCTTTTGCTGGCCAGTTGGTGTTCCTGTATCCTCGTCACACGACAACAGGACAGTTTCAATGGTGGAAAAGTGATTTTATACACACTGTTTAATCAATGTGTATGCAGATAAGTAGCATTTTTCACACGTGCACAACACATTATAAATGAACAACAGAGACACAGTTAACGAAAAATGATGCATATGATGTATAAAATTGATAAAACATTAAAACATTATTTGATCCTCACAACGTTCCCTCCTTTTCTGGAATTCCCAACTCTACTCTCTCATTCTTACTAGGATGTGTGCTCCAAATTCTTGATTCCAGTGCCCCAATTTATTTCAGTTAATACCCTTTCTACCGTGACTTCAATATATTGGCCTGCTGGGTTCTTTCCAAAGCTAGTGTCTGTCATATTATTGGAGATAAATATTCTGGCATCAGACTCAGCATTTGAACATATTACTCTGTTGTACAGGCACTGTACAAAGGACCACAGCACACAGGCATTGCCAAAACATTGGGGGATGTTCATCTCCTTCTTTCGATAACGTAATTTTCGCATTTTCCAAATCTCCATATCTATATCATCTCTCTCGTTCTCCCTTTGTATCTAGTTAAGAAATCCACCAATTATTCTTCGTGTCCCATCTCTCAAAACTCTTTCTTTCAGTTTATATCTAACGTTCTATTCAAGATGTAATGTGGTTATAATTAAGCAATGTAACTACAAAGACATGCGGGAGGAGCTGGCCAGAGTTAATTGGAAGGGGAGCTGAGCAGGAAAGACCATGGAGCAGCAATAGGAGGAGGTTCTGGGGATAATTCGGAAGATAATACCAGAAATGCAACCCCAAGAAGATGAAACATACTCAAGGGAGGACAAGGCAGCCATGAGTGATAAGGCATCAAACCAAAAAAGGAAACATACAATGTGGTGAAAATGATTGGGAATCCAGGTAATTCATTGGCTCTGAAACTACATAAGGCTGGCCTCACTGACACTGCAGAGCTCTTAATCGTGGTCAGGGAGAGAAACAGAGGAAACACATTCACTTTAAACACAGAAGATGGTATTTCTTAAGGAAAATGATTCAGGTGAATTAAACATTTGAATTAAGATCAGTTAAATGCTTTTGCGGACTGTGTCATATTGGAAGCAAGACCCGGGGAGACAGACCCTCAGCAGAATGAGAGTTTGAAAATTGAAGTATTTACACATCAGAAACCAGGTTAGGTCACTGAGTGCAGGGCTGATGGGTGAATGGGTCTCAGTGAGAATTGGGAAACAGACAGCAGAGTTGCTTTGCAGATATTGCAGCTCGAAACTGCGTATTCATGTAGTGCTGTAAACCACAGCAGCAGGAGAAGAGACCTGCATTCAACCACAACCTGAAACTTTTTTCCAGGGTAACACTTCAGTCTGTTATTACCATCAACACCATCTGTGGCTCAGTGACGAGTGTGAGTGAACATGTCAGAGTCAGAATTACATGAACTTTAACCTGATGCTAACTCATTAAAGCTACCGGACTTGACCAACCGATCTGAACAAAGCGCTGCAGTCCTGTCACGTTCAGTTATAAAATAGTGATGGACGATTAAACAAATGACTGGAGGAGAGGGCTCCACGAACATCCCCATCCTAAATAATGGAACAGACCTGCACATCAATGTAAAAGATAAGGATGTTTTATCTGCACCATCCTCTGCCAGAAGTGTTGAGTCGATGATACACCTCACCCTCATCATGATGCCCACAAAATCAAAGATGCCAGTCTTCAACTAATTTGATTCGCTGCACGTGACATGAAGAAACAGCTGAACACAGTCGATACGACAAAGGCAATGGGCCCTGACACCATTCCTGCAATCGGACTGAAGCCTTGTGCTACACAACAAGCCGTGTCCCTGGGGAAGCTGTTTCATTCCAGCTCCAACTCTAACATCTCCCTGGCAATGTCCCGTTCCCTAAGAGGGGAATAATTACAATCTGACCAATTACCCCCCCCCCCCCCCCCGTCCCATCATGACAGTCAAATTGGTGGGAGTTCTTTTTGACAGAGCTGTCAAGCTGCTCAGAAACAACCTGCGCAGTGTGGTTTCCGACACGTTCTCCATGTAGAAATAGTGTTGTGGAGATGTCACTGGATTACTAATCTAGACCAGGCTAATGCTCTGGCAGCGGGTGGAAATTAAAAACAATGAATAAAATATCGAGGTCTAAAATCTGGTGTCAGTAACAGTGACCTTGAAGCCAATATCGATTGGAAACAGAATTTACTTCTCCAATGTATTTTTAGGAAGTGAATCTCCCATGATTTCCTGGTCTGACCGAAAGCTGACTCCAAAGACCCTGACATGTGATAAACATTTCAATGGTCTCTGAAACGGCCAATCAAGGCACTCATTTGTATCTAATACTCCGAGGTCTGAAAGGATGAAACCGGATAGAACATCCGTCCTCAGCATCAGTGTCGGAAAAGGGAATGGGAACACAGTCCTGTCAACTCTGCAGAGACCCCTTCCTAACATCTGAGAGCTTGTGACAACATTTACCGAGCTTTCCCACAGACTGCACAGAAACAGCGGGAAAGGAGTAGGTCATACAACACATTGGGCCTCCCCCATTCTAGTTCATGGAAAAAATCTGCTCAATGCACTTACCCCACATGATGTACATATCCGTTAATGTGAATAACCTTGGGAAACGATAAAATACGAAGTGCAGTAGTACGTTTGCTCCATCGAGTTTGCTATTCAATTCAAAGTAATGATGCTTGGCCCTTCATTTCCACACTGTACTCCTACTCTCCCATCATCCCTTTACTCTCTCTAAATCCTTATAATCAGTATCTTGGTTTCCAGGTGCGAGCGAATTCCCCAGGTTCACCAGCTAGTGAGTGCAGCCAGTTATTCTCATCTCAATGCAGTGTAATTTGCCTGTACCTAATACTGTGGCCCCTTGCTTTAGACATCCCAGATAGGGGAATAATCATCTCTGCTTCCAATCTGTCTCACCCTGTCAGAGTTTTGTATATTTCACTGAGATCTCCACTCATTTACCGAAACCCCATTGAATACTGGCCCAGTCACCCCAAACTCTGTTCCCACAACAAACTTATCATGCCAGATGATCCCTGGTCTCCTTCGCTGCACTTCCTCAATGTCAGTTTTGTCCTTTATTAGGTAAGAAGACCAAAACTGCACTCAATACTGTACAATGTTTGAGATGATGTCTCATCAAGGCCCTGTACAGCTGCAGTAAGACACCCTTTCTCCTGGACTCACATCCCCTGAAATGCAGGTCAACACATCATTTATCTTTCTCACTGCTTTCTGTTTCTACAATATTGCTTTCAGCGACTGGTGCACAAGATGCAGATCCTTTTCAATGTTACAGCTCCCCACTTGGTGGGTCTGTGTACACTGGTCAGCGTGCCAATGCCATGCCCAGTATTGACTTCTGGTTACAGAACTCACTGAGCTGCAGGGGCCTCAGACGTTTATGCAGAAGAAAACAACAAAAAGGAACATACGTCCCTTTGTAGATCAACATGTTTCAACAAATCCTTTTCAAATGGTGGGCAGCCAATTTATCGTTTCCACCAAAGGGCACACCGTCACCTCTATCCCCATTGTCCTCCATCTGTCACGTATTTACCCATTCACTCCACTTGTCTTAATCTTCTCGTTGCTTTTTTACATCCTCCTCACCCACTCACAATCCCACATCTGTTTGTGTTGTCGAGCAGGCTGGGATATATTGTATCTGATTCCAGCAACCCAATGTTTAAAGGTCATTGTGAACAGCTGGGCCTCAAGCACTGATCCCTGTGACACCTCAGCAACCTTCCTCTGTTAATTTCTATTTATTTATTTCGTGAATCCGGGTGTCACTGGCGGGGCCAGCAGTTATTGCCTGTCCCTAATTGCCCTTGAGAAGGTGGTGGTGAGCTGCCTTGTTGAACGCTGCAGTCCACCTGCTGCTGTTGACGTCCAATGCCATTAGGGAGGGAATTCCAGGATACTGACCCAGTGACTGTGAAGGAACGGTGATATATTTCCAAATCAGGATGGTGAATGGCTTGGAGGGGAACCTAAAGATGATGGTTTTTCCATACATCTGCAGCCCATGTCCTTCTCGATAGACGTGGTCGTGAGTTGGGAAGATGGTCTCTGAGGATCTTTGGTGAATCATTTCATTTCAGCGTGAAGATAGTAAAAGAACTGCTGCTGCTGCTGAGCGTTGATGGTGGAGCATTGTGGATGAAGGGACAGTCAAACTGGTTGCTTTGTCCTGCATGGTATAAAGCTTCTTGAGTGTTTTGGGGCTGCACTCTCAGGCAGATTGGGAGTCGTCTATCACAGTTCTAACTTATGCATTGCAGATGATGGACAGACATTTGGAAGTCAGGATGTGAGTTACTCGCCGCAGTATTCCTAGCTTCTGACTTGCTCTTGTAGTTACTGTGTTTATGTGGTGAGTCCAGTGAGTTTCTCAGCAATAATTACCCACCAGGACTTTGATACTGGGCGATTCAGTGATAGTAACACCATTGAATGCCACGGGGCAGGTTAGATTGTATTTTATTGGTGATGGTCGCGGTCTGGCATTTGTGTGGCCTGAATATTACTTGCCACGTGTTAACCTGGATACTGTCCAGATCTTGTCGCATTTGAACATGGACCGCTTCAGTATCTGAGGAGCCACAAATGTTGCAGAACATTGTACAATCATTAGCGAACATCCCCATTTCTGACCTTAAATTGGAGGGAAGGTCATTGATGAAGCAGCCCTGACGAAGTTTTTGGCCACTGCTCGAGGGACTCCTACAGACTTGGAGCTGAGTTGACTGACCTTCATCAACCATGACCATCTTCCTACGTGTCAGGTATGATTCTAACCAGCGGGGAGTTTACCCCTGATACCCATTGATTGCAGTTTTGCTAAGGCCCCTTGATGCCACACTTGGTTGAAGGCAGCCTTGTTTAAAAGGACGGCCACTCTCACCCCACATCTGTAATTAAGCTCTTTTGTCCATGTTTGAACCACGGTAATGAGATCAGGAGCTGAGTGGCCCTGGTGGAGCCTTTACTGGGCATCATTGACCAGGGTATTGCTGAGCACGTGCTGCTTAAAAGCACTGAGACCTTCCACCACTTTACTGATGATCGAGAGTAGACTGACAGAGTGGGAATACCATCATCTTTAGGTTCCCCTCCAAGCCATTCACCATCTTGACTTGGAAATATATTTGCTTCTTATAAACAGGAGATGCTTGGCGTAGTTTTCCACATAATCGGGGCAAGCCATTGTTGTAACTGTATTGAAACGGTTTGGCTTGGATAGTAGCAAGTTATGGAGCACACGTTTTCAGTACTATTGCCAGAATATTGTCAGAGTATGGACTCTTTGGAGTATCCATTATCTCCAACCGTTTCTGGATATCACGTGGACTGGATCGAATTGGTTGATGACTGGTAACTGAATCGCTGAGGACCACTGGAGGAGGCCGAGGTAGATCATCCACTCAGCATTTCTGACTGAAGATTGTTGCGAATGCATCAGCCTTATTTTATACACTGAAGTGCTGGGCTCTTCCATCATGGAGGAAGGGGTTATTTGTGGAATCTCTTCCTTCAGTGAATTTTTTAATTGTCCCCAACGTTTCTCGACTTGATGTGGAAGGACTGCAGAGCTTAGATCTGATCCTTTGCTTGTGGGATCACTTAGCTCTGTCTATCACTTACTGCTTATGCTGTTTGGCGGACACGTTGTCCTGTTTAGTGGCTTCACCAGGCTGACACCTCATTTGCAGGTATGTCCAGTGCTGCTCCTGCCATCCTGCACACTCCATTGAACCAAGGTTGATCCTCTGAATTGATAGTAATTGTTGTGAGGGGGATACGCCGGGCCATGAGGTTGTGTAGGTGTACAATTCTGCTCCTCTCGATGAACCATAGCACCTTATGGACACCCAGCCTTGAGCTGCTAGATCTGTTCGAAGTCTGTCCTCTTTAGCACCATGATAGTACCACCCACAATGGTGGAGGATATTCTCAATGTGCAAGTGTGACTTTGTCTCCACAATGACTATGCGGTGACCACTCTTACCGATACTGTCATGGACAGATACTTCTGCAACTGGCAGATTAGTAAGGCTGTGGTCAATATGTGTTTTCCTCTTGTCGGTTCCTTCACCATCTGCCGCAGTACCAGTCTAGCAGTTATATCCTTTAGGACCCGGCCAGCTCGATCAGTAATGCTGTAGCTGATATACTCTTAGAGGTGGACATTGAAATCCGCTACCCAGAGTACATCTTGCGTACGTGCTACCCTCACTGCTTCCTCCAAGTGTTGATCAGCATGGGGGAGTACTGATTTATCAGTTTAAAGAGTCTGGTACATGGTAATCAGCAGAAGGTTTCCTTTCCTATGTGTAAACAAATGCCATGAGACTTCCTGGAATTCAGAGTCAAGAGCAATTCCCTTCCAACTGTATCCCAATATGCCGCCACTTCTGCTGTGTCCGTCCTGCTGATGAGACAGGAGATATCCGGGGAAGGTGATGGGGAATCTGGGACATAGGCTAAAATGGATCATCCACTCAGCACTTCTGACTGAAGATTGTTGCGAATAAATCAGCCTTATCTTGTACACTGATTTGATGGGCTCTTCCATCATAGAGGAAGGGGTTATTTGTGGAATCTCTTCCTCCAGTGAATTTTTTAATTGTTCCCAAAGTTTCTTGACTAGATTTGGAAGGATTTATACCTTATAGAATCATACCTTACAAACAATGTCAGGCTATTGCTTGACGAGTCTGTTTATTTCTATTCATTGTTTCCTGCCAGCTGTCCCATTCTAGAAACATGCCCATACATTAGCCCCAATCCACTCAGATTTGATTTTACAAACTGGGCTTGGAGCTTTACCAAAATTTTTCTAAAAATCAAAATGTTTAACATCCATTGCTTCTCTTTCATTTGTCTCCCAATCTGTTTCTCAAACATAATTCCCATTTCAAAAATTATGTTAGTGTTGTCTATGACAATTAATTTCAGCCCCAATAATTTATCCTAAACCATTTACTTACTATGTTCTATGTTGCACGTACTCTATTATTTTCCCACACCAGACTTGGATTTCCTTGCATTGTTTGAAATTTCTGTGAAGACAGAACGGAAGTAGTGGCTGCATAGTTCTGCCATTTCCCTGTTCCCCATTCTCTATTCTCTGGTTTCAAACTGTAAGGAAACTGCACCTGTTTGCTCATATTTATCACATTGACATAATTTAACAAGCTAATGCAGTTCGCTCATATAACCCTTATGAATATATCTCTTCAGAAACCCATCAATTCCTGCCTTAAACTGCTCAATAATTGACCTTCCACACCATACACTCACAGGAGCACAGACGCTGTGCACACAAAAGTACAGCACGATTCATATTAGTCCCACTTTCCTACAGCAGGCCCAAAGCCTGGAATGTTATGACACTTCCAAGTGCTCGTCCAAGTACTTTTTAATGATTGTGATGTTACCCGTGATAATTCCCCTCTCAGGAAGTAATCCCAGAACACAACACCCTCTAGGCGAAAAAAAGTTTAAATCCTCTCTCAACCTCAAACTTTTCACTTTAAAAGTGTGCTCCTTTGTTCTTTACTTTCTGACTAAAAGAAACAGCTGCTGCCTATCCACCCTGTCCGTGTCGCTTATAATCTTATCCGTCTGAATCATGGAGCCCTCAGCTTTGTCTGCTCCAAAGTAAACAACCCGATCTTATTCAGCCTCACTCCATAGCTGATATGCTTTATCCCAGGGAAAATCCTGGTGAACCCCCTCTGCAACCTCTCCAGTACAATCACATCCTTCCTGGAATGTGGCTCCCAGAACTACATACATTATTCAATTTTGGTCGAACCAAAGCCCTGTATTGCTCTTATAATCTATGCCCTGATTAGGAAACACAACTCCCAAGGTCAAATTCTTAACTAGTCCATTAACCTGTCCAGCCACATTCAGGGATGTGTGGAGAAGCACACTCTGAGCTTCCCAGTGTGCTGCCATTCATTGAGTCCCCTCCTGCCTGGTTCCTTCTCCCAAAGTGCATCACCTCATATTTATCAGGGTTACATTCTATCTACCATTGATCTGCCCATCTGACCATTCCATCTGCATCTTCCTGTAACTTAAGGCCTTCCTCCTCACTGCGAACCACCCAGTCAATCTTTATGTCAAACATACACTGACTTATCACACCTTTCCCACTCTCCACCTAGCCCCCTTCACATTCAGATCTATATTTTGTTATGAATAACACAAACAAAAAGGGACACAGCACTGATCCCTGTGGTACACCAGGGGACACTGGTCTCCAGTCACATTAACAGCCTTCTCTCACCATTCTTTGTCTCCTGCTACTCAGACAATTTTCGTTATAACCTCTCAAGTTACCCTTCATATTGTGAGATTTTACTTTATTTTTCAGTTTCCCAGGTGGAAATTTGTCCAAGGCCTTCCTACAAAACTAAACAATCGACCTCCTCAAACTAATTCAATCAAATCCATTGGATGTGACTTCCTTCTGATAAAGTCATGATGATTATCCCTGATCAAACCTTGCGACTCTGATTGGAGTTCGATATTCTCATCCCTATTTTATCCAGTAGTTTCCTGAACAGTGATCTAATACTCGCTCGTCTATAGTTCCCTGGTCTATCTCTCCCACCCTTACTGTGAAGTGGAATCGTATTAGCAGTTCTCCAGTTCTCTGGCACCTCCCCTATGGTCAGAAGCTAATTAAAATATTCAGTCAGGGTCTTTCGTCCCTTGACCCCAACAGCCTCCTGTGATACAACTCATTCAGACATGGAGATTGGTCCAGATTTATACAGAACAAAGCCTCAAATCCCTGCTCGTATTTTACATCAATCTGTTCAAGAGCTTCCTAGTCCATCTTCTTGAATTCTGTACCTGCATCCTCCTTCTCCCAAGTAAAATAGATGAGAAGGTCTCATGGAACAATCCATCAATGTTCTCCAGCTTGGCACACAGATTGCCCCTTTGGTTTCTAATGGACACTAACTGTTTGCTGATTATTCTGTTCGACTTGTCCGTGTAGAATATCGTGGAATTCTTCCTGATCTCGCCTACTCGTGCTTCTCCATATCCTTATGTTATTCAGTCCGCTCTATGTTTCTAAGTTTCACTGCAATCACCTATCAAGTTTTGAAACTCGAGATCACAGCCTGAGTTTCCACATTAGACAATTTTCCCATTTTATGGATTAATCTGGATAATACTTTTTGCGGTTCCTCTGTAGTCAATATATTATTTCTTAGTTCGGGACTCCGAACGATGCACAATACTCGAAGTGTAGTCTCATGAACACTCGATGCAACAGGTGCACGACGTCCTCTATCTTCCAATTACATTCACATGAATGTAAACCGAATTTTTACTTTCCCATTTGTATATACTCTTCCCAATACCTCTCGCTTTAACTTTTCTTATGAGCTTACTGTGTGAGTTCTTTGAAAGAAAAACTCACGAATATCCAACTATACTTTATACAATGGTTCTTCATTGCCTATGTCCACAAGAATCATCTTCAAACCATTCCAAAAATATGTTTGCCACTTCTGGTTTTCCTTTCATCGGTACATTCTCACACTCCCCAGTTATGTTATTACCTTCCAAATATCTAGTAGCATGTTCTTTGTAATCGAGTCGAACAGATACATGACTGCGGATGGCAAGATAACTGGTCTGTAGTTCACCATTCTCCAAATTCATCCTTTCTTAAACTATTGGATAATATTTATAACCTTTGCCTTATCCAGTTTGGCTAAATGCCTTTCTGGAATGTGTCGGAAAATAAAGTGACAATCCGCGATGCACTCAACATGTCTTTGCTGCTTCCTCTGAAATTCCTGCATCAAGTACATCTAGTCTGTCAGATTTATAAATACTCAATCCAGATTTATTTTTAAAGATAGGTTCAACACTGATAAGAATGTTCTTAGACTTTAATTACACAAATCCCATGGTCACTTGGTATTTCTGGAAGAATTTCCTGACTTTCTTCCATGAAGATAGACGCAAAGAAACTGTTTATTTTCCCTGCGATTTCTCTGTTCTCTGCAATAAATTATCCTGAACGCACACCAAGTGTTCCACATTTGACCTTGTTTTTACTTTTTTTTCATACAGTGATAGACGCTTTTTAGCAATCTTCATGTTTTTCTTTCGTTTGCACGCTTTTTCTCTTTTTGATTTTCTTCTCAGTTTCTTGATCATCCTTGGGTCCTACATTTCTCTGAATCCACTGGCTTACTGCAAACACTTGGCATTTTTCTAAGCTGCCTCCTTTCATCTAATAGGTAGATGAAGGTGGGGTTGAAAGTGATCGTCGAGGGGAGGGTGGACCAGATTGATAGGAAGGAAGGTGGACACATAGGAACGTTCAAAAGGGGGGTGCTGACTTGGAAGTTTGGAGCGAGATAAGGTGGGATTCGGGGAAATGGGGAAATGGTGAAATCCACTATGATCCCCTGTGGTTTGAGGGTCCCAAGGCAGAAGAGGAGGCTTTCTTCCTCCAGGCTTCTGGTGGATCGAGTTTGGTGATGGATCAGGCCCAGGGCTCTCATGTCCTTAGCAGAGTGGCAAGGAGTGTTAAAGTGCTCAGCTACAAGGCGATGGAGATGTTCAATGTGGCTGTCCCAGAGATGTTCTCTGAAATGATCCACAAGTTGACCCGAGAAGACCACATTGGTTTTAATGGATGCAGTAGATGAGGCGTTCTGTCTCCCTTCATCACCTATTACTTTCAACCCACCTTCATCTACCTATCACAACACCATCTATCTCCCCCCGCCGTACCCCCTTCTCATTTAGCTCTCAGCCCCCTTGGCTTAGAAGCTTCATTCCTGATGAACGGCGTATGCCTGAAACATCGATTTATCTGCTCTTAGTATGCTGCCTGACTGTGCTTTTCCAGCACCGCACTCTTCGACTCTGATCTTCAACATCTGTAGTCCCCACTTTCTCCTCACACTTTCATAGCTGCATGACTCAGATTTATAACGGTTACTTCAAATAAAACAAAAACTGCCGTGTACTCAAACAGCATAAAAGAAAACCAATACATTGTGGTCACTGTTCCCAAAAGGTCCTTTCCAGCAAAAGTTTCAATTAGCTCTGCTGATCACTCAACACCAAGTCATAAATAACCTGATCTCGAACTCAGTGCTGGACATAATGTTAATGCAAACCATCTCACACGTGGTCACGAAATCCATTTTCCCCAGCATCAGCATTCAATTGGGTTAACACAGTTTAGATATAACTTAAACAGTACATTATTACTGAAGGATACACAAATGTGTATATATCATTTCCTGTTTTTTAACATGTCCTGCATTTATATTGCAGCTTTCACTTTGATATATAACTCCCATCAACGTTTGCTCCTCCTTGCTGTTTACGAGATTTCTCGTTACTCGATTCTGTGGAATCTGAGTGACGTGGGCGCTGGGGAGATTGATGGTAGAGATCATCTCGCCACATCATTTGTAATCTTCTCAAACTTTAATTTCTCCAGATCTCCCGTTATGCTGATGGTGTAGAGAAGGACAATTATCTTCCAACCATGCTCTATATTCCCCCAGAGAGCTGAGACTACTCTAACCTGGGTGGGAAACTTATAACAGGCTGGTAAAGTGTTGCTGCTGCTGTACAGGGTCTTAGTGAGATCACATCTAGAGTAGTGTGTACAGATTTAATCTCTTCAATGAAGAAAGGATGTTGTTATATTGGAAGCAGCTCAGAGATGGTCCCCTCAACTGATTCCTGCAATGAAGGTGCTAACTTATAACGAAAGGATGATCAGCTTGACCAAGTAGCCATTGGAGTTTACATAAATTAAGGATGATATTATTTCAACATAGATGACAGAAGGAGTCAACAAGTGAAGCGAATTACACAGATAGTGGAGGAATCCATTCCGTTCTCCAGCCTGTTACACAGGAACAACAGAAGGATATTCAGGCCTTTTACCCTGTTACACTCGAATAGGACGAGGCTGTTCAGCCCCTGGAGCCTGATATACATTTACAGAAGGAGGCCAATCAGCCATTCGAGCTTATAACAGTAGGCCATGCTGCACTAGTATCCTTGAGGAGAAAGTGAGGTCTGCAGATGCTGGAGATCAGAGCTGAAAATGTGTTGCTGGAAAAGCGCAGCAGGTCAGGCAGCATCCAGGGAACAGGAGAATCGACATTTCGGGAATAAGCCCTTCTTCAGGATTCTCCTGTTTCCTGGATGCTGTCTGACCTGCTGCGCTTTTCCAGCAACACATTTTCAGCTCTGCACCAGTATCCTGTTAAACAGCAACAGGATCAGTCCATTCAGCCTCCTTAAGTCTGTAACATAGGAACTGTAAGAGGTCACACAGTGACTGGAGATTGTTACACTTGGATAACAGGAGGCCATTCAGACCCACCGAGCCTATTGCAAGGGAATTGGATCAGGATAAAAACTATCTGAAACTTTTTTCATGAAAAAGGAAGAGGTAATTTAGACACGTGTCTGTTGTATGTGAACAAGAGAAGACCAATGAATCCCTCGGTCGCATCTCTGGGATACATGAGGAGACTTTTCATTATTTCCATATGTTATGGAGAAATATGAGAAGACGCATCAGTTCCTCAAAATGTTAGACAGCAACAGGAAGATTCCATAATCTCCAAATCGCCTAAAACATCGACAGGAGGAGGTCATTCTCTTACACGGCATTTGGAGCAGATCTCTGAAAAAAGTGTGCCCATTAAATAGGAATTTAAAGAAAACGCAAAGGGTTTCGAAAGGGAAGAACTTATAATAATGGTATACATTAGGGACTAAAGTGTAACAATAAACTATTGTAATTTAAGGCAAATTGTTAGAGTCCATTGTTCAGCACATTTGCAAACTGAAACCACAATTCGTCAGAGTCAACATGGTTTTACGAAGGCTAAATCGTGTTTGAATTGTTTGCTTGAGTTATTTGAAAATGTCACAAACAAGGTGGATCGTGGGAATCCTGCAGATGAAACATTTGTGGTCTTCCTGAAGGCATCGGATATGTCGCTTCTCCAAAGAGTAAATGGTTAGATCAGACAACATGGGTTTAGAAGTAACTTATTAGCTTGGATGAAGGATTGGTTAATCAACAAAATTGAGTTAATTTGAGATGGAATTAATATGCCATTTTCTTTTGGCAAATGCAGTTTGTGGGGTGCCATTGATTTCAGTACTCATGCCTCATACATTTGCGATCGATGGTGGTACTGTACTCGGTTGATGGGATAGAAAATGCGGTGCCACATTTTCAGATGACACTAACATTGGTAGGAAATTACTTCGGAATGATGATGCAAAGAGACTTAAAATTATATGGATAGGTTGGATGAATGGGCCAACATTTGGCAAGGAAGATAAAAGGTATTAAATATGGGGCTATTCAAGTTGGCCAGTATAATAGAAAGACAAATTATTATCTAAATTGGGAGAATGTTCAAAGTGTTTAGGTGCAGAAGGATCTGAGTGTCTGCTTGCATATCACAGAAAACATGCCTGCAGGTACTGCAAGTAATGAGAAATGCAAGCATAATTTCAGTGTTTATTTATAAAATGATAGAGTAGAAAGGTAGGGAGTGTTGGTGTCGCAATGAAAGGCATTAGTGAGGCTGCAACAGTTTGGGTGTCCTGCAGAATGAGGTATTTCCATTGGAGGTAATTTAGAAGAGCTTCATTAGATTGATTCCATATTTGAAGTGTTTGTCTTATGAAGAGAAATTGAGCAGTTTACGCCTATATACTCGAGTTTATAAGAATGAAAGGAGATCTCATTGAGGTCTGTAAAATGCGAAAAGTAATAGAAAGTGTAGATGTGGAGTGGATTTTTTTCATGTGGCGCAATCTACAACAAGAGACTAGAGTTTTAGGATGGAGAGATGGCAGGAAAGTGGAACAGAGGCCGTGTTGACATCAGACCCATCGAGGGGTTGGACACCTCACAGATGCTCCTTGTTCTTATTCAACCCTTTGACTGTGGTGCCCAGGAATGGGGGAGGACTGGGTCTCATACAGGAAGCAGGCACTCAGGATACATCAGTCTCAATCAGTTAGACAGTATGTAACCAGTAAGGTCACACAGTGACCAGCGCTGAGTTCTCAACTATTTACAAACTATATTAACGATCAGGAGGATGGAACAGATATACAGATGCTGAGTTTGGTGATGTTAAACAAGGGATAAGATTACCAAGCGATGGTGGAAAGTCTGCAAATAGATACAGAGAGGTAAAGGCAATAGATAATCGTTTTGCAGGTGGAATTTAACATGATATAACCTGTCATTTCATTTACAGGAATAATGGAAAGCAATATGTTTCTGAAATGGAGAGGGATTACAGGACTTAATGATACTGAATGAAAAGGCCGTGACTGCTGCCAGGACAGTGGGCATTCACCAACATGATGTACTGTGCATGGACACACTGTAACATTAATAGAGAGAGAGAGAGAGAGCTCCTTCAGTTCCTCTACCTCTCCCCATTGACATGGATACTCTGCAGATGCCATATACACCATTGGGAATCCCACTATACTGGATACAACCGGCAGCTCCCTGCTGAGGGAGAAACAATGTATTTACCTCATTCACCATATATATCCAACATCACCGAATGGTGACATTGATGTTGAGATACTGGGAGATGATGGATATGTCACCTAGTCCTGCATGGAAAGTTCTGGATCATAGAAGTTGAATGAAACAGTGACCCTAACAGCCACTGGCAGCACCATCCTACCCCTGCTGTGAAGCTGCAGGTCGTGTTGAAGGAGGTGACGCCATTCTATGACCAGCTCCTGGTTCAGTCAGGGCCCCTCGCACTCTGCTCCTGGGTCAAGTGGAGCTTGAGAAGCTGTTCCTGAGAAACCCGGGGTGGATATAGCAGATCCCATTCCCCCCACACACTCACTCCGTGGTTTCAGAGCTCCCCCTCCGTGCAGCCTCTGCTCCATTTGTTGTTCATGTTGCAGACCCAGATGCTGTAACTACAGTCCCCATGCTCCATCCAGAGTTGGGTCACCAAATCCTCAGGTCTCCCTGAACGTCTGAGGCAGCTTACAGCACAACCACCAGCAAACCATCCCCTGCCCCTCCACTAAATTTTCAATTAACGGAGTCAGTCAGAAACCCCTCGGTACAAGTGTTGTGGACCAGACAGATCCCCGCAAAATATTTTAAGAAGGCCGTTTTGAACCAAACCTTTCCTTATTTTGAATATAGGTGGGAAGTGTGCCTCACAGATATGTTGTGACTGGTCAAGCCACTCGACATTGAGCAAAAATATAATCTATTCAAATGCTTTAGTTAAAATACAATCAAAGAAAAGAACATTTTGGAATAGCTTATATGTTGGAACACTTATACAAACATTAGCTACCGTACCTTCTTGGTATACGCCGTTTGGCACAAAGATACATTCAAATACAGATCCTTACAGCAGTTTTCCAATCAAGGGGAAACAACATCAACAGAGATCTCAGAGAAAAGCATCATGTATTGAAACTTCCAACACTTTTGTGATCCCCAGCAGCTCCTTAATGCTGCAGCTGAAATCAAAATAACGATTTTGGTCTGGGAGAGCTAGCCACTGCCCTTCCATTGTTCCCACCGTTTTAATGAAACCTAAAATCTCAGTTATTTACTTAAACTGTTTTCAGATTGCAGTTCTGCACCTCTGCCTATAAAATCTCTCTTCAAAACAAAATCAAGAGAAAATAGCCTTTTTTACAGTGGTAATATTCGCACAATCCATCTTTAATACAATAATTCATCAATATATAATGGCGGATTCATTTTATACCTCCTAATCTCCCTCTACTAGTAGACTGTAATGCATATACATTACATTGACTGTGAGCATACAAATGTTCACAACTAGTTTCGATTTCAGTCATTTTATTCCTGCCACAGGATGCCTTTGTCTTTCTTCATCCAAGTCTCCACAATGTATCAAAACTTAGATTTTCTCGCCCTGTGCAATTTCAAACTGAATGATAGCAATAATAAGCTCAATTGAAACAGAATGGAATTTTTCTCCCTAAATTTCTCCAAAAACGTTAAGGGGGTCACGATCAGTGATAAAGATTTGTCTCAGGTATGTTATTCGCAATTTATATGCTGAAATGTTGTAACGCCAAAAACAAGCTCAAGAACCACCTTTCAAAATGACTTTGTTTGATCCTTTCAAACTCAATGTGCGTTTTACCAGGGACCATTTTTTAGATTCCTGAAACACTGTCTGTCGGCTTCTGGCCCAAGTTCATATGCACTTCAGGTGGCTTTCTTCACGACCCCATACTGGCCAGATATCTCCTCCGATACGGATGAATACCTATCAGCTTTGTTTGGATCAACTAAATCCACATGGTCACTGGTCACTGCATTTTTTTAGCCACTTTCTCAAATGAAATTTAAAAGGCTTCCCCATCCTTCTCATCAAATTTAGATAATGCCTGGATGCATTTAAACAGAACCCCATTCGGCCATTGGTTACAATAGGGTTGCTCAACCTCAGTATCCTCCTCATCCTGCCATCTCCGCCCTCTATGTCAACTTTCCTCTCTAATTGCTAAGTTTTGAAGTTGAAACTCTCTGCTTTTCTTTTCTCCTTTTCTCTCTTCCTTCTTCATTTCCTTTTCTTTTATTTCGACTTTTCATCATAATTCAAACTGTTTCAATTCCTTCTCATGTTCAAAGTGCCTCATTGAAGTTGAATTCCAGCTGTTTCCAAAGAGTCTGATGGCAGTTCTACCAAATGTAATTGCCGAGCTACAGCTGTAATCATCTCTCATTTTCTCACAGACAAACGCAACCCCAACTCCAACTTGTCTGTCAATTCCTACAGCTTTGCCTTCATTATCTTTTGTAAAACCCCGACTTCACTTCTTCCACACCCAGAAAACTCTTAATGACTGAAAGAATCTTTATATACAAGACACTGTTTAAACCAACCGAAGTCAGCATCCGGAACAAAAGACACTGACAGCTACTAAACACGACCTTTGAACGCAATAGTCTCCCAGTGCATAATCTCCAGTGTCTGCATGACCTTATTCTGGATTCTCTGGTTTCCTCCCACAATCCAAAGATGTGCATGTCAGGTAAATTGACGATGCTAAATTGTTCATAGTTTTCAGGGATGTGTGGGTTGGGTGCCTTAGTCAGGGTAAATGTGTCATAATAGGGTAAAGGAATGGGTCTGGGAAGGTTACTCTTCGGAGGGTCGGTGTGGACTTGTTGGGTCGAATGGTCTGTTCGCACACTGTAGAGATTGTAATTCTAAACCCAATTTGGTATTATTGATTTAGAACCTGCAAGAGTCCCCAGTTTGCTATAAACCAACTGGACTGCCTCAATCTATTTTAAGAAGGTAGCTTGGATGCCAAACCTTTCTTATTTTAAAGGTAGATGTGAAGTGGGTGTTCCAGATGTGATGCTACTAGTCAAACCACTCACCATTAAGCAAAACACAATTTATTTAAACACTCTAATGAAAATCAATTCAAAATGACGAGGAATTTAGAATAATTTAACTATTGGAAACCTTAACCGAATAATGGATACAGTACCTTCTGCAAATGAACTGTTCCAATATGCTAACATCACCGAAACACACCCCTTGGCAAAAAGGTACATTCAGACATACATTCTTGCATATAGTTCTCCAATCCAGGAGCAATCAGCTTCAAGTCAGGTTTCAGAGAGAGTAGCAGCTATGGATCATTTACTAGACCGTTGTTTCTACTATTTATTAAAAAGCCTAAAAGCGTCGCAAGTTGTTTACTTGAGCCGTTCTCAGCAGGCAGTTTGGCCTTTAAGATATCTTATATGAAAAAAAGAGAAATTAATCTTTTAATTAAGTGACAACATTGTCACACAGTTTAGATGCCTGGTCCTTTACTCTAGAGGCTTCCTCGTGCTACTGATCGCAAGGTCACCTGAGAGGGACACATTCAGGTACAGACCAAGTTACAAGGATGTGACTCATAACTTCTGAAACACCCCTGTCCATGGACCATCACATGGGACATACCGGGAAGTGAACAACAGCCTGACACACACCATGTCACTGTTTCTCAGCTTCACAATGATTGCACTCAATACACTAGGGAGCCAAAAGCAAAGGCTAGGGAAAGATACAGAGGGACAGAAAGATTCACATTAAAGACAGAAAGAAAAAGTTAATTAACTGAAAAGATGTTGTGGAAGTATGAGGAAAAAGACAGGGCATTGGGACTAACTGGAAAAGTGAGATTTTCGAGAGTAAATTTACAAGAATGAGAACATTGAATAAAGGCATTGTCAGATCAGCTGAAATGGTTTGTTACATCAAATTCTGAATCTGCTTCACCAAACACCACAAACAACATAAACTGGGAGAAGATGACAGCCCAACATGGAGAGTTGTGCAGACCATGCTAGTGTGTTGCTCAGTAAACTGCCCAGCATGGAGAGTATTGCAAACGTTACTATCATATGCTAACCATACTCGTATTAGATTACTGCCTAAAATGGGAAGATTTGCTGTGTGTGTGTTCATCAGAAACTGAGGGAGAGTGCGTGTGTGTGCCCGATTGGCGTGGTTGAATGCGAAACTCATTGTTTGAGAAGGAACGCACATGGAGGAAACTATTTTCAGTAAGAACAGCTGGCAGGCTTTTTGTTAATCGCCAGAGAGAGAACGAGAGACGTTTCATGGACAGATGAGATAAAGTGCTTGAGAATGTCAACATAAGGGCATTGCCAGACACAACAGCAATATACATCGGCGTGCCCATGAATGACAGATGGATGGGAGTTTGGGGTGAGGTTGAATCAGATTTGCTTCAGCAAGTTTGAAGCCGGGAGCGTCAGCAGCAGATTATTGGCTTCATTAAGACTGTACTTCATAGCTCAAGGTTCAAACAGCAGATGGACTAAACCAGTGAGATATATTCTGAAGTGGTGAGTATTTCAAGTTAGAAATGGTCAGGGAATGGTGTCAAGAATCAGCTCATGGTCAAAGGGATCTCCCACAGTCGTGACTTGTCTGCTTCAGCCGCAGTTATTGGCCAGGGAAAAGATGGAAACAGTGGAAGGAAGTGGAGTTTGTAACCAGAACAATAGAGAGTGACCTCCATGCTGTGAATATTTAAATAACAAAGGCAATGATACGATAAATTGTAGTTCTCCGCTGTAACTGAGAATGTCAACATAGAGACCCGTGACTAACACTGCCAGAGCAGAGAGGGAGACAGTAATTGAACATGTTCATTGATGTAGTTAGTAGTGGTCTGTAGAGTGAATATATGGATCGAGAGTTTCAACAGGAAAATAATAGTGACAAGAAGTGTAGATTATATGTAAGAACAGTAATACAGTCATAACTGGTGTATAGAAAAAATCTGGACAGTGACACTTACCAGGAACACCGACGATAGCCAGGAAAGGATAATAAAAATAGAACATAGAACATAGAAGAATACAGCGCAGTACAGGCCCTTTGGCCCTCGATGTTGCGCCGATCCAAGCCCACCTAACCTATACTAACCCACTATCCTCCATATACCTATCCAATGCCCGCTTAAATGCCCATAAAGAGGGAGAGTCCACCACTGCTACTGGCAGGGCATTCCATGAACTTACGACTCGCTGAGTGAAGAACCTACCCCTAACTTCAGTCCTATATCTACCCCCCCTTAATTTAAAGCTATGCCCCCTTGTAATACCCGACTCCATACGCGGAAAAAGGTTCACACTGTCAACCCTATCTAACCCCCTAATCATCTTGTACACCTCAATCAAGTCACCCCTAAACCTTCTTTTCTCTAATGAAAACAGCCCCAAGTGTCTCAGTCTTTCCTCATACGATCTTCCTTCCATACCAGGCAACATCCTGGTAAACCTCCTCTGCACCCGTTCCAGTGCCTCCACATCCTTCCTATAGTATGGCGACCAAAACTGCACACAATATACCAGATGCGGCCGCACCAGAGTCTTATACAACTGCATCATGACCTCAGGACTCCGGAACTCAATTCCTCTACCAATAAAAGCCAGTACGCCATATGCCTTCCTCACCGCACTATTTACCTGGGTGGCAACTTTCAGAGATCTGTGTACATGGACACCAAGATCCCTCTGCTCATCCACACTACCAAGTATCCGACCATTAGCCCAGTACCCCATCTTTTTGTTATTCTTCCCAAAGTGAATCACCTCACATTTAGCTACATTGAATTCCATTTGCCACCTTTCTGCCCAGCTCTGCAGCTTCTCTATATCCTGCTGTAACCTGCCACATCCTTCCTCACTGTCAACAACTCTTCCGACTTTCGTATCATCCGCAAACTTGCTCACCCAACCTTCTAACCCCTCTTCCAGGTCATTTATAAAAATGACAAACAGCAATGGTCCCAAACCAGATCCTTGCGGAACACCGCTAGTGACGGCACTCCATGAAGAAACTTTGCCATCAACTACTACCCTCTGTCTTCTTCCATCCAGCCAATTCCTAATCCAAACCTCCAACTCACCCTCAATGCCATATCTCCGTATTTTCTGCAGTAGCCTACCATGGGGAACCTTATCAAACGCCTTACTAATATCCATATATACCACATCTACCGCTTTCCCCTCATCAACCTCCTTCGTCACCTTTTCAAAGAATTCAATAAGGTTTGTGAGGCACGACCTGCCCTTCACAAAACCATGCTGACTATCCTTGATCTCATTATTCCTATCCAGATGTGCATAAATCCTATCCCTTACAAATCTCTAAGACTTTGCCCACAACAGAAGTGAGACTCACCGGCCTATAGTTACTAGGGTTATCCCTACTCCCCTTTTTGAACAAGGGAACCACATTTGCTATCCTCCAGTCTTCTGGCACTACTCCTGTAGACAAAGAGGACATAAAAATCAAGGCCAATGGCTCTGCAATCTCCTCCCTTGCTTCCCATAAATATTGAATAATGAGAAGAGTGTAATAGATCCGCACTGATAATGACAACCGATAAAATGCAGAAAGATACCAAACATAATTGGATAAACTCCTGTCTATTTTTGGAACATGCCAGTCAAATGTTCCCAGATTCTGATATATTTTTGGAACATTCCAGTCTAATGTTCTCAGATTCTGATCCATTGTAGGAACATTCCAGTCTAATGTTCTCAGATTCTGATCTCTCCTCCCCCTCTCTCCAAATCTGCTGATCCCTGTCAGTGCTGTCGGTGATGGTCCCGCTCATGTTTTGGGATAACACATTCAACGGCGCCCATTTATCATTTAAAGATGGAAACCAACTACTGGAATTATTAGAATCCATGGAGATTGGCATTAATCACAGTCAATGATCAACCACTGGGAAACCGAGCAAAGGCTACAACAATAGATGAATGGGCACAGCACAACAATCAACAGACAGGAGTGTTCCCTCCCAGTTGGGGAACACTTCAGTGGCCCAGGACCTTCAACCTCGGACCTTCAGGTGACCACCCTCCAAGGCGGACTTCAGGACAGGCAGCAGCGAATGTGGCCAAGCAGAGGCTGATAGCTAATTTCGATAAACATAGGGAGGACCTCAACCGGGGCCTTGGATTCATGTCACATTACAGATGACCACTATTGCACTATTATCACACACAGGCACTCCTATACACACACATGCATACGGACACACATGTGCACAGACACGCACCCAGACACGCACGCACACCCTTACAGACACACACGATCCCACGCTTACACGGCATCCTCTCAGAGACTTAGACCACTCTACATATTGGACACACAAATGCATTTTCTCTCACTGATACTCAAAACTCCCTACCCCAGACACGCACAAACTCCCACACTCACAAATGCACCCCCTCACAAACTTAAGACACTCGACATCACTCCACACACATATACATTTTCTCTCATGCTCACAGCCCGCCAACCCAGACAGACACAGACACACACACACACAAACCGACAAAGATCCACATCACACACATATATTTTGTGGGATGATTTTGTACTTGCAGAGTTACATAGTAATTTGCTCAAAAACTGAATGAATTCATGTAAATCTCTGAGCTCAAAAACTGCATGGATTCATGTAAAACTCTGTTATCTCACTTTTCAGATTAGAATCAATTTAAACATCATGGCATAGACAGAGAACACAGGGGGCGAATACCTTCAACATATTGTCTAGCTAATACTCACTTTTACAGCTAACATAAGAATGCAACAATTATTTTTTTAAACAATTGTGATTTACACATGAAAGAAGTGATACTATCATGATATTCGAACAGATGAAAGACCCAACAGACAATCAAGGTATTTTCAATGTATAATTTCAGTTACATCACACTGTACATTTTGCTATAAATTCTGTGCCTTAGAAGTGTGTCCTGCACTATCACCTGATGAAGGAGCGGCGCTCCGAAAGCTCGTGTGCTTCCAATTAAACTTGTTGGACGATAACCTGGTGTTGTGTGAATTTTAACTTTGTACATCTAGGTCCAACACCGGCATCTCCAAATAATGACTGAGCAAACAGGCTCAATTAACCAGTTCCACACATCACTTTTCATATAACTACAAAAGAGAACATGTACTGGGTTTGGATGGAATGGATTAGGGTTGCTGAGGGATGGACCATAAATCTTTAAATCTTATTTTAAACTTGGATATGAGAGTATTAACAGAACACTGCAGGGTTCTATATACGTTCCACTCTCTTTATGAAACAGGCAGTTATAAAATAGCAGATCGGTTGCATAAAGAAAGGTCAGGTGGGCAAGTTTCTAGATTCCTTATTGACCAGTGTGAGGCTACTCCTGGTTTTAAGTGCCCTGCTACCACATCCTTTCATAACCTTGAGACAGAGCATTGAGACTGCTGCTCAGCAACACGCCGAAACAATTCTGTCCCTATGGGCCTCTTACAGAGAAAGAAGAGAAGGCTATTCAGCCCATTTTCGGCTGTTGCTACTTGAAAAGGTGGAAATCTAGAATATTGGCACATTTTGACAACAAGGAGAAAGTGACAACTGATGATACTGCAGATCAGAGCTGAAAAATGTGTTGCTCCTGCTCCTTGGATGCTGCCTGACCTGCTGCACTTTTCGAGCAATACATTTTTCAGCACATTTTGCCAGCAGAATCATTCAAAACAAAGAGCTGTATTGCTGCAGCTATATGAGGTGTTACTGAGAGGGGACCGGGAATACATTGTGTTGGTTATGTTTCTGTAACTGAGAAGGGATGGACCTCCATCAGATACAGTTTAACTGCTGCTCATAATCCACGGGTTGCTGTCTCATTTAATGTCTCGGGTCTGTTACACAAGGAGAAAGTGAGGACTGCAGATGCTGGAGATCAGAGCTGAAAATGTGTTGTTGGAAAAGCACAGCAGGTAAGGCAGCATCCAAGGAACAGGAGAATCGACGTTTCGGGCATAAGCCCTTCTTCAGGAACAAGGACAGGAGGAGGGCATTCAGCCTTTCCAGTCTATTACAGAGGGCCACGAGGAGCCCGTTCAGCCTCTCGAGCCTGTTACAGAGGGGCAGAAAGTGTTTCTTTAACTTTCTGTTACGCATAAATATTAATTTTAAATTAATTGAGGAATAGGAAAGACCTGATGTAAACATTAAAGTTCTAACTTTGAACAAGGCCAACTTTGAAAGGGATGGCGAGCCCTGTGCAAGGCTAATTGGAATACCCTATTCACAGGTAAAGGGATGGTTGGAAAATGCAAGGCCATCAAAACCTGTTTTCAGAGATTCCAGAGCCAACGTGTTCCTATTGGTGAGAGGGGCAAGGCTCGTGGGTGCAGGGAGTTCTAGATTGCTAGATATATTGATGCTTTGATCAAGGTAAGGAAGGATGCATATGTCAGGTAAACAGAGCTGAGATAAAGTAAATCCCGAGAGGAGTATGAGGGAAGTAAGTGCATAGTCAATGCGGAAATCGGGCCAGAAAAATGTGGACATGAGATGGCTTTAAAAATAGGGTTAACGGGGCATTGAAAAAATCCACAATTCCTTTAATGGCAAAAGATTAACTAGGGAGAGAACAGGGTCCCTTAAAGATCAGTCAGGCTACCTATGTGTGGAACCACAGCAGATTGGAGGGATACTGAACAAGAATTTCTCCTTAGTATTTACTGTGGCGGTGGTTACAAGAGCGAGAGAATGAATAAATATATAGTGATACATTGAAAAGTGTCTATATTACAAGGAGGTGTTTGACATTTTAAAACACATAAAGGTGAACAAATCACTGGGACCTGATCAGTTGTATCCCAAATGTTTGTGGGAAGCTGGGAAAGAGATTGGTCAGAATTTTGCTGTTATCTTTGTATCATTGATTTCCACAGGTGAGGTGTCAAAAGACAGGAGGACTGCTAACATAGTGTCATTATTTAAGAAAATAAGGAAAACAACAGGTAACGATAGATCGGTGAGCCTGACGTCAATGGTGACTAAATTGTTGGAGAGGATTTTTGGAAAAGGATCGACATGCATTTAAAAAGACAAGGACTGAAGAGGGTTTTGTCCATTGGAGATCACGTCCCACTGATTGGTGTATTTTTTTGAGGAAGTGATGAAGATGATTGACGACGGCAGGACAGTGGATGTTGTCTTTATGGAATTCAGTAAGAAAACCAATATGCTCTACATGGTAGACTGGTTAACAAGGTTAGACTGCCTGGGATCCAGGGAGAGCTCGGCATTTAGATCCAACATTTTCATGAATATTGGAGACAGGGCGTGACAGTGGACATTTGTTCATTAAACTTGGAGACCTGTGACCAGTGGCGTGCTGCAAAGATCAATAATGGGTCCACTTCATTTTGTGACTTATACAAATCATTTGCATTTGAGTATATGAAGTATGGTCAGCAGATTTGTAGATAATAACAAATTTGGTGGCATCGTCGACAGTGAAGAATGATCTCTCAGACTATAATGGGACCTTGTTTAGGTGAACCGAGGAGTGGCAGATAGAGTATATTTTAGTTACGTGTGAGGTGTTGCATTTTGGGAAGACAAATCAAGTCAAGATATATCGGTAGTGCCCTGTTGAAAGCTGCCAATGAAGGAGAACTCCATAGAAATTATCGAATCCCTACAGTTATGAAACAGGCTTTTCGGCCCATCGAGGCCACACCGACCCTTTAAACAATATCCCACTGGACAAACACATGCCCTATCACTCTGAGCCTGCATTTCCCATGGCTAATCCACCTCCCCTACACATCCCTGGGTACAGTGCGCAATTTAGCATGGCCAATCTACCCTTACCTGTATATCCTTATCCTGTCAGAGTAAAACATAGTATCCGGAGGAAACTCACGCATACACGGGGAGAATGTACAAACACCACACAGCCAGTCATTCAAGGATGGAATTAAACCCAGGTCGCTGCCCTGTGAGGCAGCAAAGCTAGCCTTGTGGTGCAGGTTCTCCGTTCCTTTAAAGTGCCGTCACAGGTAGATAGCGCAGTGATGAAGGTACTTGGTGATCTTCCCTTTATTGGTGCGTGCTTGAGTCGAAACATTTGCATGACAAAATCTGTAATATTGCCTTTCATTCTGGTCACCCTGCTGTCGGAAAGGCGTTGTCAAACTTGAAAGGATGCAGAAGAGATTTAAAAGAATGTTGCAGGTGTTGGAGGGTTAGAGTTATAAGGAGAGTTTGAATAGGCTGGGGCTATTTTCAAGTGTTGAGGCTGAAGGGTGACCTTAAAGAGGTTTATAAAATCATGAGGGGCATAGATAAGGTAAACAGTCAATGTCTTTTCCCAGGATAGACGAGTCCAAAATTGGAAGACAAAGGTTTAAGGTGAGAGGAGAAAGATTTAAAAAGGGACATGAGGGACAACATTTTCACACAGAGACTGCTGTGTGTATGGATTGAACAGCCAAAAGAGGTGGTGGAGGCAGGTACAGTTACACCATTTAAAACGCATTTGGATGGATATATGCATGGGAAGTGTGTAGAGGGAGATGGGCCAATTGCTGGCAAGGGGGACGAGATTAATTTAGGATATTTGGCGGTATGGATGACCAGACCGAACGATCTTTTTCCTTGCTGTACATCTCTGAGAGTCTATTGACTCTTCAGTGTATAACACTGGAACAGGAGGAGGCTATTCAGCATCTGAATTCTGTCAGTCGGCTTGTTTGTTCAATTACAGAGAGTCAAATACAAAAATACATCATTCAGATTTTGATGGTGTTTTACAGAAACAGGGGAAAGGTCTTTGGTCAAGAAAAAGCTGTAAAGAATGTGAAGAGGCCATTCAGTCGCTCACCTCAATTCCACAGGAGAAGCAGGTGAGCACAGAGCTATTGGAACCTGTTACTCAGGAACAGGAGAAGGGCATGTATTTTCACAAACTTGGGATCAGGAGGCAATCATTCAACTGCTTGAAACTGGGACACAGGAACAGGAGACTCAACCGTTCGAGACTGGGACACAGGAACAGGAGGCAGTCACTCATCTGCTCAAAACTGGGGCACAGGGACAGGAGACAGTCACTCAACTGTTCGAGACTTGGACACAGGAACAGGAACCAGTTATTCAACTGCTCAAAACTGGGGCACAGGGAAATCTGGAGGCTACTGAGGCCTGAGGATCCTGTTACGCAGGAACAGGAAGAGGTGACTCACTCCCCACCAGTATGGGACACTGAGAGAGAGGGGGAGTTTGCTTGGAATAAACAGAAATATATGAATAAGTTACATTAGTAGTCCATTAAATCCTACCCCACCATTCACTAAGACCACGGCTGATCTGATGGTGATTCCCTCATTCCATTTTACGGAGATTGTCCTCTCTGCAGCCTCTGCTCCATTTTTTTGGTCTGGTCATGTTGCCGACACAGATGCTGTACAGTCACCATGACTCATCCAGAGGGATGGGTCTAACCGGATGAGTCAGGATTTGAAGGGTCCAATCAGCTTGAATACAAATTCACTACAGTAAAGAAAAATAACACATAGAGAGAGAATACGACGCCTTAAAATCCAAAATGGGCATGCATGTGTAAAACTTTAAGAGATGGGTGAGGTCCTCAATTTCCCCTCTGTGTTTATCATAAAGAAAGACATGAAGACCTGTGACTTTTGGGAGGTTAATTGTGATATCTTGGGACAGTCCATATCACAGTAGAGGTGCTGTTGGACATATTAGAATACACAAAGTCAGATAAATCTCTTGGTCCTGACCAGATATACCTAAGCGCACTGCACGAGGCGAGAGAAGATAGTTCAGGGGCAAGTTCCTGGAAGACTGGGCAGTAGCAAATGTAGTGCCCTTATTCAGAAGGGCTGCAAAGAAAAGCCTGGGAAATACAGACCAGTAAACTTCACATCTGTTTCTGGAAACCACTTGAGAAGGTTGGGAGATATAAGATATGCATGCATTTGGGAAGACAGAGCTTGACTTGGAGCAGTCAGCATAGCTTTATGCATGGCATATCATGCCTGACAAATTTTGATAGACTTATTTGAAGACGTGACCAGGAATGTTGACGAGGGCAGGGTGGTGGACATAGTCTATATGGATTTCAGTAAGGCCTTTGATAAGGTTCCACATGGTAGGCCGCTCTGGAAGAGTAGATTACATGGACTCCAATGTAAACTGTCAAATTGGCAACACAGTTGGCTTGACATTATGAAGCAAATGGCTATGGTAGAGTTATGCTTGTCGGACTGGAGGCCTGTGACTCGTGGAGTTCCTCAGTGGTCGATCCTGGGCCCATTGATGTTTGTTATCTATATCAATGATTTGGACCAGAGTGCACAACGCAAGGTTAGTAAGTTTGCAGATGACACTAAATTAGGAGACATCATTTACAGTGAGGAACGTTATCAGAAATTGCAGCAGTACCTTGATCAGCTGGGGAAGTGGGCTGAGAAATAACAAATGGAGTTTAATATAGATAAGTGTGACGTCTTGCATTTTGGAAAGTCAAATCCAGGTAGGAGTTTAATGATGAATGAGAGGGCCTTAAGGAGTGTAGTGGAACAAAAGGACGTTGGAGATCAGGTGCGCAGTTGTCTGAAATTTGAGTCACATAATACACAGGACAGTGAAGAAGGCTGTTGGCACATTGGCCTTCATCAACGCATTGAGTATAGAAGTTGGGACGTTATGTTGCAATTTTACAGCATGGTGGTAAGGCTGCAGTTGGAGTATTGTGTTCAGTTTTGTTCACCTTGCTCTAGAAAGGATATTATTGAACTAAAAAGTATGCAGAACGAATTTCCGAAGATGTTTCCTGGGCTAAAGGCTCTAAGTTATAGGCAGAGGTTGGACAGGTTAGAACTTATTTCATTACAGTGTAGGAAACCGAGGGGTTTTTATAGAAGTGTAACTCTTATAAAATCATGAGAGGTGTGCATGGGGTGAATACTTCAAATTTGTTTCCCAAGGTTGGTGAATCTTGGACGAGAGGGGATCAAGTAATGTTTGGAATGGATAAAAAAATATAAAAAGGAAACTGAGGGGCAACTTTTTTACATAGAGTGTGGTACGCATAAGGACTGAGCTTTCAGTGGAAGTGATTGAGGTGGGTCTAATAACAACATTGAAAAGGCAATTGGACAAATACACAGATAGGAAAGGATTAGAGGGATACATAGCAAGGGCAGGGAAATGGGGTGAGTCTGGATGTACATTTTGGTTGCCATGGACCAGCTGGGCCAAATGGACAGTCGTACTGGCAGTCTCGTGCAAAATGACTGTAAATGAGTGTGTTTTGGGGTGGAGACAGCATGGGGGGGTGGAGACTGAGATAAAATGTCATGGAGGGATGTGTTCACAGGTTTCAGAATGAAGGCATTTCGATAGTATCATCCAACACTGGTCAGTATTTCGAAGAATTATGAGTGAAAGGGATATTTCTGTGAGTTCAGGCGATGGAGAGTTTTGGATGAGCATTTGTTCTGCAGCTTTGTCACTAGAAATGAGGACAGCAGAGTCTTCACCTCACTGGGCTGAATCTAACAAAAAACTGTCGCAGTGACATTTTCATTGAGTGTGACAGAGGGGTTGTCTGCACGAGGCCGAGCTCGTTTCCTGGTGCTATCTTACCAAACTCATCTCATTAACTACCCACCCCACTCCATAGTGTCCCTCTCATACAATTCCAGCCCCAGTCTGCCACCCATCATGAGTGGTGGTACTCACAATCGCCCGGATGCCCCTGGATATTCTGTGATCCGTGACACTGGTGCCATATTTAAAAGGCCAATGGGCACACGGTTGCGCTTTCTCAGTTTGGAGCTGCCCTGCACATTTTCCCCAAGCATGGCAGCGAAGTGGAAATTACACCACGGTTTGTCGACAGCAGCACGGAGGTCCTGGTGGATGGGCTAGTATAAAAGGGGACCATGTTCTTCCCAGAGGGGGCCACACTACCAGACCTACCGAGCATGGTCTGTTCTCACCACCCAGCTCAGTGCAGTATCTGCGGTCTGAAGAAATGTCCATCAATACAGGACAAGCATCAATAACCTTCCCCACTCTGTAGGGATAAGGGTCACCGTATTCTCTCTGCTCCCTCACACTCACATAGCACCGACCCCGAACAAGGCTCATGGTCCACCACTCTCAGTACTGCATGCAGCACCTTGCCTCTCTTTCTCTCTTGCCTTTCTCATGCCCCCACATCGTTATAGGATATTCTGGGGAATGCCAATTATGGAATATTCTAGGTATTATTCCAACTTAGTCCCAGTTTCAGGAAAACGGCTGTGCCCCAGTGTGTAACACGAAAGAGGATGGAGTAGACATGTACGTTTTTCAAATCACACACAATTAAAATCCATCATAAGGACATTCAGTACTTCAAATATGTTCCAACATTCAATATGTTTGGGGTGATCTGATGGTCTTCTCAGCTCCATGTTACAGAAACTTTCAGTCATTCAACCCCCAGCTTCCTGTTACCGAGCAGACGATTCTCAGACACTTCATACCCCGGGTATGTGTTCAGAAGGCATTTCCCATGGGGACGGATTCTCCTTACAATACATTTCATCTGATTTATAAATTCATGCAACAATCAGCATGCTTTCCTCAGACCATTCAAAAACATGCACTTATTTTATGGTTATCGGTATCCAATCACATTTAGTCATCCTGGTCATTTCACTTGTCTCACCTTATTGTATTCAGCCAAAGACAGCTTCCAAACACTTGTCTCATTATAAAATACAATTTCTAGCAGATAACATTCTTGTCCCAAATACACCTTTTTCCTTGTCATTAAAATTTCTCTTGCCCTTTTTCTGCGGCTGAAGCAGTAATCACCTGCTTCTCTGTATTGGATCTGTAAGTGTCTTTTAAAATTGTGTTTTTTAATCAAATCTCTAATCTGGGAAAAAAAACCGAAGAAGTCTCTACTCCGTAGTCCATAATTACGAGTTACTTGATCAAACGGTATCATTGTTTCTCCTTCAAGTAACACGTGGTTTGCACTGCTGACTCACCGCACCAAGGTCAACTGTGACTGCGTAGGTTTCCTCCCACAGTCACAAACATGTGCAGGTTAGATGACTTGGCCATTACTCAATCGCTCATCGTGTTCCAGGATATGTAAGTTGGGGCATTAATCAGGGTAAATATAAGATGGGAGGGGAACGGATGTGGGTGGGTTACTCTTCAGAGGATCGAAGTGGACTTGCTGGGCCAAATGACCTGTTTCCACACTGTAGGGATACTACTAATTCTAAATCGCCCAAACAAGGTACCCCCCTCGCTGCCCACAGTTTAAACCAGGAATCCATTATCCCCGGTATACCAATTATAGGGTAAGAAACATGGTTTTGGCTGTATTGCCTCGATCTGACGCATTGTCCTTCAAGTTTTAACAGTATTGATAATCATTATTTTATGACAATATTCCATAAATGTTGTCATTTTATCTAAGAACAACAGACTAATAAGGGTTCACTTTGTCTGAGAGGGCTCAATGTCTAGCCATATTGATGTCGAGACCTCAGCGGCCCAGGCACTAACATACGATTAAAAAAAACGTAATTGATTGCTTTTAATCGGGGAGATCTACTCCTCACAATCTGCGGGGCAGTTGCAATTTTATTAGCTAGATAAAGAATCGTTTATGGTGCCAAATAACAGAGCTAAATCAGCCATTATGTTTCCGAAATATCTGTCTGGGAAACATCATAGAAAGCATTCGCACGGGACGAAGGAAATGAGGAAGTTCATTCGTTTTAATAAAAGCTATCGGACCTAGCCAGGATATTGAAAATGCCTCCCATCTTTGAAGGTCTTGTTTAATTTTGTCAAACAAATGGACATAGTTCACATTAAATAAATGATCAAAGACAAATGTAATGAATATACTGAAATAGGGAAACCACCCCCGTGACCATTTAAAAGGAAACCAGGATTTGCCCTCAGTATCAGGTATTTCCCTAAGACCTCCCATAGGCATGGCCTCCAACTTTGTAAAATTAATCTTATTGCGAATTAATGCATTGCATCACATGAACTACCGAAATTGCGGGATTTGACAAAAAAACATAAGACCCTCATCTGCATACAATGTAATCTCACGCGACTTCTATCCCACTTCTGGGGCAGATGTGTTGGCATCCCGACGGATGGTCTCCGGCAGTGGCTCAATCACCAACGTAAACAATAATGTTGAAAGGTGTCAGCCTTGTCGGCTGCCTGGAGAAATATTAATATTACTGGATGGCACACCATCAGTGAGAACCGCAGCCAGAGGATCGCTGTAAAGGACCCTCACCCACTTGATAAAAACTTTGCATAGACCAGAAGAGATCCGGCCACTCAACCCAATCAAATGCCTTCTCTCGTCTAAAGAGATCAATAATCCCTGGACAGATTGTTGTTGACACTCTTGGATCATATTGAGTAACCTCTTAACATTGTCGGAAGATCTGCGGCCCTTTATAAAGCCTCTTTGGTTAGAGAAGGCAGCAAAGTTTCCAACCTTAATGCACGGGTCTCAGACAAGATTTTGAAACCAACATTTAAATGTGAGATTGGCATGTAAGAAGCACAATCCTCCAGGGTCTTCCTTTCTTAAGCATCAGAGAGATATGAGCCTCTTTTAAGGATGGAGGGAGGGGTTACTGACTGTATGAGTGACAGAACATGTTAAACATCAGCCCTGACAATAGGTTTATAAATTATATATAAAATTCACTAGGAAATTCATCAAGAACGTGCACCTTTGCATTCTGAAGCTGCTTTCCACCCTCCTGTGCTGACAATGGTGTATTAAGACACAATACTTATTAAGGGGTTACTCCTGGAATACCCAGGTTCTTGAAAAATGACTCCATCTTAATCCATCTATCCTCAAAATGTTCAGTCTGAAATAATTCGGAGGAAAATCTCGGACAGGCTTCATTAATCTTTTTGGAATCGGAGGGAAGGATCCCAGTACCTTCCCTAATTGAGGTAATGGCTAAAGAGGGGCGCTCGTTTTCCTGGCAAGTTAGGCTAAATACTTGCCTGGCTTATCACCTTGTTCAAACAGCCTTTGTTTTTCAAAAGTAAGTTCCTTCCTTCCTGTTTGTGTGAGCGAGGAATTCACTGCAGACAGAAGCGTTGTGATCCTCTGCAGATTAGGCACTGAGAGGCTATCACAGTATTCCGTCTCGGCTGTCCTCAGCTGTGCCTCAAGCCAGCGTTCCTGCTCCCCCTTCTGACTCTTCCTGAGGAATAACTATTCCCTTGGCATGAGCGTTAGCAGTTTCCCATAGAATGGATGTGTTACTGGTTGAATCTGAATTAATGGCTAATAAAGATCTGAAACCTTTACAGAAATACTCAATGAACTAACTAGCCTTAAGAAAAAAAGGATCCATTCCCCAGCGTCTCGAAACTGTTATACTGCTTCATGGTCAGAAATGGTAATTTTCCCAATTGTGCAGGATGCCACCGAATCTAAGATTGTTGCAGGGATGGAGAAGAGATCAACATTCGTGTGGCATTTATGCGGGTTATAGGAGAAAATAAAATCCCTACTTGTGATGTGGATCTGCCTCCAAACATCCACCAGCTCTCGTTCTGCACAAGAATCAACTAATTTCTTACATTATGACGAGGGTATTGGGTGACCTTTGGACATTCTGTCCACTGTGGGGTCCATAAGACTGTTGAAATCATCTACACTAATGCACCATGAGACAAGATAACTTAATTTGGAAAATGCATCCACCACGGTTTTAAGAGGGTGCGCCGGGAGGCAATAGCCATTCAAAATACTGTATTCTTTCCCACAGTTCAAGGGTTTGGGGATTATGATCCTCCTGTGAATGTCTAATGTAATCTATTAATTTAATTGGAAGATTCTTCCTATCCAATATGGCTTCTCCCCTACTCCTACTATTAATAAAACGAGAAATAAACCCGACCAAACCCGCCCTGCTGTAATGTCAAATGTTCCTTGTCATCAAGGTGCATCTCCTGCAATAGGACAACATCCACCCTCTCCTTTCTAAGACTAGAAAGTACATTTTTCCTCTTGACTGGACGATGGCTCCGCTTCTTGTTCCAGGTACACCATTTCAGAACATCATTATGCATCACACGCTGTAGCAACATTTGAGCTCTAGAGCGGAAGAACTCGAATTACACATCACTGATCATGAATGAAAAAAGACTCATAGAGCTTAAAAACAACACAAACTAAGACTACTACATCTAACAAGCTCTCAAAACTTTCCAAAACTAAACACACAAAAAAACAAAAAAAGAAACAAAATCCAAAGTGCAAATGACACTCCATAGGGAATTTATCCCCTCCCCCTCCCACCACCACGCCCAACCAGTGGGGACGGTTACATACCCGAAAACGTCATCTTCTGCCCGCTACCAATATGACATCCAGAGCAATTAACAACAAAAATCGAGCTTCAACTGCCCTTTGGTCGGTATTTAATCATCACAACCAGCTTTGTAACCCATTCCAGCTTGAGCCGTATACCAGACACAAGCAAGGAAAGAGAAAAAACGTAGTAATACTAATGAAGAAGTTAAAAGTGAGTATTCTACCCATCTACCCATCCCCGACTATAATTTAACACTGGTTGATACCAGAAAAATCCAAGAAAGTTTATTTAAGAGAGAAACATGATTATTGAAACATCTATCTTACTTTAAAATGTCACAAAGTTTTCACTTTCTCTGGAGTGTCAGACGAGTGTATGGATCCATTGAAAGCAATACTGAGCACCGCTGGGTACATTAAGGAATACTGAGTCCAGAGTTTCCTTACTCTTCTCTTGATATCATCAAAAGATTTTCTTTCCTGAATCACCGCCGTTGAAAAGTCCTGAACGAACATAATCCTGGAGCCCTCGTGAATAAAAGCAATCGGATCTTTCCCCTGGGTTCTGGAAGATTCCATCAGTCTTTGTTTATCCCCATAAATATGTAATCGCACAAGGACAGGGCGAAGGTATTGGTCTGAGTCTGACCTCCGCACCATAACCCAAAGAACTGCCTCAGTCTTCACCTGTCCCTTTTCAGTTTTGAAGTGAAGGAATCGCGGCAGCCAGTTCTCAATAAACTCACCCGCTGACCACCTTCCGTTCGGTCCAGCAAACGGACGCTGTGAACATTCTTCATCCTACCCCTGTTCTCGAGGTGGCCGTCATGTTCAGTTAAGGTATGGACCTGGCTGTCAAAGGCGAGGATCCTCTCCTGAAAGGAATTGATCGCGGTCTCTGTCACTGCAGTTTGGGGCTTGACATCGTCTGTTCTGGTTCCAAGGCTGTCAAGTTGCTGCTCATGTTTTTGGGGAACGGCTGGGAGCGGCTCTCGCCACGGCTGAACCCTTCTTCAATCATGGCTTCAATCATTTCACAAAACTTGGTGCACTCAGTGACCAAGGCCTGGTGAGTAACTGGGTCCATGGAATGAGCAGAGTGAGTTGCAGCTACAGCCTCAGGCAGGCTCGATGCTTCTGACGGGTGCACCGTGTGTTGGGACTTACTCGATCCTTTCCCGTGTTTTGTCATTTCCACTTGACAAAACGGGATTAGTAAAGATTCTATCGCTCTTTTAGTGTTGCGTTTTATGTAAATGGGATGCGATGGGTTAGAGAACCACTTTGCCCTTGCTGTGATGCAGAGCCCAGCAAAGCAGACCTTCCGGATCGCCTCCATCTTGGATTCTCACTTAATGTTTTATCAATATTATCATTTAATTTTGCATTATATTCCTGGATGTTCTGGACCCGTGTAATTTGATACCACTGTCTACATTTTCCCCTACACTGCAAATTGCTGCCCATTCCTCGATAATCCTTGACTCTGTTGTTATTTATGAACCTTCTGTCGGTGCCTCAAAAATATTCAATATTTCTGCCTCCAATAGTATGTTGAGAAAACAATTATAAACATTATGATCTGAGTGTGAGATTTGTTTTTTTGTGTCTCCTTATTACATTGAAAGCAGTTCAGAGATGTTTCATTTCATGTATTCCTGGGGTGAAGGGCTTATATTATGAAGGCTTTTAAAGGTTATTCTTGGAATGAGAATGAAACATACAAGGCGTTGATAAGAGTGGATTAGGGATGTACCCACTGGGTGTTTGTATAGTCCAAATTTATTGTCATTGTCATAGAATCTCTACAGTGTGGAGGCAGGGCATTACGTCCATTACGTCCGCACTGATGCACCAAACATCATCCTACCTGGACGTGCCCTCCTACCTTATCCATGTAACCCTACATTTCCCATAACTAACCCACCTAACCTACACATCCCTGCGCACTATGGGCAATCCAATTTAAAGTGCACATTTTTGGATTGTGGCAGGAAATTGGAGCACTGGGAGGAAACCCACACAGGTATGGGGAGGATGTTCAAACTCCACAGAGAGGGTCGCCCGAGGTTTGAATTGAACCCAGCTCCTTGGTGATGTGAGGAAGCAGTGCTACCCACAGATCCACCATACTCCTCCGTTAGTTCTGTGAGTAACTTATGGCTGACTAAAGAAATCTGCCTGACTTGTTCTTATCAATGAACCTGACCCAGTCTGAGACCTTTATCATCGGCCATATCACCAAGCTAGTTACATTTACAATTTGTTGTGAGCAGTGGAGGGGTGGGACTAGAAAAGGAAATAGTGACACCCTTCATTCTCAGTCACAAATGGAGTGAGAAGAAATTCACAAAGTGGGAATTCAGTCAAGTGGAAATCCTCTTTCCTCGAAGTTTGGGATGGCTGAATCTTTATATTATATCGAGACTGGCTTCGTCTGATTTTCCATAGACAGGTGAATCAGGGATAATGGTGCATGGAGAGAAAAGTGCAGAAGGGAGCACAATGAGATGAGCCATGACCTTACTTACTGGTGGAGTCGTGTTAAAAGGTCGATTGGCCCACTCCTATCCCTCAGCCCTGTCTTCTGATGTTCCATTCAGCCCTTCGGACCTGCGAATCGAGGCCACTCCGATGGTTAGGTGTAGTTTTGGAAATGTACTTGGAAAATCCAGGCTGGATCAGGAAGTGACCCTCACCCCCAATCCCTGTTTCCAGTCTTCCCATCTCTGTAACTTCTGCTCTATATTTAAGTCATGTCCCAGACCCAAATTCGCTGTGACTACAGCCCCAAACCCCACCCAGGGTTAACTCAAACAAATCCTCTGCTCATCCGAATGTAGCATTTACACAACACAACTTCCAAGAAAATACTCAGTTACTTTCCAAAAGCATAACATGTGAAATTATTAAAGAGGAACAACAGTAGGCTATTTGGCCCCTCAAGCTTGCCCTGTATTTTAATGCAGACATGGCTGATGTACTCCAGGACTCGACTCCACTTTATGGCCGACTCCTTGAGGAGAGTGAATGAGGTATATACCCGCTGGGTGTTTGTACAGTCCAAATTTGTTGTCCCTCCACACCTTTTCGGGTCAGGGAATTCCAGATATTCACTACTTTCTGAGAGAAGACATCACTTTGCATCTCAGACTGAAATCCATGTTCCATATTCTGTATCTATCTCCTCAAGTTCGGGACTCCACCCATGAATAGTAACAACTTCTCAACATCTACAGTGTCAACCCCTCTCTGTGTCTTGTATTTTTCAGCAGTATCACTCCCAGTTACTTGCTGCATCAGCTTTCTAACTTTATGTTTCATACACAGGAAGACTCCAATCCCATCGTACTGCTCCTTTTCTGGAAGTCCTCTCCATTAAATAACAGCCTGCCTTTGGTTCTCAGTGTCATCCACAAACTCGGATGTATGTTGCACTCAACTCCCTCTTTCAGGCTATCAGTATAGATTGTAAATAACTGATGCCATTGGACTCATCGCTGTGGTTCTCCAGCAATTCCCCTTTATCATGAAGATTCATTTATCCTGACTCTCCGATTTCTATGTGCGAACCAATCATCATCCCATGTTAATTCATTATCCATCATCCTACGACCTTCTGTCATGTGTAAGAACTTTTATTTTGTAATACTTTGTGGAAAATCTCTGGAAAGCCTGGTGTCTACCAGATCCCCTTTATCAAGTCTGCTTGTTACATTCTCAGGCATCTCCAGAAATACTTTGCATAATTCTACAGGGCAAAGTATAATTTTCCTTTGACAAACCCACTCGGACCCTGCGTGAAGCTTTTCTAAATGTCCATGCTGGCCAAGTTTTCCAAATTAAGCTCGTCCCACCTGCCTTCATTTGGCCCATGTGCCTCGAAATGTCTCCCATTCATATATGTGTCCAAATGAGTTTTAAATGATGTACCTGTACTGGCATCTACAACACTTCCTCTGACAGCTCATTACATACCCAACCACCCTCTGTGTAAAAAAGTTGCCCCTTCATTCCTTTTAAGGCTTTCCTCTTTCACCTAAAACCTATGCCTTCTATGGCTGAACTCCCCCATGCCGTTGGAAAGATCTTGGCTATTCACTCTATCCGTATCACTCATGGTTTTCGAAACTTTTACAATGTCACTACCCAACCTCCTACACTCCATCTGATACTAACTTCAAGAACAAGCACTTAAAGATAAGCACTGCAAATTTAAACAATATTAAACATGACAGGTAAACAATACTCAGATCAACATCATATGGTGATTTGTTTTTCTCCATATTACAATACTAAAGCAGCATGAAACGCTTACTAGTGCCAATAAGAAGTCAAACACCTGGATTATTTTGTCTAAAGGGGGCGATGATCTCGACAGTGAAAACGTATCTATGGCCAGATCGATATAATGCCACATAGTTAACATTCTCCCTCTTGGTCTCCCTATGACCTTGTGTGGTTGTGTCTTCTTTATCTTGCACTCAATAGAGAGAACCACTTTCACCATTCACACCTTAAATTAAACACATTTTACATCATCCACTCGTTAACCAGTGCTAAAAGCCCGTTTATCTTTCCTACACCCTCTTTTCCCTGTCACCCATCCCCACCTCTGACAAGGGATTAAAAATCCCAGGTTCCAATCCTTTTCAGTTCTGAAGAAGTGCCACACTGGGCTTGAAATGCTAACGCTGTTTCTCTGTCTCTGCAGATGGTGACAGACCTGGTGAGTTTCTCCAGAAATGAATAGGCACAGAACAAATCTTCACTAAAACAAATAACTATGGATACTGGAAATAAAAATACAAAAATTGTTGGAGAAACTGGGAGCTTTGTAAAGGGTCACTGGACCTGAAAGTTTACCTCTGCATTCATTCCAGAAGATGCTGCAACATTTTCAGTAATTTCTTCAGCAATTACTGTTTTTGGACAATTTCCAAAGAAGGATGTCAATGATGCTCAAGCATCCCGTCCAACCTGGAGCGCCGTACACTGGGGATTGAACGATCATGCATGGTGCACAAGTTCCTTGACTCTGAAACTGCATGAGACTGACATCACTGACACTACAGAGCTCTTAATCATGGTCAGGGAGAAAAACAGAGGGAAATACATTCACTTCAAATACCGAAGTTGACATTGTGGAAAAGAAACGATTTAGGTTATTACCTTAAATGGATTGAGATAAAGTAGCAAATTGGGGGCGTGACACCAGGGAGATGCCATCAGCAGAATGAGAATATGAAAATGGAAGTGTTACCGCATCAGAAACCAGGTTAGGTCACTGAATACAGGGCTGATGCCAATGTCGGAATCATGTGCACCTAAACCTGTTGACAACCCACACATAACTGCTTGCATTCCAAACAGCAGAAATAACGTCTGATGGAGAAGGGGAAATGATCCCTAGACTAACAGATCCGATCTAAGCTCTGTCGTCCTGCTAAATCCAATCATAAATGTCGATGGATTATTAAACAATTTACTGGAGCAGAGGACGCCACAAATATCCTCATCCTAAATATCGTAACAACTCTAAATCAGTGAAAAAAAAGTCAAGGATATGGTGTCTGCACTACCCTCAGCCAGAGGTGTTGACTGGAAGATCAAACTCACCCTCATCATGATGCCCACACACTCACGGATGCCAGTATTCAAGCAATTCGATTTGCTGTACGTGACATGAAATAACAGCTGGACACAGTAGATACGATAAAGGCAATGGACCCTGAAACCATTCCTGCAATGGGACTGAAGACTTGTGCTGCACAACAAGCCGCGTCCCTGGGGAAGCTGTTTCATTCCAGCTCCAACTCTGACATCTCCCTGCCAGTGTGGAAAATTGCTCAGCTATGTCCAGTCCCCGAAGAGGAGAATAATTACAATCTGACCAATTGCCACGTCGGACTCTCTTCACGACAGTCAAATTGGTGGGAATTATTTTTGACAGAGCTGTCAAGTAGCACCCAAATAATCAGTTCCTTTTGGTTTCCGATAGGTCCCCATGTGGAGATGATGTTGTTGTGGAAATATCATTGGATTACGAATCCAGACCAGGATAATGCTCTGGCAGCTAGTGGAAGTTAAAAAAAATTAATAAAATATCGAGTCCGAAAATCTGGTATCAGTAATATTGAGCTTGTGTCCAATGTTGATTTTAAACATTGATCTCCTTCCCCAATGTACTTTCTGGAAGTGAATCTCCCGTGCTTTCCTAGTCTGGCCTAAAAGTGACTCCAGACGCACAGATCAACTCTTCATTGGTCTCTGAATCGATCAAGTAAGACACTCAATCGTATCAAACTGCTTTGGGGTCTTAAAGGATAAAACCGGACAGAACACCTGGCACCAGCCTCGTTATCAGAAAATGGAACGGGAAACACAGTCCTGTTGATCCTGCAGAGGCCTCCTTCCTTACATCTGAGAGCTTGTGACAACATTTACAGAGCATTCCCACAGACTGCACACAAACATCTGGAAAGGAGGAGGTCGTTCAATACGTTGAGCTTTCCTCATGCTAGTTCATGACCGAATATCTCCTCAATGCAGTTTTCCCCATACAATGTTCATATCCCATAATATGTTTAAACATTGTGAAATATAAAACAAGAACTGATGTAGTGCTTTCGGCCCATCAAGTTTGATTCTCTATTCAATATACACGCGGTTCTTTGATAAGGCTTGTGTATTAAATACGATTTGACTGTTTTCTTTAAAGTGAACTATCATCCCTGCTTCCAATCTGTCTCACACTGTCAGTTTTTAATATATTTTCTCGGACTGGTGAGGCCAGGAATAGGGCGATAATGGACTTGAACTTGTGGCTGGGGAACTGGCCCAGGAAGCAGAGATTTAATTTCTTGGATCACTGGGTATGTTTTGTGGTAAGCATAAATTATACAAGAGAGATGGTTTGCACCTTAATAGGTTGGGGGACCAGCATTCTGGCAGGCAGGTTTGCAACTGCAACACAGCTGCATTTAAACTAAGTAGCGAGGGGGAGGGGACTAACTGGATGTTTAAGAAGGAAATTGAAGGGAAAGTTAGAAAAAGGGAAGTCAAGAAACACAACTGTATCAATGACGCAGAAAACCCAAAAAGGGATCATGCTGTAAGGTTGAGTGAAATAGGGGTTTTTGGGAAGGGTGAGGATAGTAACAAATTAAAAATACTATATATGAATGCAGGAAGCATTAGAAATAAGATGGATGAGCTTGAGGCTGTTTTGGAAATTGGCAGATACGATATTGTGGGGATAACTGAGACGTGGCTTCAAGTGGACAGGGCCTGGGAAATGAATATTCAAGGCTACACGTGCTATCGCATGAACAGACTGACGGGCAGAGGGGGTGGGGTGGCCACATTGGTAAGGGATGATATTCAGTCCCTTGCGCGGGGGGACCCAGAATCAGGGGATGTAGAGTCAGTGTGGATAGAGCTGAGAAATTCTAAGTGTAAAAAGACCCTCTTGGGAATTATCTACAGGCCCCCAAACAGTAGTCTGGATGTGGGATTTAAGTTGAATCAGGAGCTGAAATTGGCCTGTCACAAAGATGTTACTACAATTGATATGGGGGATTTCAACATGCAGGTAGACTGGGAGAATCAGGTATTGGACCTCAAGAAAGAGAATTTGTGGAGTGCCTCCGAGGTGGATTCTTAGAACAGCAAGTGCTGGAGCTTAATAGGGAGTAGGTAATTCTAGATATGGTATTATGCAACAAACCAGAATTGATCAGGGACCTCGAAGTGAAGGAGCCATTGGGAAGTAGTGACCATAATACAATAAGCTTCAATCTTGAAAGGGAGAGGATACGATCGGAAGTGACAATATTTCAGTTGAATAAAGGGAACTATGGAGCTATGATGGAGGAGCTGGCCAAAGTTCAAGGTGCAATGCCTTAGCAGGGATGACAGTGTAGTAGCAATGGCGAATATTTCTGTGTATAATGCAGAAGATGCAGGATAAGTTCATTCCAAAAAGGAAGAAAGATCCCAGGAGGAGGCATGGGTGGCCGTAGCTGACGAGGGAAGTTATGAAACATATAAAGTTAGAAGAGAAAAAATATAACGTAGCAAAGATAAGTGGTAAAACGGAGGACTGGGAAGCTTTTACAGAAAAACAGAGGATTACTAAGAAGGAAGTACGGAGAGAAAAAATGAGATACGAAGGTAAACTGGCCAAAAATATAAAGGAGGGTAGCAAAAGCTTTTTTAGGTATGTGCAAAGCCATAAAAAATGGTTAAGACTTAAACTGGGCCCTTGAAGACAGAAACAGGGGAACATATTACAGGGAACAAAGAAATGGCAGAAGAATTAAATTGGTACTTCAGATCTGTGTTCACTGGGGAAGACGCAAGCAATCTCCTTGAGGTAACAGTGGCTGAAGAACCCGAACTGAAGGGAATTTATATTTGTCAAGAATTGGTGTTGGAGAGACTGTTAGGTCTGAAGGTTGATAAGTCCCCGGGGCATGATGGTCTACATCCCAGGGTACTGAAGGAGGTGGCTCGAGAAATCGTGGATGCGTTGGCGATTATTTTCCAGAATTTCATAAATTCGGGATCAGTTCCTGCGGAATGGAGGGTGGCTAATGTTGTATCACTTTTTCAAAAAGGTGGGAGAGAGAAAACAGGAAATTATAGACCAGTTAGTCTGACCTCACTGGTGGGAAAGATGCGGAGTCAATTATAAAGGACGAACTTACGACACATCTGAATAGTAGTAACAGGCTAGGTCAGAGTCAGCATGGATTTATGAAGGGGAAATCTATTTTTCTGGAATTTTTTGAAGATGTAACTCTGAAGATGGACGAGGGAGATCCAGTAGATGTAGTGTACCTGGACGTTCAGAAAGCTTTTTATAAAATCCCACATAGGAGGTTAGTGAGCAAAATTAGGGTGCATGGTATTGAGTGCAAAGTACTAACTTGGATTGAAAGTTGGTTGGCTGACAGGAAACAAAGCATACTGATAAACAGCTCCATTTCGGACTGGCAGGCAGTGACCAGTGGGGTACCGCAGGGATCAGTGCTGGGACCGCAGCTTATGACAATATATATTAGTGATAAAGAAGATGGCATGAGTAATAACATAAGCAGATTTGATGATGATACAAAGCTGGGTGGCAGGGTGAAATATGAGGAGGATATTAGGCGATTACAGGGTGACCTGGACAGGTTAGGTGAGTGGTCAGATGCATGGCAGATGCAGTTTAATGTGGAACAAATGTATGATTATCCACTTTGGTGGCAAGAACAGGAAGGCAGATTACTAACTAAATGGAATCAATTTAGGTAAAGGGGCAATACAAAGAGATCTGGGTGTTCTTGTACACCAGTCAATGAAGGCAAGCATGCAGGTACAGCAGGTAGTGAAGCATGGTGGTCTCCATAAAAGAGGGATTGGGTACAGAAGCAAAGAGGTTCTTCTGCAGCTGTACAGGGTCCTGGTGAGACCACACCTAGAGTATTGTGCGCACTTCTGGTCTCCAAATTTGAGCAAAGACATTCTGGTTTTTGAGGGAGTGCAGCGTAGGTTCACAAGGTCAATTCCTGGAATGGCAGGATTACCTTACACTGAAAGACTGGAGTGACTGGGCTTGTATACCCTTGCGTTTAGAAGACTGAGAGGGGATCTGATTGAGACATATAAGATTATTAAAGGATTGGACACTTTGGAGGCAGGAAACATGTTTCCACTGATGGGTGAGTGCCAAACCAGAGGACACAGCTTAAAAATACCGGATAGACCATTTAGGGCAGAGATGAGGAAAAACTTCTTCACCCAGAGAATGGTGACTGTGTGGAATCCTCTACTCCAGAGGGCAGTGGAGGCCCAGTCTCTGGATTCATTTAAGAAAGAGTTGGATAGAGCTCTCAAGGATAGTGGAATCAAGGATTATGGAGATAAGGTAGGAATAGGATACTGATTAAGGATGATCAGCCATGATCATAATGAATGGTGGTGCAGACTCGAAGGGCAGAATGGCTTACTCCTGCTCCTATTGTCTATGGTCTATTGTCTATTGATATTTCCACTCATTTTCCTAAACCCCATGAAATACAGGACCTGTCACCCCAAATCGCTGGTCCCTCAACAAGCCTGTCATCCCAGAGACCAGTTTGGTCATCCTCCACTGCTCTCCCTCAATGTCCTTTACTAGGCAAGGAGACCAAAACTGCAAACAATATTGCACAATGTTTGAGATGGGGACCCACTAAGGCCCTATACAGATGCAGTAAATCACCCTTACTCCTGTATTCAAATCTCCCTGAAATGAAGGTGAATACACCATTTATCTGCCTACATGCTTTCTGCTCCTTCAATATTACTTTCACTGATTGGTGTACAGGGACATACAGATCGTTTTCAATGTTACAGCTCCCCACTTCTTGGGTCTATATACACTGATCAACGTGCCAATGCTATTCGTAGTATTGACTTCTGACTTCAGAACTCACTACCTTACATGGACTCCGAGGGCTGCGCAGAAATAAAATGAATATGCAGCTTAAGTTCATTTTTATATCAACATTTTTCAACCACTCCCTTTGCAAATGATAGGCTGCCATTCTATTGTTCCCATCAAAGTGCACAACATCCCCTTCTCTCCCGTTGCTCTCCATCTACCATGTATTTGGCCCGTCTGTCCACATGTCTCAATCACCTTGGAGTCTTTTTTACATCCTCCTCATCAACTCAGAAGCTGACAAAGTTTAGTACTGTCAGCAGACTGGGGAATATAGCATATGAGCCCCTCACCCAAAGATATGATGTGTATTGGGAATAGCTGGATCTCAAATCTCGATATATCCTTGTTATATCCTCGAAGTATTCCATTCAAAAACAACATGGTTTTATTCTTACTCAGTGTTTCCTGCCAGCTCTCCCATTCTAAAACCATGACCATATATTAGCCCCATTCCCACAGGATTCGAATTTGCACAATAGGCTTGGGGCTTTATCAAATATCTTTCTGAGATTCCAATAGTATTGCATTGATACCTTCTCATAATTTTGTTAAAAGCCACTTTCTAAAATATGATTTCCATTTCATAAATCGCTGTCGACTTTGTCTACGCCCATTTTTTCAGTCCAATATTTTTCTGTAAAACTGTTTAGTTGCTAATTTAGTTGCTATTCCCTTTTTCTCACCACACTAAAGTTCTCTAGTATTTCTAGGAATATTTTTTTGTTTGTTTTTATATCTTCTGTGAAGGCATAACTGAAGTATTTATTCCATAGTTCTGCTATTTCCCTGTCCTCAATTACCTGGTATCAGACTGTAAGAAAGCTGCAACTTTTTCTCTTAATTTTGCCATTGACATATTTTCTTGTGGTCAGTGGCCAACAGTCCTCTCATTTCCGGGACATCTCTGCAGGAGATCATCAGGTTTACCTCCTCAGCACAAACATCTTCAGCTGCTCCATCCATGTATTCCCCATCATAAGATCTGTAGTGGGGATGTTGACTGAAGATCACACAATGCTCAGAGCATTTTGTCCCTCATCAACCATTCTGTGTCCATGTGCAGCAAGACGCGGGCAACATTCCATTTTGAGCTGTTAAAGTGCCGGTATCATTCATGTAACAGTACGGCCAGACACTGCGCATTTCTACAGTTCAAACAGGAGCTCACTCACCATCTCAAGTTGGTTACACACGGATATATGGAAGCCATTCAGCAAACGACTGAACAAGAAGAGGGACAGCCCATTCAATCCTCCTGCCTGTACCACAGGAAGAGAAGGGGTCTGTCAGTTCATAGAGCTGTTAAACAGGAGCATGCAAAGCCCAATCAGACCCTTAAACCTGTTCCATGAGACCAGGAGGAAGCTAAACAGCCCCACGAGACACTTATACAGGAACAGGAGGTTGTCATTGATAGTCGAACATGACAAACCAATGAACTGAGACTGCACTGATAGAGGGCTCTATGATATTTATCTTGGCTCCACTATTTGTAGAACCTGTGCTACTTTAACACGATTTGCTGGCAGTGAGGAGGGAAGCCAAATGTTTTGTGTCAAGTCTCAAGGAGGCATCGTCCATCTCCGAGAAGACACACCCATGTTCTCCATTGATGTCAGATGTTGCAAGGAAGAGTTAACTCTTTTATAATGAAGGTCTTGTGGCTCCTGTCCGGATTATGGATAACATGACGTTCATTGCAGGATCACACACCAGTTGAACTGTATTAATATTTGGAGAGTTTCTTCAAAAGCCTGACCCTCTCTCTCTTTCTCTCTCTCTGTCTCAATCAAAATAGGGAATCCGTGCAGTTGGGTGGAACTTTGGTAGAGGCTCTTAAACTATCGAGAATCATGTAACCCGAATGACAAAAATGCCATGGAATTCATCTCTGTATCAGTGCCTGTTTAGAACATCATGAGTGATTGTCCATCTCCCTTAAAGTTCAATGCAATCACCTCTTATTCTCTCACTGAGCTTCACTCACTGCTCATGGTGCCATCATCTCAGGGATTAATCTAGTGAAACTTTAGACAAAGGCTATCCACAGTACCCCAAAATACTGCCTCAAAAACACTCTCAGGGATGATCGCAATAATCCTTTTCTCTCACTTAGACATCGCCATTTCTTTCCTGTGCCACAAAAAGCCATTTCTTCTCTATGCACTACGTCTGACATGGAATTCATAAGTCCCTTACATCCGTACGTCAGCATCAATAAAGCTAGCACCAGCGATGCTTATGGAGATATGCAACACTCTCGGGGAGAACTTCGATGAGTTTGAATACACCCAAACTAGGGGATGGTCACTTACCTGAATAGAAATGAACTGTAGGAATACGTGAAAGAGGCAGAGGAGGGGAGCTATCTTTACTTTAGATCTTCTCTCACAGAATGTATGCAGCCCTGGTGAGGCCAATATGTTATGCTGATCTTGAACTGAGTGGCTGGTTCAACCATTCCACAGGACAGTAAAGAGTTAAACACATTGCTGGGGGTTTGTAGTGTTACAACACAGGAGCAATCTTCCTGCTTAATTAAAACCAGAAACAGAGAAAATATTTATCCCATGCAGTAATGTGTGATAATTCTAGAGTACAAAACTATTAAAAGTAAAAACTAACAAATTTATTCTTAAAGTATAACAGAGAATAATAAACCAACTACTGTTTACAACTTCTTCCTCTAACCTATCTTTTACCTTCCCCCTCCACAATGTTAGTCTGATAATACGGCGAATGAAGATTTACAAAGCAAAACTTCTAACCTCAAAACCAGGAAGCTTTCGGTTCTTCTCCATATTCCTGTTTTCTTTTCTTCTTGGGGATTCTGTTTCACCAGTTGCTAATCAATAAAAGTACCCTTTAAGAGAGCTATTTTCAGGCAGGCTTTGCATGCTAGTAGCTTGGTAGTTCTCCTCTCAACTGTTCAATCTCCACGGTCTTGTACCCCCCCCCCCCCCCCAAACCATTTGACTGTGTCATTGGCCTTTACGATTGTCAATATACTAAATTCAAACTTGATTAGAGGTGGGTATTTTGGGGTATAATTTAAAGTGTTTTGCTGAATTTGTTTTTGACTCAAGACAATGAGCTAATCGAGTTTTTCAACCAAAGGTTACATTATATCTATTTTTCAGAGCACATGGTGCTGTCAGGTAGTTATTGCTGGCTTTTAATTCTCTTAAAGGTACAGTACACCCACATGTTCATCACAGAAGTTACACGGAAACCTGACGAGGGAAGCATGACACATTGACTTCCCTAAAGGACATGAGGCAAGCAAATGGGTTTTTATAACAAATGATAATGGTTGCTTTTATATTCCACCAATTTCCTTCATGAGATATTCTGTTGTTCTAAATTATGTGTCAATGGCTTGACCTTCATAAACTGTCTTCCCATATGTGCAGAGAACAAGTTAAGCATCATCAAGAGCAATTATGTAGGACATGTGGTTAGAAGGAACTTCAAACTGTTGCATCCGGATAGTACAAAGTCACAAATCATGGTTTATTCAGAAGTTGCACTGAGACTGAGGACGAGACTGGGATACCATGATGGTGGTATTGGACACGATCGGTGGGTGAGGAGGACATGGAGATATATATCTGTGAAGTTCAAAATGAATTATGGAGTTTGAGAACAGTCTGGTTCCATCTTGCATATCTGTGTGTAATTTATAAATAGTAGTTTGTTAGTTATAATTTATAAGGAAGGGAAGTTTTGTTTGGAACTGAAGACATTGACTTCCACTTTCTAAAATTTATATATCATGAGCAGAAAATCAGATCAACCCGGTTTAGTAGACAAATATAATGACTTACCAGGAACACCAACTATCGCGAGGATGGGATAGTAACCACCTTGCATAATCCAAAGGATATACTTGATCCGCGATGTTAATGATATCCAAGGCCGGGAAACATAGTAAAGACCAGAGTGTAAACTCCTGCCCATTGTTGGAACATTCCCGTCTAATGTTCTCAGATTATGATCCATTGTTGGAACAATCCAATCCTAGGTCCTCAGATTTTGAACAAGTATTGTAACGTTCCAGTCTAATGTTCTCAGATTCTGATCTCTTCACCCCCTCTCACTCGAGCTGATGCTCCCTGTTAGTGCTGTCAGTGATGTCCCTACTCATACTATGGGATAACACATTTACAGAGCCCATTTATCATTCAATGATGGAAACTCTCCACTGGGATAATTAGGATCCACAGAGATTGACATTAATCACAGTCACTGAACAAATAGCTCCAGTTAACCTCTTTCATTTCAATATTCATTTTATTAAAAATCAAAACAATGTTTAAAATTTACACATTTGGGATGAGATATATGGGGGTGAATAAAGGAAGGAATATTGGAGATGGAAGCTTGATTGTATACAATCATTCAATCTACCTTGGATATGGGAGTAATGTCAAAGGATTGTCAGAACATAAACTGTTTCTCCGTTTATAAATGGAAACATAAAGTCTGTAACTACTGATCAGTGATTATAATGTCAGCAAAATATGGAGGGAACTTTTCTAGTCCATAATCAGACAGGAAAATGTGACTACAACAACATGAGTTACAACAGACAAATGGCATAGATATGTTAACAGAGAATATGATGTGTCACACAATTCAGATGGTTATTTGAAAGATCAGAGATAGCGGGTGAGGGTCTTGCTCTTAATGTTGTCAATGTCAATCAAATGTGATTAAGTACCATGCACTGGATTTCAATGCAGTGAGATAATGATATTTGAGACATGGCTGCTGAGACTGGAGGGAGGGAACATGATATTTCCCAGTCATCTGCATTGGAAAGTTACTCTTTATAAATCACATGAAGATTAATTCCAGGGTACATCTCCAATAAGGAAGGAAGAGAGCTAATATTAACCAAGCAACCAGAAGACAGTGGAGCAGAAAATTGTCCATTCAGCGCATTGAACCTGCTCTGCCATTCAATGATGGCTGTTAAACTTCTCATCCCTATTCTCTCACTTTCTACCTGTAACCCTTGATCAACTTTGCAATCAAGAACCTATCTGTCTCACTCTTAAATATACTCAATGACCTTGCCTCGACAGCCTTCTGTTCCAGAGAATTCCATATATTCACCACTCTCTGGCTGAAGACGTTCCACCTTACCTTTGTTTTAAACGGTCTCCTCTTTACACTGTCCCCTCGGGATCTCGTCTCTCCTACCATTGGAAATTAATTTCCAATATAAACTCTGTCCAGGTCATTACAATATTCTGTAAGTTTCAATTAGACCTCCCAGTATCTTTCTGAATTCTATTAAATATAGATGCAGAACCCTCAGATGTTCTTCATATGTTAAGCTTTTCATTCCGGGGACTATACTTGTGAATCTCCTTGGAAAACGTTCCAGGGCCAGTACATCCTTCCTGAGACATCGGACCCAAAACTGTGCACTATCATCTAGATGTGCCCTGACCAAAACCTTATAGAGCTTCAGAAGTACATCCCTGCATTTATATTCAAGGCCTCTTGAAATAAATCCCATAATTGTATTTGCCTTCATAACTACTGACAACCTGGAAGCTTACCTTTCGAGACTCCTGCAGTAGAACTCCCTCGTCTTTTTGCACTTCAGACTTCTGAACTTGCTCGCTATTCTTCATGCCTGTATTCTTCCTGGCAAAGTGCATGACGTCACACTTTCCCACGTTGTATTCCATCTGCCACTTCTTTGCGCACTCCCCCAACCAGTGAAAATCCTTCAGCAGGAGAAAGTGAAGACCACAGATGCTGGAGATCAGAGGCAAAACGTGTGGTGCTACAAATGCACAGCCAGTCAGGTAGCATCCGAGCAGTAGGAGATTCGACGTTTCAGGCATAAAGTCTTCATCAGGAATGAGGGGGGTGGGTGAAATGGGGCTGAGAGATAAATGAGAGGGGCTGGGGCTGTGAGGAAGTTAGCTTGGAAGGCGATAGTTAGATGAAGATGGGTGATGATAGTGATAGATCAGAGTGCAAGGTGAAGTGGATCGATGGGAAGGAAGATGGAGAGGTAGTTCAGTTAAACAGGGTGGTGCTGAGTTGGAGGGTTAGTTCTGGGATAAGGTGGTGGGAAGGGAAATGAGGAAACTGGTGAAATTGCCCTAGATACCGTGTGGTTAGAGGGTCCCAAGGCGGAAGATGATGATTTGTTACTCCAGACGACTGCTGGCTGAAATTTGGCAGTGGATGAGGTCAAAAACGTGCAAGTCCTTGGTGCAGTGGGAGGGAGAGTTGAAGTATTCAAGCACAGGGAAGTGGGGTTGTTGGGTGTGTGCGTCTGAGAGTGTTCCCTGAACCGTCTGCAAGTTGATGTCCTGTCTCCCCAATGGAGAGGAGACCAGGAACAATAGACAGAACAGGTGAAGTGTTTGGAATCATAGGATGTTCTTTGCCTGATGTAGAAAGATCCTTTGGAGCATTGGATGGAGGTGAGGAAAGAAGTGTTGACACAGGTTTTATACCTCTTGTAGTGACAAAGAAGGTGTCAGGAGTGGAAGGTGGCTTGGTGGGGGTGGGGGGCATGAACCTCACGAGGGAGTTGTGAAGGGAATGGCCTCTACAGACTGCTGATAGCGGTCGGGAGGGAAGTAAATTTCAGGTGGTGGAGTCTGACTCTTAGTGGCAGAAATGTCTGACGAAGATGCGTTGTATCCTGAGGTTGATGGGATGGAAGGCGTGCACCAGAGGGGCTCTATCCTTGTTGTAATTTGGAAGGGTGGAGTGCAATGGCGGAGGTATGGGAAGTTGAGGAGATGCGCTGGAGTACCCTCCTGCAGCTAAATCACCGCTTCAATGCTACCTGTCCCTCTATCTATTTTTGCACTGTTTGAAAAACCTAGCTAGAATCCCATCAGTTCCTTCATGTAAATCATTCATGCACAAAATGAATAGTTGTGTTCCCAACACTGAGTCTTGTGGAACACCACTTGTCCCTGCCTGCCATCCTGAGAAGGACCCTTTTATCCCTACTCTCTGCTTTCTGTCAGACAGCCATGCTTCTATCCATGCTAACAGCTTGCCTCTAACACCATGGGCCCTGATATTTCTCAGTAGCCTTTTGTGTGGCACTTGTCAAAGGCTTCTTGAGGAACAAGTGAATAGCATCTATTAGTTCTCCTTGGTCTAATCTGCTCGTTACCCTCTCAATGTATTCTAGCAGGTTTGTCAGGCCAGATCTCCCCTTGATGAAACCATGCTGACTTTGTAGTACTTTATCAAAGACGTCCAAGTATTCAGAAATCCCATCCTTCTGATTGATTCCAGGATGTTACCCACAACTAAGGTTAGGCTAATCAGTCTGTAATTGCCCATCTTCTGCCTAACTCCCTTATTAAACGGAGTGTCATGTTAGACATTTTCCAGCCATTTGGCCCTTTCCTGATTTTAGTCATTCCTGAAAGATTACCAGTTACGCTTGCATTACCTCTTCAGCTATCTCTCTTACAATGCTGGGATGTAGTCCACCTGGTCCAGATTATTTATCCACCTTCTGGCCATTCAGTTGTCTAACATGTTCTTCTTGATGATGGCCACCATACTCAGCTCTGCCCTCTCACTCTGTTCATTTTTTGGGAAATTACTCATGTCTTCCACCATGACGACTGATGCGAAGTTCCTCATTCGTTTCTTTGTTTCCCACTACTGTCTCTCCAGCATCATTTTCCAATGGCCCATATTCACTTTTACGTCTCTTTTGCACTTGATCTATCTAATGAACCTCTTACAGTCTCCTTTATATTACTGGTTAGTTTACTCCTACATATAATATTCTCCCTCCTTTTTTTCTTACCTTCTGTTGATCTTTGTAAGTTTCCCAATTCTCGAGTTTCCCACTGCCCTTCACCTCATTATGTGCTTTTTCTTTTGCTTCTATGCAATCCTTGACTTCCCTTGTCAGCCCTAGTTGCCTCATCCACCCTGCACCATGCCTTTATTCCTCAGCATGAATCTCTGCAGTGTCTCCTGAATTAATCTTGGAATCTCCTGCCATTGCTGTACCCCTGCCTTTCCTGCTGGACCCCTCCCCCGGTCAATACTACCCAGCTTCTCCCTTATGCCTCTGTAGTTGCCTTTATTCAGCTGAAATACTCTTACCTGATTATATCTTCTCTCTCTCAAATTGCAGAATACATTCAACCATGTTCTGATCACTGCTTCCAAAGTTTCCCTTCACCTTAAGCTCCCTTATCTAGCCTGCGTCATTAGATCCAGTATCATCTGTCCCGAATGGGCTCTACCACAAGCTTCTGCAAAAACAAATCATAGACATTCCTGTAATTTCTTTTCTTGCGATCCACTACCAACCTGATTTTTCCAGTCTGCCTGCATATCGAAATCACGCACGATCACTGTACTTTGCCTTTCCTACTTATCTTTTCTATCTACTGGTGTATCTTCTGCCCCAGCTCCTGACTATTCTTTGGAGCCGTGTACAAGACTCCAAATGTGGTTGTCTTACCTTTGTGGTTCCTCAGTTCCACGCACGCAGATTCTACACTATCTGACCTTACTTCTTTTCTTACTATTGATTTAATTTCATTTCTTACTAATAATGCATATTCACTACCTCTGCCCACCTGCCTATCTTTTCAATAGGATAAATGTCCTTAAATATCCTGATCCCCTTGCAGCCACTTCTCCATGATGCCCATCACATCATACCTGCCGATTTCAATCTGTGCCACAAGCTGATTTTCCTTATTCCTTGTACAGCATGTATTCAGATATAATATGGTCAGTCCTGTATTAACTGTACCTCCTGTCATGCCATTCATTTGACCAGTTTGCTTGAAGTTTGATTGTTAAACATTTCCAGATGCTCTATCCTATTTGTGTCTGTGCTGAAGATTTTAATAACCTCTCCTGAATTCTGTACTCTTACGTCCTCTTTTAATTCGGCTTTTCTAATTAAACCCTATAACTGCACCCCCACCCCGCACACACACACTCCTAATCAGTTTAAATCTATGTTCTACAGTCCTAGTTAGGATTCACTCGGACTCTGGTCCCAGCACGGTTCAGATGATGACTGTCCCATCGGAACAGGTCTTTTCTTCCTCCGTAATAAAATTGATTTATTCAACACAAAACACAGTAACAAAATAAACTTTTCTGTACATACCAAAATAGGAAAACTACAAAGAGACAAGGTTGTTAAAATACACTTACTATGTGGTGCTATATAAATTGAAATGTGAATTACAAAACCATGAAAGTGATGTGCGAACTTTGTCAATCATTATTTGACCCGCAGCTGAGATCCTGATTTCCAGTCTGTCAGTAATCCCCATCACTGAGATTCTCTCGCCCTGTCTCTCACACAGTGTCGAGAGGGGTTACAAGTTGATGTTGGCCCAGAATATTTAAATTAATCCACCTTCTCTCTGGAGCCATTCTATTGGTCTATTGGATTCTGAGTAGCTGTCAGCAACTCAGCTCTGTGATGTCATTGGCGGTAAATGATCTGGGATGACAGCCAGTATTGCAGGGTGTGGCACCAGACAAAACTTTTGCAGTCTCTAGGAGTTTCGAAATGAAATTCTGTGTATTTCTCCTCATACTGCCTCCGGATTACTTCACACTCGTCTGACATCTGTTGCTCTCACTCATTCTGTTGTTCCGTTTTCTTGCCACTCTGTTTATCTCACTTCACTTTCTCTCTGTTTATTCCTCTCTCTCCCTCTCAGCCTAGCTCCGATCATTCTCTTTATTTTCAAGTGGTCAAGTTGGAGAGCTCGTGGACACATGGTGGGCTGATTGGCCTCCTCTGTGCTGTATTAATTCTGAATTTCACTGACCCAAAATATACACTTTAGGTGCCTGGAGAGACAAGCTGATCCACTGAAGGGCATATCGCACAATTAACCATTATCTCTTCCTGTTTTCTGACAAGCAGCGATCTCGAAATATCTGTCCAAACAAACAGACTCCTCACATTAACATCAGCACACTTCAGACTGCCAGGTCCACTGTGTTCAGTACCTCTTCCTGCTTGCAGTTGGTCTTATTTGTACCGATATTAATCTACAACTCCTCCTCAGTCACTGTTGCTGTGGACCTACTGCTGTCATTCCTCACGCCCCTTCCACCGCCCCCATCACCACCCCCACCCACCGCCGCCACACACTAGTTTAAACTCTCCTAAGGGACAATGACAAACCTGCCTGCCAGGACATTGTTGACAGTTCATGTCTGGCCTGTCCTTCTTGTGTCGGTCCTACCCATCCGGGAATCCCAATGATTCACATATTGGAGATTGCTGCTAGATCAGGTTCAACCCGTCCTTCTTGTGTGTAGGTCCTACCGACCCGGGAATCCCAATGATCCACAATTCTGAGATTGCTGCCAGTTCAGGACCATCCCGTCCTTCTTTTGTATATCCTATCAACCAGGGAATCCCAATGATCCGCCTATCAGAATTGCTGCCTCCCTTACCAGCTCTTTGGCAGTGTAGTTAATTGTGCTATCTTCCTATTTCTAATCTCACTCACATGTGGCATACTCTAATGTCTCCAACATTCAAATATCCTTTCAGCACAAGTCTATCAAGGCATTTTCTTTAAAGTGGATAGACTTGATAATAAAAAAATATAAGTGCGACTTCAGGAAAGTGAGACCACTGAATCAGTCCAATGACCAGAGGATCTGATATCTATCCCCTCCACCAAGCGTATTTGACAAGGCATACATATTGACCATCTGTGTGCAGATGAACGAGGATAAACAGAAGATTAGAAAATGTCAGAGCAGATGGATGTCATTCAACCTGTTTACTCAGCTTTGCTATTCAATTGGATTCTAGTTATTATGTTCCTTTCAATGGCAGCATCTTTACCCAGCATCCCCAGCGGGTCAGAAAGTTCCCAGTGTCGTTGTGTGCACAGTCCTGTGAAGGGAGTATCCAGTGCCAGGCAATGGGGTGTGGGGAGTCCCAGGGGTGGCACAAGGAAAGACTGCATTCAGTGACGCTGGACTGAGGGACTGAAAGAGATGGATTGGGTATCCAGGGACACTGCACTCACACAAGTGGCCGGGCAAGATTCCGAAACACCCAGAGGAACCCGCGAACCACGGCTGCTTTTACAAAAACCTGTCACATTTGCTGCATTTCTCCGTCGAACAAAAGCAAAAATACTCTAGTTGGTAGAAATCTGAAGCAAACACAGAGACGTACTGTGGAGAGAGAAAAGAGTTAATGTTCCCAATCCAGACACAGGAAGAATGTACAAAGTCCACAAAGACAGAGCCCAGAGATTGGAATTGAATCCGAGTCCCCAGCACTGTGAGGCAGCTTTGCTGTGTCACCATGCAGCCCAATGATGAATAATTGGGGATAGTATAGTTAGAGGCTTAGATACTGTTCTCCGTGATCGGGATTGAAAGTCCTGAAGCTTGGGTTGTCGACCTGGTGCTCGGGTTTGGGATATCTCATCTGGGTTGCAGACTTGGAGCGGGAGGGGAATGATCCAGTGATCAGGGTCAGTGAAGGTACCAACGACTGGACAAACAAATAATAATAAGAAGAGTGACGGATAATACAGAATTGAACTACTATATCAGAATGCATGCAGTATAAGGAATAAGGTAAACACGCTTGTGACTCATGCACAAATTGGCTGGGATGACAGAGTGGGTTTTACAATTATATCGCTGCAAGAGGATCAGGATTGGGAGCTGAATATTCAAGGATATTCATCCTGCCGAAGAATAGGCAGGTGGGCAGAGAGATCGAGTTGTCTCATTATTAAGAATGGAATTGAGTCAATGATCAATAATAAGAAATAAAGTAAGGTCATTTGGTGTAGACTCTGTGTCGGTAGAATTGAAGAATCAAAAAGGTGAAAAAATGCAGTTGGAGTTATGTACAGGGAGCTGGGGTGCAAGATACACCAGGAGGTGGAAAGATCTGCAGGAAAGGTAAAATTACAGTGACCATGTGGAATTTCATTATGCAGGTTGACTGGGAATTCAGGTTGGCAGTGGTTCGCAAGGAAAGGAATTTGTGGAATGTCTATGAGATGGCTTCTTGGAGCAGCTTGTGTCGGTAGAGTAGATGAGGGGAGTTTAATGTGAAGGAAATCGTCGGAGGCAATGATCATAATATGATTGAATTTACTCTACAATTTCAGATGGAGAAGTTAGAATCAGAAGCAACGGTATTACAGCTGAATAAAGACAATTACAGAGACATGAGGGAGGAGCTGGATATAATTGACTGGGAGATGGGCCCAGCAGGAAAGGTAGTGCAACAGCAGTGACAGGAAATCAGGTATAGCATAAAAGCAAAAGATAAAGGATATAATGTGGCATCGTGCAGTGGGAAACCTGAGGATTGGTAAGCTTACAAAGACAAAACAGAGTGAAAACAAAACAAAATAAGGAGGGAGATTATTAAATATGGGGGTAAGCTAGCCAGTAATGTAAAAGAAGACTAACAGTTTCTTTCGATATATAAAGTACAAAAGAGCGGCATAAGTGAACAATGGACCATTGGAAAATGATACTGGAGGGATAGCAGTGGGGAACGAGAAAATGGTCAAGGAACTGAATAAATACTTTGCATCAGCTTTCACGGTGGAAGACAGGAATAATTCCTAAAAAATTCACGAGATTGAGGGGCCAGAGCTGAGTGTGATGACCACGACTATTGAGAACATGCCAGGAAAAATTTAATAACACGAAGGTGGTTTAATAACCTTGACCAGGTGGACCACACCCCTGTGTTATAAGGGAGATAGCTGAAGAGGGAGTGGAGGCGATCGTGTTTATCTTTCAGGAACCAGTTAAGTAAGGAACGATCCTAGAGCACTGGAAACACACTAACGTGACACCCCTTTTTAACAAGGGATTAAGGAAGAACACAAAAACTCTACAATGAATAGCTTAACCTCGATCATAAGTAAGATCCTCGAATCCATTGTGAAGGATGAGATTTCTGAATACTTGGAAGTATTTGGTAAAACATTGCAAAGTCACTATGGTTTCATCAAGGGAAGGTCATGCGTGATAAACCTGTTGGAATTCTTTGAAAAGGAAATAAGCAGGCTTGACTAAGCACAGCAATGATAGTAGTTATTCACCTGGATCTCAAGAAGACCTTTGACAAGGTGTCACACAGGAGATGTCTGAGTACGATTACAGAGACATGAGGGAGGAGCTGGGTATAATTGACTGGGAGAAGGGCCGAGCAGAAAATGCAGTGCAACAGCAATGACAGGAGACTTTTGGATTTTTGTGAGAGGCAAGATAGTGGCATTGTTAGAAGCTTGGCTGTCAGGCAGAAAGCAGAGAGTGAGGATGAAATGGTCGTTATCATGATGGCAGCAGATGACAAGTTGTGTTCCACAAGGCTCAGTGTTGGAATGGTAACTGTTTACTCGTTATGCTACCAATCTAGATCAGGGAATCGAAAGCACTCTGGCTAAGTTTGCAGATGATGAAAAGATAGACAAATGGACAGGTCGTGTTGAGGAGGCGGAGAGGCTGAAGATGGATTTCAATATGTAAAGAGATTGGCAAATGCATTCCAGTGTTGGAAAGTGTGAAGTCGTGAACTTTGGCACAAAGAATAGAGGCATGGTCTATTTTCTAAATTGGGAGAAAGTTCAGAAATCTGAAGTGCAAAGGGACTTGGGAGTTATATTGCAGGGTTCTCTCAAGGTAAGCTTGCAGATTGAGGCAGTAGTTAGGAGTGCAATTGCATTTATTATTGATGACATTTATTACGAGAGGAATTGATTATAAAACTGGTTGCATACGGCTCTGGTGAGACCACATTTGGAGTATTGTGCGTAATTTTGAGCCCCGTATCTCAGGAAGGATGCACTGGCCCTGGAGTGTGTTCACAGGATCTTCACGAGAATGGTCGTAGGAATGAAAAGCTTATCGTATGAGGCATGTTTGAGGAATCTGGGTCTATACTCAATAAAGTTTAGAAGAATGAAAGGAATTGCAAAATACTGAATGACCTGGATAGAGTAGATGTTGATAGATGTTTCCATTGAACGAGGACCCGAGTGCACAGGCTTAGATGAAAGGGAACACCCTTTAGAACAGTGATATGGAGAAATGTGTTTAACCAGAGATAGGCCAATTTTGAAATTTATTGCCACAGAAGGCAGTGGGGCCAGGTCATTGATAATATTTGAGAAGGAGGTAGATAAATCTGATTATTCAATGGATCAATGGTTACAAAGAAGAGGTCGGAGAATGGGTCAGAGAAAACTGTCAGCGATGATTGAATGGTGGTGCAGACTCGATGGGCTAACTGGCCGAATCTCTGCTCCTATGTCTTATCGACTTATGGTTTAAACCTCAAGGAGGCACCTTGCATCTCTGAGAAGATGGATACATGTCCTTCATCAATGTCAGTAGCTGGAGGGAACAGTTAACTGTTTTAGAATGAAGCTATTGTGGCTGCTGTCAGGGTGGTGGATAATATGATATTTCGTGCTGGATCACACCCACTTGACTGTATTAATGTGGAGAGTTTATTCAAAACCTTGACGTCTCTGTCTCTCTCATTCACCGTGGAGAGTGCAGGTTGGGGTGGGAGGGCGTACCGTCCTCCCAGGCACTTAAATTATCCAGCATCATGCATCCTGAGTGAAATAATAGTCATGGAAACTACGACCTTCTCATTGTCTGTTTAAAATATAAGGAGTGATTGTCGATCCCACTCAGTGTTCAATGCGCTCCCGATCAACTTTCCCTCACTCCTCGTTGTGCTATCATCATAGATATTAATCTGGTGGAACTCTTGTTTATTCTCCTGTGGTAAGAAGCTCACGCTTTATAAAGGAGAGAAAATCTGCCCACAATGCCCCAAATAGTGCCTCAACAACACTCTTGGGTTCGATCGCAATAATTACTTTCCCTCACTTAGCTTGCTCTGTTTCTTTTGTGTGAAATAGGAAACTCTTAATTTACGATGCACTGTCACTGATTAAAAATGTAAAACATTCTTACATCTATCGGTCAGCATCAACAAAGCCAGCACAGGAGGTTTCTGTCGAGATCGACATCACTGTCAGCGAGAGACTCAATCACAAAGAATCCATCTAAAACACTGAATGGCCACCTACCTGAATGGTAATCAGCTGCAGGAATTTAGGAGAGAGGCAGAGGAAGGGAGGTATCTTTCCTTTTGATCTGCCCTCACGGGATGTGTGCAGATCTGATCAGGCCAACATCTTATGCCTTACTTGAACTGAGTGTTCAGTTGCTCCACAGGACAGTAAATAGTAAAACACAGTGCTGTGGGTTTGCAGTAACACAGAGACTTGACCAGGGAAGGATGACCCAATGCTTTCTCTAATGGACATGAGGCAAGCCGATATCAACAGTTTATTATTCTGTGCCCCTAGATTATGAGCCAATGGTGTGACCACCATACACTGTCTTCCCATCTTTGTGCAGAGAACAAGTTAAACATTTCAAGTGCAATTATTTTCCAATGGACTCGTGGTAAGAAGGGTCTTGAAACAGCTGTATCCGGAATTAACAAATGTACAAATTATGGTTTATTCAGGCGTTGCACTGAGGCTGAGGAGGAGCCTGGACGTCATAACGGTGGTACTCGAAAGGATTGGTGAGTGCAGCGGGTATGAAGATGTAAACTGTGCAGGAGAAAATGAATCAAGGAAGTTGAGAACAGTCTGTTTCATCCTCACATATCGGTGAGCAATTTGTATTGGGTAATTTGCTAGTTATAATTTCTAAGGAATGGAATCATTGATGGGAAATGAAACGTTGATTAGCACCTTTCCAAAATCTACACATCATGAGCATCAATTCAGTTCAGACCGTTTCACTAGACAGCTCGAGTGACTTACCAGAAACACCAGCTATAGCAAGGATAGGATAGTAGCCAGCTTGAATAACCATCAGTACATCTTCAATCCGCGATGCTAAAGATATCCAGGGCTGAGAAAGTCATGAAAGACCAGCGGAAAAACTTCTGTCCATTCTTGCAAAATTTCATTCTAATTGTTGTGGTTCTGTTGGCCGAGCTGGGAATTTGTGTTGCAGACGTTTCGTCCCCTGTCTAGGTGACATCCTCAGTGCTTGGGAGCCTCCTGTGAAGCGCTTCTGTGATCTTTCCTCCGGCATTTGTAGTGGTTTGAATCTGCCGCTTCCGGTTGTCAGTTCCAGCTGTCCGTTGCAGTAGTCGGTATATTGGGTCCAGGTTGATGTGCTTATTGATTGAATCTGTGGATGAGTGCCATGCCTCTAGGAATTCCAAAGGAATTCCCATTCCTAGAGGCATGGCACTCATCCACAGATTCAATCAATGAGCACATCGACCTGGGCCCAATATACCGACCACTGCAACGGACAGCTGGAACTGACAACCGGAAGTGGCAGATTCAAACCACTACAAATGCCGGAGGAAAGATCACAGAAGCGCTTCACAGGAGGCTCCCAAGCACTGAGGATGTCACCTAGACGGGGGACGAAATGTCTGCAACACAAATTCCCAGCTCGGCGAACAGAATCACAACAATGAGCAGCCGAGTTACAAATCTTCTCATAAAGTTTGAATTTCAGTCTAATGTTCACAGATTCTGAACCAGCGTTGGAACACTCCAGTCTAATGCTATCAGTTTCTGATCTCTCCTCAGCCTCTCTCTGAAGCAGCGGATCCCTGTTACTGGTGTGGGTGATGTTCACACTCATACGATGGGATAAAACACTGAAAGCATTCCTTATTCATAGAAGAGAGACGCATAGGATCCATGGAGACTGACATAATCAGAATTGCTGAATAAACAGCTCAGTTAATCCCTTTCAATTCAATACAATTTCATTAAAATTCAAAACAACTTTGAACATTAGTGCATTCTGGGTGTGATATGTAAGTGTGACTGAAGGAAGGACTGTTGAAGATGGAAGATTGTTTGCGTATCATCATTCAGTCTGCCTTGGGTATGAAAATGATGCCAGAGGTTTAACAGAACATAAACATACTTCTCTGCTCTTACATGGAGAAGCAAATCCTGGAACTACAGATCAGTCCTTCAGATTGTTATTCCAGAATCAGAGAGGGCTGGTGTGGGTCATGCTGATGATGTTATCGATGCTAAGAAACTGTGACGGTGTATCACTTACTGGACTTCATTTACATTGTGATTATGACATTGGGGAAAAGAGAGAAGGTGGAGAGGATTCGGAGATATGACTGTTCAGTCTGGACGGAGGAACAATGATGTTCCCCAATCACGAGCATTGGAACTTTGCTCTTTATGACTCATACAAAGAACAGATTCAAGGATACATCTACAATGAGGTATTAACAGAGACAATATTAATGAAATGCATTTATGCAATACAAAATACAGGGGATAGATGATTTTCTATACAGACCGAAATATGCACACTACAAAAGGATCGGTTGTTAAAATGCACTCCTGATATGGAGCTATATAAATTGAAATGTGGATTACAAAACTATGGAAGTGGTGTGAAATATTTATCAATCATCATCCTGATTTCATTAACCTGAGACCCTGATTTCCCCTCTGTCAGTGTAATGGAAAATTAACAAACTGAACATTTTCTGTGAAACCTGAAAGAGAATGCTATGCTAAATTTCAAACTTTTCTGAACTTTGCTAATAGTTTGCTGAATTCTGCAGTCGAGGAGACAGCTTGTGTTTACTGAACATTGTAAACACTCAACCTGGACTGGCGAGGAGTCGAATTCAGCAGAAAAGAAAAACATAGAGACAGTTATTTCCACGGCAAAGGAATGAGAAAATAAGAACTCGAATGTTTCCCAGCCCTTATTCTTGAGCGTGTGATACGAACAATTTACAGGAATATATGAATTTTGTTCAGGGTCCTTACACAAAGCGTTTTTTGCCAAGTGCATTGGTTCCCTGCTGTGGTTAAAAATAAAGCATTTTCTTTGCTCTTGATAGCTTCTGAGTTCAGTCAGTTTAATTTCCATGACAGTAAACATGGGGGCTCGTCTTATATCCCGCGTTTAGGTAAGATTCTGAAGATTCCTAGGAGGCGCAGGTGGCAGCGCCTTGACGGTCCTTCACATCATCTTGAGCACGAAGTGTCCTCTTTGCGTGAGAGGACTGGGAATCTGTGGACTGCACCAGAGCCGGGGGTTTGAATCGAATAGTGTCGGGGTAATAGCCGTCACTTTAATATTCCTATGTAGAGACTCATTCTAATATAATAAATTAATCAGGAAGAGGGTTCAGTAAACTCTCGCACGGTATTCGAACAAAACTCAAGGGAATAGATTGCCGTCTCTAGAGTGGTTAAGAGACAGCAGGCTAAGGGTGGTTTTAGACTTGGAACCAACACAGGTTGAGTTTGACTCGCCGAAGACATACCGGGTACGTGGTTTCTTGGTTTACAAAAATCAAGGCATTGTAGCGGACGCGCCCAATGCGAGAGGAGACCTCCAGAGGTAAAGGCAGGTCAAATGGAAAAGATAACGGTACCGCGAGAGAGCTGAACATTTTTCCAGTAACGCTAAAAATGGGCTTCAGCAAGACCAAAAAAAAAGAGGGTTAACAGAGGACTTGGAATGGCCAACCAATAATACAGTATATGTTAAATAATTACGGCCCAGAATCTGTAAAGCAGTTAGAATTGTGGATCAAGGAATGTGATTTTAGTAAAAGGCAATTGGAAATACTGAGGTCACGGTTGGAGGAGAGAGAGTAGGAGAAACGGAAGGGGAAAATAGAACCTAGGAATTGGAGTGTTTATAATATGTGAAAGGCTGAGGCTGATATCAGAGAAAGAAAATCTCAAGTAAAAGACATATCAAATACGCGTACAAACACTAGAGCACATGCGGACGCGTGCAGAAAACACCCGAACGAAGCTAAACAGTGCCTTAAGTCTGTTTCTGATCCTGACATTGACCGCTACCCTCTGAGACCAATAGCCCTCCAAGATCTGATGAAGATCCCAAGTTAGCGACCGCAGCCTCAGGGTCTGCTGAATCACTGATTGCATGCCAAAGCCAACCAACTGAAGGAAGAAGGCCAAAAGAAGGATTCCCACTCCACAGAGGAAGGGATCCAGAGTCTGTCCGCGATCACCCCATGACGGATGATGAGTCAGGCAGTGAGAATTTTGGCGTATGATCATCTTACCAGGTAGTTCTGCAAGCACCAATGGTTGATGTTGCAGGTCCAGACGTTTACCCAGTGTGGGTCCACTGACCATGGACCATTAAAGATTTCGGACGTGCCTCTTGGCCGTTGCCTGATCCACGTAAGATTGGAAGGAATAAGTTCACCGAAGAAGTGACGAAGTTCTGTACCGAGTTGCGTCCCACATTGCATGCGATGAGACGCCTCTTGGGACGAAAGCTTTGTGCTGATGTCACTAAAATCAAGTATAACTGGCCAGCCGTAAATGTCCATGCCATATCAACCGACCCACAAGAGGAAAAAAATAGAGACTTTAATGCTTTTGTTGCAGCGCTGGCAATCGCCTGTAGGGAGCATTCCCAGTGTGAATAGACATGACCAAAACTGCAATGTGTAAACAAGGAGAAGATGAGACAGTGTCCCAGTACCTTACACGCCTCACTGAAGTCCATAACATCCATAATGGACTAAGATCACCCGACGACGTAATGGCAGAAATCACAGCGGATGAGGAACACCTGAGGAACAGCTTCATCAATGGAATGAAGGACGAAATAGTGAAAAAAGGTAAAAGGCACATATATTACCTGGGACACGGGAAAGCTGAATTTGATAGAACGACATGCGATACATGCTGAAAAATTGCTTATCCAGGAGAAGGATAGGTGGAAACTAAAGATGGACAACAAGTGCATAAAGCTCAGCTTACTTTGATGCAAATGGTCATCCAGCCGTTGGAGGGATGTGCTGAAGGAAAAGAGAGAGGCAGAGGGGAAGGTTGTGGAAGTGGAAGAGGAAGGGGTTGCAGAAGAAATGCTGGCAGAGGTCGATCTGGTGGGAGTTTAATTTGTGGACCAATGGACCACTGGTCGTGACAGTGCCCACACAGACAGACTCACTCGGCCCTGGAGGCTAGGCAGCAGCGTGTCTGGCAGGGGAAGACTGAGTTGGAGGTCGGAAGCCCACAAGGTACAGGTAAGCCTCTTTCCTTTATGCTTAGCAACGAAGACTCGCTTATGCTAATCTCGTCTACTAACCTTATTGGCCCCGAGACGTGTCCTACCTCGATATTGAGCACTGCGATTGTGAAGTGTGGACAATACGTTCATTATAACAACGATGCCGATAAGTCGATGCCTACCTATATGTTATTTTTGGAAGGTACACAAGTTACTTTTTTTAGTAGACACAGGGGCAGCATATTCAGTCATTAAATCAAGCCAGTTCAGAGAGTCAACGCCTATAAAGTTGAGTGGAAGGTTCCTGAACTCAATGGGTGCATCAGGAGTTGTGCTACGAGGGAGATTTACGGCACCGCTGCCAGAGCAGAATGCCCGTTAAAACCTGAGGCTATAGCAGGAATTACTCCAGTATTTGAATCCCCCTTTTCAGGCAATAACTCTGTTAATCCACGCGCCTCAAATGTTCCTAAGCCCTGTTCTATATTAGATCAAATTCCACCGGACAGTAAATGATTCTGTGTTGTGGATTTAGCAAATACCTTCTTAAGTGCACTGGGACACCCAGATCGTCAATTCTGATTTATTTTTTTTGTTCAAAGAGAAATCATATAACTTCACATGACTTTGTCAAGGTTACTGTGAGTCCCCCACCATATACAATGAGGCTCTATGCAGGAGTCTGGAGACTTTTGTCTTAACCCTGGGGTCAGGGCTTCTGCAGTGTGTAGATGATTGTTTGATAGCAGCATAAACTACACCTACATTGGGGATTCCGAATCCAAACAAGCCTTTTTGACAAACGGTAGATGAGAAGCGTGGCTGCATGACATCTGCCTTGTTGCAGGCTTATAGGGGTACGATTGAGGCCAGTAGCTTATTTTTCAGTTAAACTAGACCCCATAGCGGCAGGATTGCCTAAATGCTTGCAAACCATGACCGCATCTGAAAAGGCTGTTGTAGCATCCAGGGATATAGTCAGCTATGGTGAATTAACTCTCCTGGTCCCACATGCAGTATCCTTACTGCTTTACGAGTAAAAGACAGCACACGTGTCGTCAGCACGTTGGCTCAGATATAACACTGTATTATTGGAGACACCTGACATTACAATAAAGAGATGTAACGTCCATTACCCTGCTAGCCTTATCCCCACAGAAGGAGACGGAACCCACAGGAGTGTGTTGCTGTAACTAATGAATTTTGCAGCCCTAGACCAGACTTGTAGGATTCTCCACATCAGAATCCGGATATGGAGGCTTTTGTGGGTGTGTTGGCATTCAGGAGCAAGGAGACAGATCAGAAATGTGTTGCATATGCTGTAGTGACTACCCAAGAGGTAGTCAAAGTGGAATCATTCATTTCTCATCATTTGCCTTGACTGAGGCATGTAAATTGGCTGAGGGAAGGACAGTGAATATTTACACCGACAGCAGATATGCATTCGGGGTTGTACATGACTTTGGAACCCTATGGAAACACAGGGTCTTCTTGACCTCCACCGGAAAGCCCATCACACACCGTGGTCTGATTTCTGACCTCCTGCAAGTGGTGCTACTGCCCAAATCAATTTCTGTATGTAAATGTGAAGACCCACGAAAAATAACGATTGTATTTCTAAAGGCAATGCGAAGGCAGACACAGCAGCAAGGACGGCAGTTCAGCAGCTGCGAAGTTATCAGTTTGACATGTGCATGATAAAGATTTGTACCCCAACAGCAGACGTACGGGAATTACAGTCACAGGCAACGCTGGAGGAGAAGCATGAGTGGACAAGGGCAGTGCGCAGCATGAATGAAGCGGTGTGTTGTGGCCCTAATGGGAAAGCCTGTCTACCACAATCATTATTTCCATTCTATGCCAAACTGGCACACAGTAAGGGCCATGTGTCAAAACGGGGGATGTACAACAGTATTTCGGCACACTGATACACTAAGGGATTTACGCATTAATCAAAGAAATATTGTGAACGATGTGTTATCTGTGCCACTAATAATGTGGGGAGGGGATTACAGACGAGACAGGCAGCACACCCCTAATCCCAAAGACACTTTGAGCATTTACAGATGGATTTCTTTGAACCAACTACCAGCGGAGGGAACATATATTGTCTGATTATAGTTGACATGTTTTCCAACTGGTTGGAAGCGTTATCCATGTCAAAACAGGATGCCAGTGCCTCGGCTTTTCTAACTGAAATAATTCCAAGATGGGACATCCCTGAAAGCCTTTTGTAGTGACAATGCGACACCATTTGTCAATAATGCCTTGTAGCAGATCCGTGATTATTTGGGAATAAACATGAGACAACACTGTGCCTACCACCCAGCGAGCGGTAGGGCAGTGGAAAGAAAAAATGCTACCCTAAAACATATAAATGGACGAAATGTTGTGAGGAACTAGGGTTGACATGGACAAAGTTTTGCTAACGTATATGAGATCTAGGAGGAGGGGAAGAGCTAATCTTAGCCGATTTGAGATTTTGTTTGGTAGGCCACCAATTACAGGAATGGTCCCATGACCTAAGGTAAGACAGATAACAGGCCACTGTGAGGGTGAGATGTTGTGTTACTGTGCAAAACTCTCGACACCTTTGTGTCAAGCATCGAATCAAGTGAAAGCAACACTACCCCAATCAGCAGAGGGGAAGTTGCACAATCTGGAGACTGCATAGTGGTGAAAACCTTCAGGCGAAAAAGCTAGAAGGCGAACAGGTGACTGGGACCGTTTCAAGTGCTCCTTACAACACAGGCAGCTGTTAAGATCTCTGATGTATAGATAGTGGCTCTGTATTTTTTGTAAATGTTGTTTTGTACATTGCTTTTTTAAAATTCTGGCTCTGTTTTCTTTGGACTTGTTGCCATAAAATGACAAAAAAGGGAAATGTAAGGGGAAATTAACAAAATTAACATTTACAGTGAAATCTGAAAGAGAATGCTATGCTAAATCTAAAATTTTTCCGAACGTTGCAAACACTTTGCTGAATTCTGCAGTCGAAGAGACAGCTTGTCTTTGCTGAAATTTTTAAACATTCAACCTGGACTGGCAAGCAGTCGAATTCAGCAGAACAAGCTAAGGAAAACATAAAGACAGTTATGTCCACGGCAAGGGGATGAGAAAATAAGAACTCGAATGTTTCCCAGCCCTTGTCCTTGAGCGTGTGGCAAGAAGAGCACAAAAGGAATACGTTTATTATGTTCAGTGCCCTTACACAAGGCGTCTTTGCCAAGTGTATTGGCCCACTGCAGTGGGTCAAAATAAACCTTTTTCTTTGCTCTTGTGAGCATCTGAGTCGAATCAGTTTAATTTCCACAACAGTCAGTGATCCACCTGACTGAGATTCTCTGGATCAGTCTCTCACACAGTGGGGGCTGTCATCATTTCCTGCTGGTCTTGGAATAGTCTATTTTTAAAAAATCCAACTTCTCTAAGATGCTAATCTATTGGCCAAATGGATTTTGTTTAGCTGTTAGTAACCTAGCTCTGTAATAGTATTGGGAACAAGTGATCTGGGCAGACAGCCAGTATCAGCACACTGCTCACAGTGTATGATACCGAGACAAAGGGCTTGCAGTCTAGAGGTATTTCTAAAACTAAGTTCTAACGTCTGTCTGTCCATATCTATCCACCTTCATGCTGTCCTTTGATCTATTTAACTTCACCCTCATCTAACACCTCTTCATCTCCCACTCAGTTAGTCACTCCCCTTTCTATTCTCTCTCAGTTTATCTCTCTTCACGTTCTTTCTCTCTGTTTATTTCTCTCTCACTCAATGTATCTCCACATACTCTCTCTAGCTCCAATTGTGCCGTTGACGAGATTGTGACCCCACGATGGACTGACTGACTCCCATTTGTGCTATCATAATTCCGCGGTTCTCTGACAGACACGCTGGTCTGGTGACAGGTACAGTGCACAATTACCATTATCTCTTCATGTTCTTCTCTGATGTGCAGCTGCCTTGACATGTCTATTCAAACAAAACAGACTGAATGGAATTCGAGCAGTTGGGATGACTTTCATCACCGTGCATTTCAATCAGGATTTAATGAAGGATGAGGTGCCACAATAACATAACAATGATAGAAAAACTGGACAACACAATGAATAACAGTTGAATACAACATGTGATTCCAAGTAGGCTCCATGTTATTACCGCGAGATTATCAATCCAGAACATCAGCTCCTGTCCTGCGGACCAAGGTTCGAATCCTACCACTGCAGATGTTGGAAATTCAATTAAATAATTTTTAAAAATCCCTGGAATTAAGAATTTACCTATGAGAATGAAATCGTTGCCGATTGTCAGAAAAATCCATCTGGGTCACTGATATCCTTCAATGAAGGAATTTTCCATTCGTCATCTGGACTGGCCGACCATTGACTCCAGACCTAAAGCAATGTGATTGACGCTCAATCGCCCTCTGAAGTGGTTTAGTGAGTCAGTCAGATGTGCTACAAAATCTCAAAGAAATGAAACCGGATATATTGGCCTGGATTCCAGAAAAGTGAACGTTAGAAACATCATTGTCGAACCTGCAAAGTCCTCCTTACTAACAATGAGTGCTCATGCCAAAATTGGGACAACTGTTTTACAGACCAATCAAGCAACAGCCTGACATAGGCATACTCACGGCATTTTACCTTAGAGATATAACCCAGACAGCACCATCACCATCCCTGGATATGTCCTGTCCCAAAGGCAGGACCGATCTGACACAGGAGGCAGCTCAGTGCGATAGAGTCGGGTGGTCGATGGTCTGGGAGTCCCTGTGACCTGTAACCTCATATACCCAACATATCCCCCACTCAACAATTACCATCAAGCAAGAGGATTAAACCTGGTTCAAAAGATAGCGTAGGAGGGCAAGCCAGGAGCAGAACCAGGCAGACATAAAGATAAAATGTTAATCTGCTGAAACTTCCAAACAGAACTATTTGCATGCCAAATAGCATAAAATGCAAGGGACAGGCAGAGCTAAGCGATCCCAGCACCAACACATCAGATCTAAGCTCTGCAGTCCTGCGAATCTGATCGCGGATGCTGGTGGACAATTAAACAACTCACCGGAGCAGGAGTGTCCACAAATATCCCCAACCTCAATGATGGAGGAGCTCAGCACATCAGTGCAAAAGATAAGGCTGAAGATTTCACAGAATTCTTCACTCAGATGTTTCGTGTGGAAGATCCACTTCGGTCACCTCCGGTGGTCCCCATCATTACAGATAGCAGTCTTCAGCAAATTCGATTGACTGATATCAAGAAACGGTTGAAGGCACTGGATACTGCAAAGGCTATGGACACTGGTAACATGCTGACAATAGTCCTGAAGGCTTGTGCTCCAGAACTTCCCGCTCCTTTAGCCGAGCTGTTCTAGTATGGTTACAAACCAACAATGGGGAAAAAAAAACTGCTCAAGTGTGTTCTGTACATAAAAGCAAGACAAATTCAACCCGGCCAAATACCACCTCATCAGTCTACTCCCCATTGTCAGTAAAGTGATGGAAGGGGACTTCAACAGTGCTATCAAGCCAGCACCTGCTCAGCAATAACCTGCTCAGTGAAACCCAGTTTGGGTTCCACCAGTGACACTCAACTCCTGACCTCATTACAGCCTTGGGTCAAATATAGAAGAAAGAGCTGAACTCTCGCCCTTGACATCAAGGCTACATTCTTTCAAATGTGGCTTCACGAAACCCGAGCAAAAACGGTATTGTGGGAAAATACTCCATTATTGGAGTCATAATGATAGATAGGAAGATGGTCATTGTTGTTGGAAGTCAGTCATCTCAGCTCCAGAACATCTCTGCAGTAGTCCCTCAGGATAATATGGATGGAGGTTAGCTCGCTGAACTGGAAGTTTCATGATCAGATATTTCATCAACACGCAAGACAACACCTTCAGTGACACTCCAGATGAATCCTAGATCAAAGCATCTTCAGCTGCTTCATCAATGACCTTCCCTCCATCATAAGGTCAGACGTGGGGATATTCGACAATAACTGTACAATGTTCAGCACCATTCACAAATGCTCAGATGCGAAATGCAAGAAGATCTGTCCCTCTCCATGCTTGGGCTGACAAGCGGCAAGAAACATTTTCACCACACAGATGCCAGACAATGACCATCACCAATAAGAAACAATATCACAACTTAGTATTTGCAGCATTATCATCACTCAGTTCCCCACTATCAATATCCTGGGGGTTATAATTGATTAGAAACTCAACTCGACTCACCACATAAATGTAAGAGCAGATCAGAGGCTAGGAATACTGCGTGAGTAACTCACCTCCTGACTTCCTAAAGCCTGTCGATCATCTAAAAGGCACAAGTCAGGAATGAGATGGAATTCTCCCACTTGCCTGAATAAGTGCAGACCCAACAAGACAAAAGAAGCTTGACACCATCCAGTACAAAACAGTCCATTTGATTGGCATCACATCTACAAGTATTCACTCCCTTCACCGCCGTCGCTCAGGAGCAGAAGTGTGTACTATCTACAAGACACAATGCAGAAATTCCCCAAAGATCATCAGACAGCATCTTCCGATCCCATGAACAATTACATTAGAATGAGAAGGCCAGCATACCTATGGAAATGTCACCACCTATAAATTCACTTCCAAACCAATCAGCATCCTTATGTGGAAATATATCGCTGTTCCTTCACTGTTACTGGTAAAAAATCTGGAATTCCCTCCTTCATAGCATTGTGAGTCAAAACACCGCAGGTGGACTGCAGCGGTTCAAGAAGGCAGTTCAACACCACTTTCTCAAGGGGCCAATAAGGGGCGGACAAGAAATGGTGGGCTCATCCAGCGATGCACTCATCCAAAAAAAGGTTTTTAAAAAATATTTCCAAGTTGAGCTTCTCGATGGGACAGGTTATCTGATTTGAGCATGAACAGGAAAACTGAGTTTCTTATACAGAACATGATCGACGTTTCTGTTATTAGAAGGGTGTTCAGTGTTCGATGACTTATTGTTGCTGTGTGCTGTGATAAATTGCAATTGTTTTGTTAAATTCAACAATACTGGCGTAACAGGATCGATCCTTTGAAAATACCAGTCTGAAAATGGCAATTATTTGAGAGACAGTGTACTTCCGCCAGATGAGACTCACAGATAGCTGTGTATATTCAACGTTTAATAGACTACTGGCCGACACTGAATCCTCCCATCATCCATATCACAGGGGTTACCATTGAACAGAACGTGAAGTCAAATCAACATACAAATACAAGTGTTACAGAGATGCTCAGAGACTTACAATTCTGCACTGAATAATAGACCACATGGCCATAAGAGCATGAGATATGGCTATCGATTGAGGCCATTCAGCCCAGTCCTTCTCTGGGAAACTGTGCCATTTTGTCACAGTCTCGATGACTAGTGGATATATCTTCTATACACTGACGGTCTCAATCTTTGCAGTAATCAATCAGTTTCTATCAGATGCATCACCTCCCATTCTTCTAAATTCCATCGAGTACACACACTGCCGCTCATGACAAGCCATCATCCCCAGGATGGATCGCCTCCAACACCAGCTGATCTTGCCCCAGAGATAGTGCCCAAAATAGCTCCCAATATTCCAAATGCTGTCTGACCATTGCCCATTACATTCTCAGCGGCATGTCTCCTCTCTTGTATTCTAGGTCCCTTGAAATGAATGCTAACATTGCATTTTCTTTCCTAACTGCCAACTGAACCTGCACTATAACCATAACAGAGGACGGGTGCTTCAAAATTCTTTTTGTGCTTCAGATTTAATGGATCCTTTTAGAACATAGTGTCTGCCTCTAGTCCGCCTACCAAAGTGTATAATCTCACACGATCCCATACTGTATTCCATCAACCACATGTTTGCCCACGGTCCTAAACTGTCCAAGCTTTTCGGCAGCCTCCTCACTTCATGAATATCGCCTGCCCATCCAACTATCACTGTATCATCTCCAAACTTAGCAAAAATGCTCTCAGGTCCTTTGTTCAGGTGGTTCATGTAAATGGCACTTCCTGACTCCCTAAGAACTGTCCACCATTGAAAAGGCACAGCACTCAAGGTGCTTGACTCCATTCAGGTTCAAGCAGTGAGTTGACTGGAATTATACCTGTAACATCTTCACTCCCTGCACCACTGACACCCAGTAGGAGCACACCCTGCCTCCGAATTGTTGTGAATTACCCCGTTATGGTGACAAAGGATTTGTTGGCGCAAAATCCCAATCTAATGATGTCACTCTGACTCAACACTAACTGTGTGCTGCTCACAACAACAAATGTCACTGTGTGTTGTTGATGACGGAGGGAGGTGGTGGAGGGAATGTCTGTGATGGATGACTGTCAGCATGAAAACTGCCCTGACAGCCTCGGATGTACCTGTGCCCGCTGTCACCACTGCAGACATGATCAGTCTTCCTGCAGGTCAAGTCAAGGAAAGCGACAGGCCTGGAGAGTGTTCCCGGCTGAGCACTCAGATCCTGTGAAGACCAACTGGCAGAGATATTAACAAACATCTTCAACCTCTCTCTCCTGAAGCCGAAATCCCAACCTGCTTCAAGAAGACCACCATCATCCTTGTAAGTGAGAAAGCACATGTAATGTTTCTTAATGACTTCCGCCCAGTGGATCTGACCTCAATAAACATGAAGTGCTTTGAGACGCTGGTTGTGGCCCACACCACCTTCAGTCTCCCAGCCTGACCTGTTGCCCTATAATGTGCCGACTGATGTAACGGGTCCACAACGGATGCCATATACCTGCTCTGCACTCATCCCTGGGACATCTGGACAACAAGATGCCTACACCAGACTCCTGGTCATTGACTACAGCTGTACCTTCAATATCATTATCCCCTCCAGGCTGATCCCAATACTCCGTGACCTTGATCACGGCTCCACCCTCTGCAACTGGATCCCCGGTTTCTGACACACAGACCACAATCTGTGAAGATAGGTATCTGCACATTCCCCATAATAAAACTCAACACTTGAACTCCTGGAGGATGTGTTCTCTGCCCCCTATTGTACTCTCCGTGCACCCATAGCAGTGTCATCAACCCCCTTCTGTACTCCCTGTATATCCACGGCTCTGCACTCAGCCCCCGACTGTACTCCTTGTACACACATGGCTGTTCCGTCAGCCCCCTACTGTACTCCACGTACACCCACGGCTCTGCCCTCAGCCCCCTACTGTACTTCTTGTACACACATGGCTGTGCCCTCAGTCCCCTACTGTACTCCCTGTACTCCCATGGCTGTGTCCTCAGCCCCCTACTGTATGCCCTGTACACACGCGGCTGTGTTGTCAAATTCCAAACAGCACCAGCTACAAGTTCGCTGATGACATCACCAAATCAGGAGGGATATCAAACAACGATGAGTCAGAATACAGAAAGGAGATCGAGGGCTTAGTGGCATGGTGTAATTATAATAACCTCTCTCTCAAATCCGTCAATAGTAAGGAACTGATTATTGACTTAAGAAAGAAAGGAGAGGAACATGACGTCATCTATATCAATGGTTGAGGGAGTGCAGAGCATCAACTCCCTCAGAGTGACAATAACCGACAACCTACCCTGGTTTTCTCGCATAAGTGTGACAGTCAAGAAAGTTTAACAACGCCTCTTCTTCCTCAGGAGGCTCAGGAAATTCAGCATGCACTACTTCGACAGATACACCGTTGAGAGCATACTGTCTGGGTGCGTCACGGCTTCATACAGCAACGCTCTGCCCAGGACCATAAGAAACTACAGAAGGTTGGGTGCACAGACAATCTCCCAAGCATTGACTCGTTGCCGCAGAAAGGCTGACAACATCTAGAACATTGAACATAGAACATAGAAAAGTACAGCACACAACAGGCCCTTCAGCCCACGATTATGCGCCGACAATTGATCCTCATGTACGCACCCTCAAATTTCTGTGACCATATGAATGTCCAGCAGTCTCTTAAATGTCCCCAATGACCTTGCTTCCACAACTGCTGCTGGCAATGCGTTCCATGCTCTCACAACTCTCTGTGTAAAGAACCCGCCTCTGACATTCCCTCTATACTTTCCACTAACCAGCTTAAAACTATGACCCTCGTGTTAGCCATTTCTGACCTGGGAAATAGTCTCTGGCTATCGAATCTATCTATGCCTCTCATTATCTTGTATACCTCAAATAGGTCCCCTCTCCTCCTCCTTTTCTACAATGAGAAAAGTCCGAGCTCAGTCAACCTCTCTTCATATGATAAGCCCTCCAATCCAGGCAGCATCCTGGTAAACCTCTTCTGAACCCTATCCAAAGCATTCACATCTATCCTATAATAGGGCGACCAGAACTGGACGCAGTATTCCAAGTGCGGTCTAACCAAAGTTGTATAGAGCTGCAACAAGATCTCACGACCCTTAAACTCAGTCCCCCTGTTAATGATAGCCAAAACAGCATATGCTTTCTTAACAACCCTGTCCACTTGGGTGGCCATTTTAAGGGATCTATGTACCTGCACACCAAGATCCCTCTGTTCCTCCATACTGCCAAGACTTCTATCCTTAATCCTGTACTCAGTTTTCAAAATCGACCTTCCAAAATGCGTCACCTCGCATTTATCCAGGTTGATCTCCACCTGCCACCTCTCAACCCATCTCTGCATCCTGTCAATGTCCCGCTAGCCTACAACAGCCCTCTATATTGTCAATGACACCTCCAACCATTGTGTAGTCTGCAAAATTGCTGACCCATCCTTCAATCCCGTCATCCAAGTCATTAATAAAAATGACAAACAGTCGAGGCCCAAGGATAGAGGGAACTCACCACAGACTTCCAGGCAGAATATTTTCCTTCTACTACCACTTGCTGTCTTCTGTTGGCCACCCAATTCTGTATCCAGGCAGCTAATTTCCCCTGTATCCCATTCCTCCTGACCTTCTGAATGAGCCTACTGGGGGAACATTATCAAATGCCTTGCTGAAGTCCATATACACACACCCACAGCTTGACCCTCATCAACTTTTCTAGTCACATCCTCAAATAACTCGATAAGGTTTTTGAGGCATGACCTGCCCCTCACAAAGCCGTGTTGACTGCATTTAATCAAGCCATGCTCTTCCAGATGGTCATACATCCTATCCCTCAGAATCCTTTCTAACACCTGGCAGACGACAGACGTGATACTTACTGATGTGTACTTGCCTGGGATTTCCCTATTTCCTTTCTTGAAGAGAGGAATTACATTTGCCTCTCTCCAGTCCTCAGGTACGACTCCAGTGGTGATCGAGGATGCAAAGATCTTCGCAAGCGGTTAAGTAATGGCATTTCTCGTTTCCCAAAGCAGCCGAGGACAAATCTGGTTCAGACCTGGCGACTTGTCGATCTTAATGTTTGACAAACTTTTCAATACATTAGCTTCCTCTATCTCTATCCATTCCAGCATGCACATCTGCTCTTCAATGGTTTCATTCACTACAAAGTTCGTTTCTTTCAGAATGACAGAAGTAAAAAACTCATTTAGAGCTTCCCCTACCTCCTCGGACTCCACACACAAGTTCCCTATAGTCTCCCTAATCGGCCCTACTCTTTCATTGACCATTTTCTTATTCCTCACATAAATATAAAATGCTTTTGTGTTCTCCGTATTACGATCTGCCAAGCTTTTCTCTTGCCCCCTCCTGGCTCTCCTAAGACCATTTTTGAGCTCTTTCCTCGCCTGTCTGTAATCATCTAGAGCTGAGCTTGACTCTAGCTTCCTTCATCTTCGTTTGGAGGAGAAGCTCCACCGCTATCCAAGATTACTGAGTGAAGGGGAAGAGGAAATAGTTGGGGCATGAACAGATATCTTTGTAGCATCCTTGAACACAACTGAGGTCCCGGATGACTGGAAAGTTGTTGTTTAAATAGGGTAGCATGAATACTCCAGTTAATTATCGACCAGTGAGCCTGTCATCAGGGGTTGGGAGCTGCTAGAGAAGATACTGAGGGATAGGGTCCATTCTCATTTGGATGAAAATGGTCTTATCAGTGATAGGCAAGATGGTTATGTGCGGGGAAGGTCATGTCTTACCAACTTAATAGAATTCTTTGAGGAAGTGACAAAGTTGATTGATGAGGGAGGGGCTGTAGATGTCATGTATATGGATTTCAGGAAAGCGTTCAATATGTTTTCCCATGCTCGGCTTACGGAGAAAGTGAAGTCACATGGTGTCCCGGGTGTGATAGCTACATGGATAAAGAACTGGCTGGGCAACAAGGTACAGAGCGTGGTAGGGGAAGGCAGTTTCTCAAAATGGAGAACTGTGACCAGTGGTGCTCCATTTAAGATGTTTCCAGAACGATACATGAATGGGCAGGGAGCAAAGTGATAAAGACCCTGAGAAAATAGGCGACGGAATTAGACAGAAGATCTGGTCGGCGCAAGCTTTAACTGCCGAATGGCCTGTTCCTGTACTCGAATGCTCCTTGTTCTAACATTACCAACGACCCATCACATGCCTGTAAAGATCTCCCACAACCTCTTCAATGAGGCTAAAAGATACAGAAGCTTGAAAACACAGAGCAGCTGGTTCAGTAACAGCTTCTTCCTGACTGTTGTGAGACTGATGAATGGGCTCTCTAATCTTAGATAACGTTGATCTTGTTCATGTTGATCTCGCCTAGCGCATGCGCTGTGCAGCGTAACCTATATGCCTCTCAGTCATGTTTTACACCCATCGTTCTATACATCCTTGCTTACTATGATATGCCTGGACATCTTGTTACAGGTCAAAATAATTCCTCACCTCCCTCCTCCCAGCTCCCTCCAGTGCTCACGCCCAGGTCTCTCTGCACCTCACCCCCAGCTTCACCCACCCCCCCCCAGTTCCCTGTGACCCCATCCCCAGCTCCCCGTGTCCTTTGTCTCTCACTGTGTCTCTCACACTGTCTGTTTCCCTGTGTTTTCCTTTTCCCTGCCTTCTGTTTCTTTCCCTGAAACGACTATCTTCCCTGCTCCCTATCCATGTGACGGTTTGTTTCCTTGTTTTGTTTCCGTTCTCTCTTTGACTGACTGTCCATCTGTTTCCCTCGCTGTGTTCTCTCTCTCCTTCCCTTTGTTTCTGTCTTTTTCTCCCTCGTTGTGATGGTGATGGTTTCTCTATTCGTTTGAAGCCGGTGATGGCTCATTGGTTCAATGTTGGCAATACAATTAACTCACCTGGGTTTTGGTATCGAAGACATAATTTAAAATTATTGGTTAAATTACAATTGATGTCAAAACAGCAACCAAAACATGGGTATCCATTTAACAGCCAATTGTTACATCTATTTTATTAACTATTTTGGAACAATCCGTCTCCCAATGTTCCGTACACTGGCAACTGAAATCATTCTATTCACGTGCATAATAGTCTGACATGGTAACTGCTCTGCTCAGGACCATAAGAAACTACAGACGGTTGTGTGCACAGCCCAGTCTATCACGGAAGACCACCTTCCGTCATTTATACTAGTCATTGTCACAGAAAGGCTGGCAACATCAAAGATTTCTCCCAAACCGGTAATGATCTCCTAAAACCTCTTCCAATAGGGAGGAGACACAGAGGCTTGAAAACATGGACCAGCATGCTCAGGAACACTTCCTACCCTCCATAATTAGACTGACGAATTGACATATCTAACTTTTCAAATAATATTAATCTTGCTAATGTCGATTTTGCTTTGTTCACCTCCTATGAAGCTGGATGCCTCACTCTGTGTAAGTACCCCAAGATCTCTGTTTTCTTGTTTACTACCATGTGCCTGCTCTACTTGCAAAACAAACCTTTCCATTGTACATTTGACTGAAATAAATCAAATCAAATCAGATCAATCATGTGGACTGCAGTGGCTCAAGATCTTCTCAAGAGCAACTGTGAAAATGAACTACTGTTGGCCCAGTCAGAGATACCCATATCCCGTTAACAAATATAAGAAGGTGACCACACTCAGGGAATACTGACAGGGGAAATCAAATCGCTTTAAACATGGACTTAGACAAATACAAGTTTCCCTCGCTATCTGAAAGAAATCGTTCGCGAGCTGATATGGTGTAAAGTGCTGTAGCACTAATTTATATGGGAAAAATTTCGCCTTTCTTCGTAAAAGTGAAAATCCTCTATGGATTTTTTTTGGTTAGCGAAACAAGGCAGTAATGTAGGTCATTCGGAAAGGGAAGAGGTGAAAAGCGAACTTTTGAAAAGCGGGGAATACCTGTATGTACATGGGCATGATATTCAGGAAGATGGGAATGGCGAAAAATAAATGAGGTGAATCACACATTTTATTTCCAGCCCAGCTGATCATCATTCTCTTTGTTTGCTCTTTTTCTTCCATATCCTTCTATTGATCCTATTGATTCCTATTGATTCCTATTGATTCCTCCTCCCTTTCAAAGCAGACTTCCCTGTCAATGGTATTAATCACACTCCTTTCCAGCTGCTTTCTGTTCAGGAAAGTTCCCCAGCACTTTCTGTTTGTTTCTTTGCATTATCTTGTATAATGTCAGATTTTCAGCATCTTCCTTTATTTGATTTCACCTTCAATTTTGTTATTTCGTGGGACGTTGGCATCTCTGCCAAGGGCAGCATTTGGTGACCATCACGAATTGCCCTGACTCCGAGGCCATTCTACAAGCCAATATAAAGTAAAGCATATTGTCATGGGTGTGAAGTCTCACTTAACCCAGACCGGGTAATAACATTAGTTTTCTTTACCGAAGGTGATCAGTGAAACAGGAAGGTTTTCAGACAAAATGTTGCTTTTATGTTTGTTTTTGTGCAATTCACTTTTATTCTAATTCTTATCAGTTTTATTGAAGTTCTGTCATCAGCTGTGGTGGAATTGAAACAAATCACTTGAAACAATATCTTCCGTTTAATAAGCTTTGCTCCTGAATTACATCCAGCGACATTCCTACATTTATATATTGTCCTAATCATGTAGTAACGTCCGAGACAAGAACAATTTTATGATTGAAATATTTGTAATCGAAAAAGTGGTCAGAAGAGACCTTGAAACATTAAGTCTGAATTTTACCAAAGTGGAGGCAACGGATTGCTCAGCCACAGCACTGACGCAGAGATGAAGATTGGGGATATTAGGAGCTGTGAGTGGACAGGTTTGGTGACAGAGAGATCACGAGACATAAATCAGTTCAGGGCAAAAAGGGATCTCGAGGTTTTGCACAGTTTTGTTCTCAGATGTGTGTGAGGGAATGGTCGGCAATTCATAGATAATGAATGGAGACTGCAATTAAAACTGAAGACAATAGATTCTTTCTCTGACAAATATAGATAAAAGTAATTGCAACGAGGTTCAAACTTGTTTGCGGGATTAATGAATGTACAGAGGCAGAGAGCACCAACAATAGCGATAATAGGTTAGTAGCACACCCTCCACCCCGCCCAGAATAATCATAAGCACTGCTAATATCCGATATGGTAGAAATTCCCAACAGGGAGAAATCTTGAAAATACTCAAGAAAAACCTCCTCTCCATTGTTGTAATGTTCCAGTCCGCTATTCTCAGATTCAGATCTGTCCTCTCTCTGTCTACGCAGCTGTTGATCTCTGCTACTGTTGGAATTGATGCATCTGCTACTACATTGGGATAGCGCACTGAATGAAGCCCTTCACCTATAGGAGAGGGAAACCCTCCAGTGACACATTTATATTGCATGGAGACTGACATTAATCATAGTCACTGAGCAATCAGTCCCAACATTCAATCCAGCACATTCAGTTCACAATATGACTGGACTTGACTGCATGTTGACATTGCTGGCTATTGGTCAAATCTCCCATCACCAATTGCTCTAGTGAAGTCAGTTGTGAGGGAGAATGATGGATGTTATCTTTTCGTAGGCTAGATCATCCTGCTCTGTTGTCCGTTTACTATGCTGTAACCATGTCTCCCCAAATCCATCCACCCCCCAAAATAAATACAACCAGGATGTTGTTACTGTGCTGTTCTCTCCTCCACGGGAACAAACGCCAGTCAACACACTGTCACTGGGCACATTTACCCTGAATATTGACAGGAAGTGTGGACTTCTCTGAATGTTCCTCTCATTGCTCTAAAAAAGGCAACTTTGGAACTTCTTTAGGGAATATGCTTCAATAATTTATTTATACAAATTGACAAACTTCTAAATGCAGTTTTATTTGCTATAAAAACGTATTTTAACGCATTTTGTCCTCAGTCCAAAACCAAAAGTGATAATTACAATGAACTTATTCATTAAGACTTATGAATTAATGAGTCAGTTTCGAATGAACATGACATTAGCTGGGAGATAGGACAGAATGGGGATAGTGGCTGTGGAGACTGCATGAGGAGTACAATGATATTCCCCAGTCATCATCATTCTTTCTGCCAGACAGAATTAAATGTAATGCACAACAAGGAAACAGCCAACATTTGGGAGATGCAATCCTGAATGACAATGTGAACTGAACAGGATAATTTTAATTGTGATAAAGTGAACTATATTTTATATACACACCATTTAATCATTGGGAATACAGATTGAGTAGGATCACTGGACCAGAAACATTAACCTTGAGTTCTCTTCACAGGTACTGTCAGACCTGCTGAGCATGCCCTCTAAGTTCTGTTTTCTTTTGTTTGAGTTTGATCGTATTGTCCATATCTGGCAGGATACTTAAAATTAAAAGCAGACACTAATAACAAAATGTGGAGGGCTATGAGGACAGTACAGGAGACAAAAAGGGGAGATATAGTCGTTCCAAGCTGGAAGAGACAATGGGCAGAGTTGCCCCCACTTTTGCTTAAAATAATTCTGTGTTATGTAATCAAAGACTTTGGAGAGGGGGTAGACAAGCCGGTTCAACAAAGGACACAGAGTGTTCCACCATCAATACATTATTCATGTTATCTCATGAAATTTCAGCTGCCTCTGAAATGTCTTTTCAAACAAAGTGGCGTTCCTGAGATTTACAGTTTAATCAGAAAAATATTCTTTTTCCTTTGAATCTTAAAGAAGAAACAGATTTTCGCCGTAACACAGGTGTCACAGACACACCAGCGATAATAGGAAAAGGAAAGGACTACATTGTCCATATATAATCAAATTCAGCATGTAGCCCTGTCAAGACGCATGAAATATAGTGATACGGAAACATGAAAGACAAATAAAAATGATGGAGAAGCGCAACAGATGAGGAAGCATCTGCAGAAGAAACAAAGTTAACATTTCGAATATGATGTGACACTGTTCTGAATAAGTCATATTGGAATCAAAGGTTAATTCTGTGTACCTCTGCTCAGAGAGTGCCAGAACTGCTGAGTTTCCCTCTATCGATTTTTTTCTTTCTCAACTGTGACAAATTGACTGATCTGAACGACACAAACAAAGCTGCTACTCAGTTGAATCTCGAGTAATTTGTAACCAGAAGAGAAAATGCTGGAAAATCTCAGCACGTCTGGCAGCATCTGTAAGGAGAGAAAAGAGCTGACGTTTCGAGTCTAGCAGCCTCTGCAGAGAAACCAGAATTAAAGTTTCTAGTCCAGTGGCCCTTCCTCAGAACGGATGGTAGCCCTGAAAATGTTGCTTTATATACAGAAGAGGCTGAATAGCTGTTAATGGAGACTGTTAGTAGCTTAAAATAGGCGGTGAGTCATGGAAGGCTAAGTGAGTACTCGGCCTGGTGGTATAGGAAGGGGGCATTGAGGAGTTCAGTCCCTAAAATTATTGAACATTATTTTGAGACTGAAGGGCTGCAAGGTCCGCCCACGGAAAATGAGGTGTTATACTTCCAGCTTGCGTTGAAATGTCCTGGAACACTGCAGCAAGCCTGCCACAGAGATATTGGCCAGGGAACAGGATGGGATATTAAACTGGCAGGCAACTGGAAAATCGGGGTCTTTTGCATAGGTACAGCTTGGATATTCTGTGAAGTGTTCACCCAGTCTACCTTTAGTTTCTCCAATGTAGAGCAAATCATAATGTGAGCAGCGAATGGAGTAGACTGGATTGTGGGAAAAGTTGATAGGATATTGATTCACTTGGAAGGTATGTTTGAGCACTTGGATAGTGAGGAGGGAGGAGGTAAATGGGAAAGTGTAACACCTCCGGCAGGGTAAGTGAGGTGGACATGTGGTGGGCGGTGGGGAATTGAGGGGAGGTGTTGGCAGTGAATCTCGAGCGGACAAGGGTGTCCTGGAGGAAATGATCACTTCAGAAGGCAGAAAAGGGAGAGGAGGAAAATATATGTCTGGTGGTGGCATCTCGCTGGAGGTGGGGAAAATGCAGACTGATGATCTTCTGCATGTGAATGCTGGTGGGACGGTAGGTAAGGACAAGGGGAATTCTAACGCTGTTGCAGGAGGGAGGAGAGAGGGTGAGGGTAGGTTTGCAGGAGGTGGGTCAGAAGTGGTTGAGGACCCTGTCTGCAAAAGTGCCGGGGAATTCTCGGTTGAGAATGAAGGTGGACATTTCAGACGCCACATTTCTGCAGTTGACATCATCAGAAGCAATGCGGTTGAGAGGGAGGAACTGGGGGAATGGAATGGAGTCTTTGCAGGAAACAGGGTGTGAGAGTGTATACTCCATGTCGCAGTGGGATTCGATGGCTTAATACTGGATATCAGTGACCGCCTATCCCCAGAAATAGAAGCAGTGATGACGAGGAAAGAAAGGGAGGAGTCAGAGATAGACCAGGTGAAAATGAGGGAGGAGTGAAAATTGGAAACGATGAACCTTTCCAATTCTGGACAAGAGAGAGGTGCAACAGCTCAGATATCATCTACGTATCAGAGAAACAGTTGTGAGTGGGGGCTGGAAAGAACTGAAACAAGGAATGATCTACGTACCCCATGAAGGAACACTTATATCTTATGCCCATGTATGTATCCATGCACCCCGTCTGTATGGCTGAAGCAATGGGTCTGCCCAGGCAATTCTGTTTGTGGATTTTCAGGAGGACATAAAAGCGAGCTATGCTATCAGAGAACCATCGGCTTCGGGACTGTTACGTGGGGGCGAGTGGGTGGGAATCTCCATATGAAATGAGGTCAGATTTAGTTAATAAAATGGCCTGGTGTGCCATGTCAGGGATTATGGAGCAGCAGGTGATTTGTGGAGATATCTGAGAGCTGGCATTCAGCCTCTGAAGTGGAGAGGTGAGTCCACCAGACTACAGCAGCACCACCCTTATCGGCACAGGCTGAATAACACAGTCAGGGTTGGATCGAAGCATACAGCGTACAGTCTGTTCAGAGAGTGATAGGTGGGATAGGGTGAGGGGGATGCAGAGAAATTAAAACAACCAATGTCACATTGAAAGTTCTCAAAGAACAGATTGAATCAAAGCAAAACCAGAGGAATGGGTCCAGGTGGAGGGAGAGTGTTGGAGCTGGGGGAATGGTCTGTGGAGTGGTGAGTGGACTCTTGTCCAAAGAAATGGACACCGAGGAGAAGACGGTGGAAGAGGAGTTCAACGTGACGTCGTTCCTGAAATTCATTAAAGTGGGGACACAGAGGGATAAAGCTGAGACCTTTGCTGAGTACAGAACATTCAGCATTAGAGCGTGGAGGTTTAGGAGGGATGGTGAATACACGACAGGAGGTGGCCTTGGGGCAGGGGATGGACTCAGAGCGCAGTTCATGGGTGGGATGGCAGGTTCTAGAGGCTCGTGGGCATCTCTAAGTTATTGTAGTCCTCACATAACTGGCGAGCACAGCGAATGAGCTGGAGAATGAAGTAGAATTGGGTAATGGTGCAGCCTTGAGCCAATGTGATGAGATGCTGGTGGGCAGAGAAAAATGTTGATCTCAGTGGCAGTGAAATCGAACGATCAGTCCTCAGAAAGTAATTGACTGAAAATAATCGGAATCGTTATCTTATTGTAATGCTCTGATTTCATTGGGGTGACACTCAACCAGCAATGTGTTAGTTTTCTCAGACTTTAGACCAAACTGTGAAAACAAATGATGTTATTAATAAGACAAGTCCATCCATGGTTTTGGAAGGCACTCGCAAAGGCAGAGTTTATTTGTCATTCCCAATAGCTCTAGGGAAGTTGTCATTGTTCAATGAGGAAATTACCAGCACAGAATTTCATCTGATTCCCGTTAACCACAGTTTGCTGAGGGTTAATGATGCTACATGAGTCAAATATTACTTTGATACAAGGGAAGTTACGCTGATCTCACCTCTTATGACATTGGAAAATCTGTAAAATGATAGAGCACAGTTTATTTGAACAATGTGGTCACTGTCCTCACAACGTTTAAGGAAAAACTGATGCATGGACGTCAGTTTCTGAGGAGAGGTTTGTCCTATTTGTGATGAGGCTGTTTGATTACGCACTGTGACACAGAGACAGGAAAAATGTTCCACTCTGTATCGGAAAAAAAACACCCTCTTCACGGTGCATTGGACAGTGACAGACATACACTATTGTCTGTTCCTATTGGACATTGATCATCTGAATCTCATCATTCACTGATGACCATTAGCAGCACAGAAGCCCAGCAGTTCCCATCACCCAGTTGGAAAGCAAACAGGGAAAGGAATGGCCAGTGGAAGTGGGAGTAACTAGGGAACTGGTTTAATTTACAGTGGGAGTGGGAGAAGAAATATGTGAAGAGATATCATCAGTGGAAGAGTATATAGCATGAGAAGGGGTAATGCAAGGGAAGTAGGAGTGTAAAAAAGAGTAGGAAGGCGGAGGAAGAATGGCTAATGAAGTTTTAGTGACTGGGAAAAACTTGCTTTAGCAAAAGTGAGGTTGGGTGAAAAATATCTCTGTTCAGGAAAATTGGGATCTGGTTCCATTGAAGATTAAAATTTGATGTACTTCATTTTCTTTGACTTGATTCTTGATCAGATTGCACATTCACTCTGTATTTCTGTATCTCCATCAAATGCAGATGACATGTTTTTTTTTCTCTTGGTATGGTGTCTCAACATTTTTGATTTTTTTAACAGTGTGTATTTGCTTCCAATTCAAGGTAGACACGAGAACATGATTTGATCTCCTGCAGTTTGTCCATGACGTAGAATTTAATTGAGTATTTATCCTCATCACATTAACTGATTCAAGCAATGAGTCAGTGTCAATCCTGCAGATAAAAAATGTCTTCAGTTCTGACTATTTTACGAAGAACAGTGCCACACAAAAGGCTAATGTTCCAGTGCAAGGTGCCAAACCCTAGTTCATCCTAAATTAGGTACACGCTTTATGAATAAGACATGCAGAGGGGCAGAGTGTAAAAGGTGAATTCAACTCTGTTTCGAAAATGCTATTTGCAGCTCCCACACAACAGGTGTTAACTACATCACTTTGTAAATTCCCCAAAATAAGAATAGCAAAGGATTGGAATTCTTAATTCCACCTTTGTGAATAACATCTGGAGAACAGGAAGGAAATCAAGGTTTGTTTGTGACATTTATAAATAATGATAGTGTGAATGTGGAAGATGGACGGCAGAGGAATGATAACTAATGTTGGGGATGACACAAAGATTAACTGGGTGGTTCACAGTGAGGAGGAAATGGTTAGCCTCAGGACGATATAAACAGATGATTTCTATATCCCCAGATTAATAGCCGTTAAACAGTTTAACACTGATAAATGTGAGATGATGCACATCTGAATTAACAAGACAAGTGAGTACTCAAACTGTGAAGGGCGAGGGCTAAACTTGCTCTTTTTTCATTGCAGCAGGGAAGGTTGAGGAGGAAACCTGGTACAGGTGCACAAGAGCATCAGGGGAATGGATAGGATGAACAGACAGCAGCTGTTTCCCTTACCCCAAGGGTCAAAAACAAAGGGATACATGATTAAAGTGAAAGGCATGGGATTGAGAGAGGATTTGTGGAGTCTGTTTTGAACTGAGAGGGTGGCACAGACATGGAATATAAAATTCCTACAGTGTGGAAATAGGCTCTTCTCCCAACAAATCCACACTGACCCTCCAAAGAATAACCCACACAAACACGTTCCTCCTATATTTACCCCTGACTAATGCACCTAACCTGCACATCCCTGAACACGATGGGCAATTAAGCATGGCCAATTCACCTCACCTGCACATCTGTGGATTATGGGAGGAAACCGGAGTACCTAGAGGAAACCACGCAGACACGGGGAGAATGTGCAAAATCCATACAGGCAGTCACCCAAGGTTGGAATAAATCCTGGATCCCCGCGCTCTAAGGCATGAGTTCTAACCACTGAGCCACCGTTCTGCCCCTGGTGACATGTGGCTGGAGTGCATTCCCTCGGCGGGTGATTGAGCAGATAATCTCACAAACTTTCAAAAAGGCCTTTGGATATGCAATTGGTGGTGCAGGCTCGCATTTTCACTCAATGATTCTATGTGGTGGCTGCCATGAACACTGATATATTCTGAAGCAATAGCTAATGGCTGTTCCTGGTTTGTTCCATTGACTCTCTCAGTAAGTGAGCCTCCAGTGAAGTGCTGGTGTTATCTCTCACTTTCTATTTAAGTGTTTCAGTTTCCTTACGTTGGTAATGTAATTTCCTCCATCGATGATGTCATTTCCGGCCCTTTTTCTCAGAGAGTGCTACATGGAGTCAAAACTGATGTGTTCTGGAATGCCATGTTTCTAGGAATTCGTGTGCTTGTCTCTGTGTGGCCTGTCCTAGGATGGATATGCAGACCTAGTCAAAGTGGCGTACTTCCTCAACAGTACGTAAGAAATTAGTGTTGGGGTTATGTATTTTGTGGCTAGTTGATATTCACATATCCTGGTGACTAGTTTTCTGCTTGTTTTGCCATTGTAGTGTTTGTTACAGTTCTTGCAAGGCTTATTGTTCCTGGAGCAGAACAGACAAAGCTATGAGTTTATTGCAGTGATCAAAAGTATGAAAAAACTGTCAGAGTGAAAAATAATACTCTATTAGTTGGCATTATAGCGGCAAAGATTTCTAATTTCAAGGTTGTCAGCAAAAGAGCGAGGAGTGAAAGAAGGAAAAGTGTCTTTATTAGAAAGTTGTTACGAATTGGAGTTGACATAGCTGGGAAAGTTGTGAATGAAGATTCAAAAGAGAACTGAGTATATATTTGGAAATTATGAATTTAACGGGCAACAGAGAGAGGGCTGGCAAATGGAAGGTGCATGGGAGACATTTTTGGAGCTGATCATGCATAATGCCAATGGCTTCCTCCTGTACTTTAAAGTTTTGTACACTATCAAGTGTCAGCTGTGAATAAAAGTCAGTATCCAATTATTTTACAGTGTAAATGCTCGCAAATATCTGATTATTTTGTGCAGCATAATCATTTGAAATGCAAGTATTGCAAGGTCAGCTTCATTATGAAGTCTAATTATTACTCAGAACATGAATACTTTACATGTTGTATTCCAATTACTAAAACAAATAACCATTGCTTTGGCACAAAACCCTTTGGAAAGCTCTGACTTTTCACTGACACGATATTATGTTCGTTGTTTTTTTTTCACTCCTCACATTTCATATTTAGTATCATTCATTTTAAAAATTGGAAGTTTTCAAATTATGGTTTACTAAAATGTGGTAACACAAATAATTTATTTAATTTAATATTCACAGTCCATGTTGAATTATTGCCAATTTAAAATTGCTGGCAAATAGCTGAAGATCGTACATTTCAGTGAGAAATTAAACTGACTGATAATATATAAATGTATAAGAACGCTAATTCTATTTGTATGTTCAATCTTCTGCTCACTCTGAATATGTAATCATTCAGAAGCCGCCCACTTTAAAAATACTGGTGCGGCAAAGCATTGCTTTGAATCCTGACATTGGATATCTAATTCTAATCACCACAAGAGTTATGTTATTTATTTCGATAAAATAAAATGTAAATGCTTTATTTCTGTTTTAGAAAATCTTGACAGGAGTTTATATTTTAGTTCCATAAATATAGAATAAAAAAAAATGACTTAAGAGATTATAGTTCAGTTGAATGATTGTCGTTCACATCTTATTGTTGTTCAATTGATGAAATATAGCAAACATCCGATTATTGTTCGGGTCAGTAAACTCAACACCTTGCAATGAGCTATGCTGAAAATTGCTTCCAATTTATCTGAAATCATTTACAGTGTTATTGGACCTCACAGCTGCCTGTGATACAGAGAGACTCAGTGGCCTGTTCCAAAATCTATGCATTGGGCTACTAATCTGGTTCAGGGTCGTCAGTCAAACTTTACTTCAAAACAAATAATTTGGAATCCTCCTTGGGCAGGGGTGAACCCGCTAACAGACTATCACTGGTCTCAGTGTCGGTACAAATATTGTCCAGGTTAGATACTAATGGCTGACCAGCAACCAGGTTTTGAAATTCATCTTCAGTCAGAGCCTGGCCCAGAGAGCAGACGGGTTGACATGGAGAGTCAGAATCACACAATACAAGTTACCTACGGCGATGCAATCTGACCTGCCTCCCAGACTCAATATATCTGCACTCTGGACCAGACATGGGTGAAGACGTTAACAAATTGACAATCGATTGCAGTGTTTAGTTTAGTTTACATTACAGTGTGGAAACAGGCCCTTCGGCCCAACAAGTCAACACCGACCCGCCGAAGCGCAACCCACCCATACCCCTTACCTAACACTACGGGCAATTTAGCATTCACCTGACTTGCACATCTTTGGACTGTGGGAGGAAACCGGAGCACCCGGAGGAAACCCACGCAGACACAGGGAGAACGTGCAAACTCCACACAGTCAGTCGCCTGAGGCGGGAATTGAACCCGGGTCTCAAGCGCTGTGAGGCAGCAGTGCTAACCACTGTGCCACTGTGCCGCCCAGTGTCTTGTGTCTCACAAAGAAACCTCTAAAGCCATATCCAATAAATGTCACGTTCACATTCTCCAGTATCAAAATAAAATTGTACATTTCTATGAATGGTCAGAGATTACTATATGGGTCACACAGTGAAATTTATGTGAATCAACCAGCAGCAAACGGCAATCCAAAAATCACATTAATAACTGAACTTGGCGGATTCTGTCTGGTCTCAGTAACCACACCTATTATACTGGCTTTCAGGTGACTGTGACAATGCACACCATAACTGGAGGTTTTGGCCTTACACTCCTCCGAAGCTTCCTGATCTCACACACATCACTCCCTCACACATTCAACAATAGATGAGAATCCACAAGCTGGGTGAAGCTGGAAACATAGAACAGTGCAGGACTGTACAGGCCCTTCAGCTCTAGACGTTCTGTCGACCATTTATCCTACTCTAAGATCAGACTAACCGAAATACCTTTCATATTCTATCATTCATGTGCCTATCCAATTAAATATGCCTAATATAGCTGATTATACTACAACTGCTGGCTGTTCATTGCACACACCCATCACTTTCTGTGTAAAGAACCTACCTCTGACATCTCCCCTAAACCTTCCTCCAATTACCTTAAAATCATAACCCCTCGAGATAGCCATTTCCACCCTGGGAGAACGTCTCTGGCTATCCACTCTATTTGAGCCTCTCATCATCTTGTACACCGCTGTCAAGTCACGTTCCATTCTTCTTCGTAACAATGAGGAAAACGCCCTAGCTCCCTCAAATTTTCTTTGCAGGACATGCCCTCCAGTCCAGGCAGCATCCTGATAAATTTCTTCAGTACGGTCATCAAAGCTTCCACATCTTTCCTATAATGAGGCAACCAAAACTGATCACAATATTCTAAGTGTGGTCTCACCAGGGCTCCATATAGCTGGAGCATAACCTTCCAGCTCTTAAACTCAATCCCTCGGCGAATGAACACATCAACCACCTTCTTAACAACCTTATAAACCTGGGTAGAAACTTTGTGGGAGCTATGCCATGGCCCATATGATACCGCGTTCCTCCACAATGTAAGAATCCTGCCTCTAACCCTGTATTCTGCATTCAAATTCGACCTTCCAAAATTAATCGCATCCCACTTTTCCATATTGAACACCATCTGCCATTTAGCAGCCCAGTCCTGCATCCTGTCAACAGTCCTGCAAACTACAACAGCCCTCCACACTACCCACAATTCTACCAACCGGTGTTACATCATCAAACTTACTAACCTACCCTTCCACTTCGTCATCCAAGTCATTTATCAAATTCCCAACAGCAGAGGTCCCAGAACTGATCCTTACGGAACACCACTGGTCACCTTGTTCCACACTGGATACTTCCCATTTCCCATCACCCTCTGTCTTCTATGGGCTAGCCAATTCTGTATCCAGACAGATAGGTCATCCTGTATGCCATGCCTCCTTACTTTCTGAATGAAACTACCTCGGGGAAGCTTATCAAACACCTTGTTAAAATCCATGAACTCCGCATTCACTGCTCTACCTTCTTCAGTGTGTTTAGTCCCACCCTCAAAGAATCAAATATGAGTTGTGAGTTATGACCTGCCCCTCACAAAGCCATGCTGACTATTTCTAATCAACTATGATTTTTCAGAATCCTCTCCAATACTTTGCCCAATACTGATGTAAGACTGACTGGTCTGTCATTCTCGGGACAATCCCTGTTCCCTTGCCTGAACATGGGAGTAACATTTGCCACCCTCCAATCAACCAACGCTACTCCAATGGAGAGTGAAGATGCAAAGACTATCGCTAAAGGCACAGAAATCTCTTGCCTCTCTTGCTGTAGTAACCTCGGGTGTTTCCCTTCTGGCCTAGGGATTTATCTATCCTTGTGTTTGTACTTCAATCAGTCTGTATTTCACCTCAAATTGTTTACTCCCTGTCCAACCAACTGATTGGCTGCTTTCCATTTCAGGGCTCTGTACAGTGCTGCCTTCCTGAGTAAGTATGGTTCCCAATATCCTATGTATTATGGAATGGAAAACATGGGAAGGCACGAATGCCTTTCTCATGAAGGGCAGATGCCAAATCTTTGACCCTGCTGTTACTCAGATGCTGCCTGAATGGCTGTGCTTTGCCAGCGCCACACTTTTCGACTCTGATCACCAGGATCTTCAGTCCTCACGTTTTCCATTACTGAGGGCTGTCCCCTCTGCACACTGAGCAGGCAATTAATCAGCAGAAACCCGTTGTATTTTGAGCTGACTGTTCAGTTCTGGAAAGCTGCATTTGATGAACACTTTTACTAAAAACGAAATTACAATTCAACAAATATTCATTCAGTCCCAGAGTTACAGTTTTGGTTCATGAATTGGACAGCTTGATAACGAGCAGTAAATGACTGAAGAACTCCGAGGTTACTAAGTATTCCAGGTGATATATTCCAGTCTGGATGTGCTTTATTTTAATGCTGCTAATATTATCAGACAGACAGATATGACAAGGAAACGATATGACATGTGGAAGTGTGACATGTTTGCCATTATAGAGATGTGTTTGAGGGAGGTCGTGGCTGACAACTCAATATTCTGTGGTACCAGAACTATAGTCAGGACAGGAGAGAGGGTAACAGAGGAGGTGGTGTTGCCTTATTAATTATGGAGTCAGTTACTGGCGTAAGAAGGGGCAATATCTTGAAAGGATCTTTTAATGAGGCTTGGTGGTTAAAGTTCAGTCTCAAAACCATGACAGAAACACTGCTTGGAATATATTGTAGACCCCCAGATAAAGGAAAGTACGGGATCAGGCATATAACCAAGTTACTGAGATGTGTAAAAACAATAATAGGTTCATTATATTCACGTATTTCAATTCCAAACATTCATTAGGGCAGTGATAACTTCTTAAGAGGGGGGTAGGTGCTTTGAAACTTATTCCAGAGAGCTTCCTATATCAACATAGAGCAGATATAACAATGGGCAGTGCAGTGCTGGGCCTCACGTGGGGAACTAATCCAGTCAAGTGTTCCAGGCAGAAGTGGGAGAGCATTATAGGACCATTGACCGTGATATCATGCATTTTGACTTTGCTGAGGAAAAGATCCCAAAAATGTTTGAAACATAAAAGCTTTTTTGATTGGGTAGACAGATTTTATGCAAAGAAATGACAGGATCTGGGACAAAGTGCGGTTGCTTCTGGGCGAAACTGTAGCAGAACAAGGTGTGGTGTGGGATGAGGGATCATTTCACTAAAATTGTCGGCCCAGCATGTTACATCGAAGATAAAATTTAGGAAAACAAGCCCAGGCAACCTCAGATGTCGACACAAATTCCGAACAGGGTGAAAAAGGAAAGAGAAGCTTAAAGCAGGTATCCAGTGAGCAGGTCAATGGGGGTCTTAAAAGAATATAGAAAGTGTAGGGCTAAACTTAAAAAGCCAGCGGAAGAGCAGGAGGAGGGGTGATAAAACATTAGCGGGTAAGATTATCAAGAATCCAAATTCATTTTTTTCGGTTTATTAAGGGGAACACGATAACGTGGGAAAGAATGTGAGTGTTAGGGACTAAGGGGACAGCCTGTCCACAGAGACAGAGAATATGTTAAATACATTCTACGAATCAATCTTGAGTTTGGAGAAGCAGTTTCTGGATTCAGGGAGAGTGACCTTTTGACACTTGAGCAAATTGACACAGGAGCTGAGGAAGAATTGGAAGTTTATGCAAGATAGAGTGGGCAAATCACCAGATTAAAGACCACCAAGTTTCACATCAGTGAGAGGGAAACAAATGTAGAAAATTCGGACGGCTGTTGAGGCTGTATCATTAAATATCTTCAAGGCTGAGACAGACAGATTTTTATAAAAGTGTTACGGGAAATTGCAGGAAAGTGGAATGGCGGATTAACAAAATAAATATAACCTAATCGAAGGAAAATCAGACTCAGTGAGGGGATAGACATATTGTTGCCCCTATGTCTAATGGTGTTCTTTTCCAATAGTCCTGTATTCACAAGAACATCACCTCTCTCGCTATGGAGGGAGACACAGTTTGCAATGCAATCGAAGGATTAAAGGAATTCAAAAAATGCGATACTAATAGACAGAAAGTACAGAGGACTGCAACAGCACGGATTGCCTGTCGGGGTGAGGATTTGCATCGACACAGTCACCACTACCAGAAGGAAGACCTCAGCATGACACCCTCCAAGGCCAAGCAGAGACCTGCACTGGGGAACAGGTAGTCAGGGGCCAGGTGTCAAGGAGAGCTGAAGGCCTAAACACTACATCACTGTCGTGTCTCCTTCCTTCCCTGACCAAAACTGTATGTGGAGGGGTAGAGAGACATGCTGTTGTAGCAGAGTAAGCAGTAAGTCTTTGATACGAGAACCTTCGGACAGCTGCAGCTCAACAAAATGTACAGGGAAAGTTCTTTTAACTTTATTGTTACAGCAGTCGAGATGGCAGTCCCATGTTCCTCTTGTGTGATGTGGGAGCTCACTGAGATTTCCACCGTCCCTGATGACTACACGTGTGGACTGTGCACCCAGCTTCAGCTCCTGGGAGACCGTGTTAGGGAGCTGGAGCTGGGCAGCACGGTGGCTCAGTATTTAGTACTGCTACGTCATAGCATCAGGGACCAGGGTTCAAATCCTGGCTCGGGCAACTGTCTGTGTGGAGTTTGCACATTCTGCCCTTGTCTGCATGGGATTCCTCTGGGTGATGCGGTTTCCTCCCACAATTCAAAGATGTGCAGGTTAGGTGCATTGGTCATACTAAATTGCCCGTAGTGTAGGGGAGTGGGTCTGGGTGGGCTGCTCGTCGGTGTGGACTGTGCACTCAGGGTCATCTGAGATACTGAGAACTTCATAGATAAGTGCTTTAGTGTGGTGGCCACACCCAAGACACGCCCCTAGTTATGTTTCTTTAATGACTGTAATATTCCAGTCCAACGTTCATCGCCCTCAGTTCATTAGTTTTACTTGTCAGTCCTGTTGTATTTAAATAAACATAATTTAACCCAACAGGCGTTCCTTGCTTCCTGTCATGTTCCAGGCAGAGAGTAGCTGTGCGACCACCAGGAATGGCAAAGGGAGTAGGCAGAGAGTACAGAAATCCCTGTGGCCATTGCCCTCGATAACAAGTAGACCATTTTGGTTTCTTGGGGGCGATGTCCGTTCAGGGTAAAGCAGCAGTAGCCAAATTGGTTGGTACTACCACTGGCTCTGGGGCACAGCGGGAAAGGGTTAAGGTAAACAGGACGTTAAAGATAGGAGGATCGATTGTTAGAGGGACAGATCGGAGACTCTGTGGCCACAAAAGGGAATCCAGGATGGTGCGTTATCTCCCAGGTACTGGGGTCCAGGAGGTCTCCAAGTGGCTGCAGAACATTCTCAAGGGGTTAGGTGTGCAGCCAGAAATCATTATGCACGTTGGCACAAATAATATCCGTAGAAATAGGGACGAGGTCCTGCAGCGTGATTACAGAGAGCTAGGAGAAACATTTAAAAAGAAAACCTTGACAGTGGTAATGTCCTGAGAGGGAAATTACTGTCCGAGACATGCACTATACGGGACACCAGTATCTTGGCGGCCAGTTTTGCGAGTGTTACGAGGGTGGGTTTAAACTAGATTGGCAGGGAGGCAAGTGCAAGGCTGGAAGGAGATACAGTAATCAGAAATAGTAGGATTAGGCTGGAAAACGACAGAGAGAAATGTCTTTTGGATTAAATTGCATCTATTTGAATGCAAGAAGGCCTACAGGTAAGGCCGATGAACTCAGGGCATGGATATGTAGGTGGGACTGGTATATTATAGCCATTACACAACATGGCTAAGTGATGGATAGGACTGACAGCTTAATGTGCCAGGGTAAAGGTGCTTTAGGTGAGACAGAGATGGTGGAAGGAGGGGAGGGGAGTTGCCACAGCAGTAATCAGAGATAAAATAACTGATGGATCACCCAGTGAGGCTTTGTGGGTGGAGTTAAGAAATAGGAAGGGGTTGGTGCGGTTATTGGGGCGTACTATAGACCCCAAATAGTCAACAGGAATGAGAGTAACAAATATGCAGTGAGAGAGGGGAGACCTGCAGGAGTAATAGAGTTATCATAATAGGGGATTTTATTTTTTCTAATACAGACTGGAACGGCCAGAGCGTTAAGGGATTTGATGAGATAGAATCTGATAAAAGCTTCAGGAAAGTTTCCTCAAGCAGTATATAGAGTATACTCGGGAAGGGGCAAAACTCGAAATTTTCTTAGGAAATAGGGCAGGGCAGGTGACTGAGTTAATAGTGGGGGAGCACTTTGTGACCAGTAACCATAGTTCTATTAATTTTCAAATAGTTATGGAGAGGGACAAAACTGGTCCTCAGGTTCATGTTCGAACTTGGGACATGGCTCAGGTACATACAGCTGGGATCAAGGGAATTCCTGGAGGTATATAAGAGATACAGGATTTTACTGAAGAAGGAAATCAGTAGGGTGAAAAGTGGGCAAGAAAGAGCCTTGGCTGAGAAGATTAGGATGAATCCAAAAAGGTACTTTAAATATATTAAAAGAAAAATCAATAACTGGATAGAAAATAGGACCCATCGAAGACCAATGTGGGCAAGTATGTTTGGAACTATAAGAGATGGGTGAAGTCCTCAACGAATATTTCTACTTTACGTTTACCGTGGAGAAAGACATGTTGACTTGAGAACTTGAGGAAGTTAGTGGTGATATCTTTGGGACAATCCATATCATAGTAGAGGAGATTTTGGATGTACTAGAGTGTTTGAAAGTGGATACATCTCATTGTCCTTACCCGGTATATCCAAGAACACCTCAAGGGGCTCCAGAAGAATTTGCGGGGACCCTGTCTAATAATGTTGATCATCAGTAACCACAGGTAATGTCCCAGAAGACTGGAGGATAGCAAATGTTGTGCCCTTATTCAAGAAGAACTGAACAAAAAAAGCCTTGGAACTATAGACCAGATGGTTTAACATCCGTGGTAGGTAAGTTACTTGAGAAGGTTCTGAGGGATCAGATGTACATGCATTTAGAAATACAGGCTTTGATTAGGAATAGTAAATGTGACTTTGTGCGAGGAAGTGTGTGCCTGACAATTCTCTTAATGTAATTGGATGATGTGACCAGGAAGATTGACTTGGGTGGGACAGTAGACTTCAAAACATGTGGTGTTGGATAAGCACAGCAGGTCAGACAGTATTCGAGGGGCAGAAGAATCTTTGTTTTGGACATAAGCCCTTCATCAGGAACGTCCAAAACATCGATTCTCCTGTTCCTCTGATGCTGCGTGACCTGCCGTGTTTATCCAGTGCCACACTTTTCGTCACTGATCTCCAGCAATTGCCGTGCTCAATTTCTCCAAGGGCAGTAGATTTAGTCGATGTGGATTTCAGTTACGGCAGAACAAAATGAGGCTTTTCAGCCCCTGGAGCCTGATATACAATTACAGGAGGAGGCCAATAAGTCCCTCGGGCCTATAAAATTGTAACCAGATCATGCAGCACCAGTATCCAGTTGCACAGCAACAGGATCAATCTATTCAGCTACTTGAATCAGTAACACAGAAAATGGAAGAGGCCACAAAGTGACTGGACTAAGGGGTATACTGGAATAAAACCAGGCTACATAACCCCTCAGACCTGCCCCTCCATTCAGTAAGTCAGGGCTGATTTACACTCGGCCGCAATTTCTCTTTCATGCCCAATTATTTGTAGTCCTCGACTTTCTGTCGGGTCAAAACCCATTGAAACTCACTCGCTCCCCCCAAAAATTTCAGTAATGTAGCCTCCCCTAACTGTGTGGTCCCAACCGTCACTACCGCCTGAGAGAAGGAAACACTCCCCACACATATACCTTGGCCTATTGACATGGATAGAAGATATGAACACAACGTAAAGTGATTGGCCCTGATATCACGGCAGTAATTGATTGAGCAAGATGTCAAGGAGACTGAACAAAATTGAACTTGATGGGAATCAGTTGTTAACTCCTCACTGGTTGAATCATTCAGAACACAATGGCGCTGGTGGACATCAATCCTCCCAGTCCCTGGATGTCTCTGTGGGCAATCCTCAGGGGAGCTTCTTTGGCACAAACATCTTCAGCTGCTTCATCAATGTCTTTCCCTCTGTCATACGATCAGGGATGGGGATATTCTGTAAAGATTATGCAACGTTCAGAACAATGAGTCGCCTCCTAAGGTACTAAGGTATCAAATCTGGACAACATTCAAGCTTGTGCTGTTAATGTGCAGGTAACATTAATCAAAAGCACTGCTGGCCACTAAACATTTCCACGGTTAAAGGAAAGAACAACCCCTTCAGCAACTCTAGCTGGTTTCACAGTAATATAAGAAAGCCACTCAGCCTATCAGATCTATTGGAGAACAGGACGCACAATGCATTCACTCACTCCTGCCTATTACACAAGAAGACAATTTAAAATAAAAGCACGTGTTGGAATCCAAAATACATACGCAGGAAGCTGGAAGAACGTAATAAGCAAGGCAGCATCAAGACTTTGAGAAGTGAACGCCTTGGATATAACCCTTCGTCATGGCTGTGGATGGGAGTAATGGGGGCTATAGATAAAGTGGCGGGTGAGGGAGGAGGAGGCAGAGTGGCGAGGTGGGCATAAGTGAACACAGACAAAGGGTATCAGCGAGTTGTTGATGGGAGGGCTGAATGCAGTTGGTGGCTGGACAAAAGGTTGCTCAGTGTAATGGAAGGGAGTGGAGGGCTCGGGAAGGGAGTCGGGGGATTGGAAGGGAGGTTATTAGAAATTGGAGAATTCATGTTGAGTCCCCGGGGTGTAGGCTGCACAGGTGACAGATAAGATCTTGTTCCTCCAAATTATGGTTTGGTTCATTGTGGCAATGGAGGAGGCCAAGGATGACTATGTCGGAAAGGGATTGGGAAAGAGAATTGAAATAGGAAGTGAATGGGAGGTCTTCCATTCCACGTAACAACCCTACCTTTCAGCTCCCAACCGGATTCATCCCTCCCATTGCCCAACCAGGTTGCACCAACCACTTATGTCCACATAGCCATAACTCACCATCCCCTTGATCTCCCCATCCTACTCCCTTCCCTCTTTATCTGAAGCTCCCTCTACCCTCCAATCCAGTTCTGAAGAATGGTTATACCTGAAATGTTGTCTTTCCCAGCTCATGATGCTGCTTGGTTTGCGGTGTTCTTCCAGCCTTTTGTTTTTCTCCTTTAATTCAGGAAGATAGAGTCTCGTGAGCACAATGTGCTGGTAGGCAGAAACCAAGGGTTGCCCACTGAAGTCCTTGAACCTCTGCCCTTGGGTCAGGAGGAAGACATTCAGTCCCTCGAGACACTGACACATGAGCAGAAGAGGACATTCAGCCCCTCCAAACTGTTAGACTGAAATAAGAGGATGTCATTGTTGCTGCAACACGACAAACCTATGAGGCACAGACTGCACAGACAGACTGCTCCATGATGTTCCTCCTGGCTCCATTGCTAATGGTACACACGTGCTATGTTAACGTGGGTTTGCTGATCATGAGGAGGGAAAGTGATTAGTTTGTGCCAAGTCCCAAGAAGGCAGCTTCCATCTCTGAGATGTTATGAACTAGGCTAGACTACTCAGAACACTTGGAAGCAGGCAGCCCAGAGCATACCTTTTCAACTTGTTTCGGTAAGTGTACAATGAAAATTAACCGGAGTAATTTAGCTGGGGTGATGAGTAGATTTTAAAACAGACAAAAACTTTATTCATAAAATTACACAATGAAACACAAAGAACAGTATAAAGAATCACGATAGAATTCAACCTATTCAGCTAGACTTAATTATGCTATTCCGAATATACACAACTGTCCCAGTAAGCAAACTCCCAATAAAAACCAGTATAAATGGAACACAAACTTCCAGGTTGAAGTTGAAGGTCAGAAAAGAGAAAGAGTTTCCACACAGCTCCCAGTTGAACTTCCCAGTTCAAGACTCAACTGAAAACTGCTCAGCGCAGCGAGTTCAGCTAAAATAGCTCACCATTCTCTGTTCATTATACTGGTCACTTATAAAACATGACCACTTTGGCCTGAAGTCTCATCTGTTTCCATATAAACAAAAGGCCTCTGAAAATCCTTTTCATCTCTGTACCAAACCAGACTGATCGGAGCTTGGCCCCGTTTTATTACGCCTCTGAAAAAAACCAAGGGCAGAGTCTCCTTGAGCTAAGGAACAGCTTTTAGACAAAAAAGGGAATTGCTTTGTGACATGTCTCCCCCCCCCCCCCTTAAAAAAAGAACCATCAATGCTAAAAGGTGGCTGCATTTTTAATCCTTCAAACCCAGTTAGTAGTCTCAAAACTGACAGATACACTATACTAATTGTAAACATTCAAACATGCACAAACCATGCAAATTCAGGCCGCGGTGTACCCCCACCGCACAGCTCCGTATCTCATTCGAGTCTGAATAACTCATCAGCTTTCACGTTTTCGCGACCTGCCTCATGCACAATTGTCAGATGGAATAGCGGCAACAACAAGCTCCATCTAAACAGTCTGGCATTTTTGTCTTTAAGTTTTTCCACAAATGTTAATGTGTTGTGATCAGTGTATACGATTATCTCAGATGCATTGCTGGTAATATAAACACAGTTATGGTGTAATGACAACACCACGTTTAAAGACTTTTTCTCCACTATTGAACATTTCTGTTCATGAACGTTCGACTTCCCAGAAAAATACCCGATGTGTCTTTCTATTCGCTCATCATCCTCCTGCAGGAACACCAGACCGACACCCACATCACTGGCATTGGTAGCCACCTTGAAAGTCTTCGTATAATCTAGTGTAGTTGATACTGGGGGGAGTGTTAACACAGTTTTTAGGTTGTAAAATGCCTCTTGACAGTCCTCTGTCCACTAAGAGTCCTTGCCCTTGACAATTCGGAGAGGGGAGCAGCCACACTGCTTAAAGTTTAGCACAAACTTTCAGTAAAATCCAGTCAATCCCAGGAATCGTAGTATTGCATATTTCTTTTTTGTCGACGGTGTGGAACATTCCCGAACTACTTTTGTTTTTGTATCTCATGGGGCCATTGGTCCATGTCCAATAACGTGACCCAGGAATGTGACTTAGGCTTTCTCAAATTCACTTTTAGCTAGGTTTAACAACAAGCCTGCCTTCTGAAGTCAATCAAACAAGTCCGCTAAATGCTGTAAATGTTCCTTTCATGAGTGACTAAAAACCACCAGGTCATCAATGTACACCACATAGTTGGGTAATCCGGCAATGACCTTATTATCAGTCTCTGAAATGTGACTGGATTGTTTTACATACCAAATGCGACAGCTTTGAGCGGATATAGTCCAATTGGCGTTATGAAAGCCGAAATTGCCTTTGCTCTCTCTGACAGAGGTCCTTGCCAGTAGCCTCTGAGCAAATCCAACTTAGAAATGTAATTAGCTTCTCCGACACAGATCTTCAAACATGGAATTGGATATGCATCAGTCTTTGTAATGAAGTTGACTTTGTGATAGTCAACACATGTCCATTGGGTAACATCTGGCTTTGCCACCATGGCTATACATGAGCTCCAATCACTGGAACTCACTTCGATTATGCCATCTTGGAGCGTGAGCTCTATCTCCTTCTGAATCTGTGCCAACTTTAGAAGGGTAATGCCTTTAAGGATGTTGCTTAATCGGAACAACATCTCCTGTGTCTTCATCATGCATAATTATGTTCGTACGTCCCAGTTTATTTCCGCATATCTCTCCACAATACCATAATAACTCTTTCAGGTCACGATGATTTTCTTGTGGAAGGTAACTCAGTAATTTATCCCAATTTTTGACAACTTTCTCATTGTTCAATTTGATATAAGAATGTCCAATTCAGAATCCTCTGAACTTGTTTCTTCCTTCTGTGCTGTAAGCATTAATACCTTCTCCTCTTGCTTTCTCTCCCCATCAAAATACTTGTTGAGCATATTCACATGACACACTCTGTGAGATTTCATCCTGTCTGGAGTTCGTACCGAGTAGTTCATCTCATTCAATTTCTTCCCAATTTGATAAGGTACACTAAAACCTGCTTCTAAAGGCTCAACTGTTACTGGAAGTAACACCAATACCTTATTCCCAATTGCAAAATTGCGAATTTGTGATTTCTGATCCACTTCCTGTTTCATTGTATGCTGCGATACTTTTAAATGCTGTCCAGCCAACAGTCCAGCTCTACTTAATCGTTCCCTAAAATTTAACACATCGTCCAAATGGGCGGTCTCTGAATTCTGAATTATTAATTTCTCCTTAACCAATGGTAATAGTCCTTTTACTTCATGCCCACAAATTAATTCAAATAGTCTGAATTTGGTCGATTCATTCCGTGCGTCTCTGATCACAATAGTTCAAAAGGAATTTCATTATCGCAACTGGATTATCCTGACCATAAACCATCAACATGGTCTTCACTGTTTGATGCCTTCTCGCTCATGTTCACTGTGATTCCGAATACTACGTAGTAGATTTGAATTGCTTTATTCCAAAGTTATCCATCACCTGCTTGAATAGTTCGGATGTGAGGTTTGATCTGTCTGGATCTCTATTGGTAGTCCGTACCTAGTTAAAAAATAAATATTTTTTCTACAACTCTTTTAGCTGTGATGCTGCATAATGGGTCTGCCTCGGGAAATCTAGTCGACACATCTATTATTGTTAATAAATACTTATTCACACGTTTTGTTTTAGATAGGCGACCTACACAGTCTATCAACACTCTTGTGAAAGGTTCCTCAAATGCTGGAATAGGTATTAAAGTTGCAGGTTTTATTACTGCCTGTGTGACATGTTTGAGACGTCTGGCAATATTCAACTACATCTTTGTGTAGTCCAGGCCAGTGAAAATATCTTTGTATTTCAGCCTGTAATGTCCTGACCCTGAAATGATCTCCAAGTGGTAGCTCATGTGCCACCCGCAGCACCTCCATCCTATTCCCAACAGGCAAAACAATTTGATGAATTTCTGTCCACGTCTGATCTGCTTCAGTGTGTGCTGATCTCCATATTCGCATTAAGACATCCGCATTTGTTAAGTAATAACACACAGAAATACATTCATTCTCTTTCTTGCTAAATATTTTTTGATATAACTTTTGTAACTCCTCATTTTTCTGCTGTAATCCATCAGCTTAGCAGAGCTAAAAATACGTTCATATTTTCCAACTTGCTCCTTCTCTGTTGCACTTATCTGATCAAAAAGAAACTTTCGGATAACTCTACGTCAGCTTCCTTATCTGTGCTTTTATCCTGCTTAAACCTGTGCATCTGTGATCTTCTGGTCACGCAATCAGGGGAAAGTCCTGGATAAACATTCTCCAGGTCATCAGTTGCCTGCAACTCCACTGGCTTTTCAACTAGAGTAGGCAACACGCCTACCAGTGAATCAGCTATATGATTTGCAAGGACAAATTTTATTCCTGGAACTGACAGCTAGGGGCCCAGTTTATTACAATTAAAACACCATAGTATTTAACTTCTTTGTCCCCCCCCAAGGTTTTCTTTATTATTGTGGCAATTTTTCCTTATGATCTACGCTGTGATCTACCTTTCCCTTTGCACGTGAGGATATCTCTTTGCTCCAATTTCTTCCCCTCAGAGACCAGAACTGGTTCTGGAAGCCAAACCAAGTTTATGGACCAGTTCATAATCACCAGACATTTCAGCAACTAACCTTGCTGCTTACACTCTCTGCTCTTCCACCTGAGTTTGCATTACTTCAGGCAGTGAATTTTTGAATTCCTCCAAGTACTAAACTCTCTAAGGGCATGAGAGCTTTTGCTTGAATCCAACTAACGAAATTAGTCTGTTTGATCCTTACAAACTCAGTGTAGGTTTGACCAGGATCCCTCATTAGAATCCTGAAAGGTTGCCTAAGCAGATAAAATGTTGTGTTTTTTAACCTCCTCATACTCCCCAGATACCTCCTCTGACAGGGATGTGAATACTTCACCAGTACTACCAACAAGTTTCGTTTGGATCAACAAAACTCACATTGCCTCTGGCCACTGCATTTGTTTAGGTAAAAACAATGACTGCAGATGCTGGAAACCAGATTCTGGATCAGTGGTGCTGGAAGAGCACAGCAATTCAGGCAGCATCCGAAAAGCTTCGAAATCGACGTTTCGGGCAAAAGCCCTTCATCAGGAATAAAGGCAGAGAGCCTGAAGCGTAGAGAGATAAGCTAGAGGAGGGTGGGAGTGGGGATAGAGTAGCATAGAGTACAATAGGTCAGTGGGGGAGGAAATGAAGGTAATAAGTCAGGGAGGAGAGGGTGGAGTGGATAGGTGGAAAAGGAGCTGGGCAGGTCGGACAAGTCCGGACAAGTCAAGGGGATCGTGTTGCTGGAGGTTAGAAACTAGGATGAGGTGGGGGAAGGGGAAATGAGGAAGCTGTTGAAATCCACATTGATGCCCTGGGGTTGAAGTGTTCCGAGGCGCCAAACGTTTCTTTATTCCTGATGAAGGGCTTTTGCCTGAAACGTGGATTTCGAAGCTTTTCGGATGCTGCCTGAATCACTGCATTTGTTTAGCCAACTTTTCAAATGAGATGAAAAGGGCATCACATTCTACTCATCAAATTGAGGCAATGCTTGAACATACTCAAACAAATTCTCACTAGGCTTCTGACTACCAGGGGCTTGCTCATCCTCACTCTCTTCCAGACTAAACCCACCCTCAGCCGTTATCTCCAGCCATTTACACTGACTTTACTTTTTAAGTGTCAGTTTTTGCTATTCAAAAGCTCTTTCTTTCTCTCTCCCCGTTGTCATTCTTTCTTTTTACTCTCTGTTCTGCTGCGCTCTTCTCCCCCTCTTCTGCATTTTGTCGAAAGTCAAATGTTTCATTTTGGCCACCCATTCCTTACCTCTCGACGTTAACTCAAGATGTTTCATTTGCAAATGAATTCTTGCCATCTCTGATTCTGATGGTTTCCCCAGCAAGTTTAATTGACGAGCTATTGCTGTAATTAACTCTCCTTTCCTTACAGATGCAGTCAGTTCCAATTCAAGCTTCTCCGTTAATTCTTGCAACTTGGTCTTATTCACTTTTCGTAAAATTTCCAAAGTCACTGCATGCACACCCAGGAAACGTTTGGCGACTGAAATAGCCATTACTATTCTAAGCTTTGTCAACCCAATCAAACTAATACCAGAAATAAAGATACTAGCATCTCCCACTCGCTGTTAAAAATCCAGCAATGAGCACCCAGTCTGTTATGGACGAGGCCAGACTACTCAAAATATTCTTAAGCAAGCAGTCCAGAGCTTTGCAGTTTGTTTTGGTAATTATCCAATGAAAATTAACCGGGGTAATTTAGCTAGGGTGACGACTAGATTTTAAATCAGACAAAAACGTTATTCACAAAATTACACAATGAAACACAAAGAACAGAAGAAAGAACCCCTACAGAATTCGACCTATCCAGATAGACTTAAATATGCTATTCCAAATACACACAATAGTCCCAATTATCAAACTTTCTTGAGAAAACGTTATAATGGAACGCATGTTTCCAGGTTGAAGCTGAAGGGCAGAAGAGAGAGAGCGTTTCCACACAGCTCCCAGTTGAACTTCCCAGTTCAAGACTCAACTGAAAACTGCTCAGCTCAGTTCAACTCAGCTAGGTCAGCTAAAAGAGCTGACAACTCCCTGTTCATTATCCAGGTCACTTCTAAAGCCTGACGACTTTGGCCTGTAGTTTCAACTGTTTACATATAAATAAAAGGCCTCTGAAAATCCCTTTCGTGTCTGATCGTAGCCTGGCCCCCTTTTATTGTCCCTCTGAAAAACAACAAGGACAGAGTCTACTTGAGCCAATGATCAGCTTTTAGCAAAAAAAAGGATTGGTTTGTGACAGAGAAGACAGGCTAGTGTTCTGCATGGAGGTCAGAAGCTGGTGGGAATGGCTAATACTATGAGAGTGTGGCTGATGACAGATTTGTGAACAACATGACGTTCAATGCAGGGTCACACACCAATTGTACATCCAGACGAACCTGGAGCTCTCTCTCAACCAACATGGGGGCTCCATAGAGATCTGTAAACTATCATAGAGTCATAGAATCCTATAGCACTGAGACAGGCCCATTAGCATAAACTGGTTCATGCTAATCAAAATGTCCGTCCATGCTAACCCCATTACCCCGCGCTTGGTCCATATGCTTCTAAATCTTTCCTATCTATATATTTGTCGAAACGTGAAGACACATATCATGGAAAACATGTTATACCTAATGCTATCCGTGTTTTGTTTTGGAAATAATGAGTGTTGATTCATAACACTCCAGTGTTAATGCAATCACGTTTTATTCTTTTTGTGTGTTTACAGATTAAACACTCATTTCCTTCACACTCTCCTCATGGTACCATCACCGCAAGGATTAGTCTGGTGAAATTCCATCACACCGTCTCTCTGTACCAAGGAGATCGTTGATTATAAATGAAAGAAAATACTGTCTCAAGTACACTCCCCAACTGCAGGACGGTGTCTTCACTCTTATACTTTAATCATTTGTAATGAACGCTCCTACTCATTTATTGTGCTGATTACTTGCTGAGTCATAGAGTCATAGAGATGCACAGCATGGAAACAGATCCTTCGGACCGACCCGTCCGTGCCGACCAGATATCCCAACCCAATCTAATGCCAACTGCCAGTACCCGACTGCTCTGTATGAATTGTGTTAGTGCCTCATGATCAAGGACATTCAGCTTCTTTTCACCAAGAGCACTTCCCATCATCTCTCCTTCTCATAAATACAAAATGAGAAGGATGGCATTTTTTGCCAATCATTTATTTGCCTTATGAAGCAAAGTCACATCAACAACAAAATCACTGTTGCCATTGCAATTGACTGGAGATACTGAGGAGGCGATGATCCAGCTGTATTATCTCCGAATATTAATCCAGGGAATCAAGTAATGACCCAGACACCGGATCCGAATCCCACAATGGCAAATGTTGGAAATTGAATTCAATAAAATATCAGGAATTAAGAATCAAATGAAACAATGAAACGTTGTTGATTGTCCTACCTGGCACCCTCATGCCCTTCAGGAAAGGAAATCTACCATCTTCAACTGGTCGGGCTTACATGTAACTCCAGACCCACAGCAATGTGGTTACTCTCAGTTGCAGTTTGAAATAGCCAAGCCAGCCACTCAGATATATCAGTCACTTCAAAGCCTCAAAGGAAAGAAACCGCATGGACCTCAGCACTGACTACTTACAGCCCACAGACTGCAGTGGGTCAGGAAGGCAGCTCACCAAAACCTTCTCAAGGACAATGAGGAAAGGGAATTAAATATTGGCCCGGCATCGCATTAATGAATAAAGGAAGATGATCCCACTCAGGGAAGAGAGAAAAACAGACATAAATAACTTTAAACAGGGACTTTGACATATACCTTACATGGTGATGATTATCAGTAATATGGGAACAGGAGTAACATAAGCAAGATTTAATTTCATTTTTTATTTCCATCCCAGCTGATCATCAACAATTCCTTTGTTTGCTTCTTTCTCTCTATTTCTCTCTTTCTCCATCTATTCAACTCAGTCCTTCTCCCCTTCATAACAGATGTTGGATGTCACCAACATCAATCACGCTATTTCCCAACTGTGTACAGTTCTGATGTATGGTAATTAGAATCGAATTGCCAATTCTATTTTTCTCTCGACCCGAGGGGGCTGCCAAATCTGCTCAGTTTGTCTGGCACTTTCTCGTTCTTTATTGTTTCTGATCTGTTGCATCATTCTTTGCTTTATTTAACCTTTAATTTTGTTATTACTTGGAATGTCTGCATCGTTGACAGGGGCAGCATTTGTTGACCTAACCAAGTGTCATTTACTGCGAGGTCATTCTTTCAGGAAGTACAGAACCAAGCACATTGCTGTGGGTCTCACATCAGTCTTAAGCCAGACCAGATAATAACGCAAGATCTATTTACCAAAGGACATCAGTGAAATAAATAAACGTATAGACAAAATGCGGGAAATGTTATGGTTGTTATTTCCAATTCCTGTCTTTTGTATTTACTTTCTGACATCGTCCGTGGTAGGATGAGGAACAGTGTCTTTCTGTATAATAACCTGTGCATCTGAATTACATTTCTTCCGACATTACTGCTCTGAGAGAGTGTTCCTGTCATTAAGTTATTTTATAGAGAAGGACAAAGTTGAGATCGGAATATTTGCAACTGAAAGAGTGCTTAGAGGGGAGGTGGAACCATAACGACTGAATTTTACCAAAGCATAGATAATGGTTTATTAAGCGTCAGCATTGAAGTCAAGATGGTGACTGGGCATATAATCGAGCTGGTAGTGGTTAGGTTTTGTGATGGACAGAATACCGAGATATAAATGAATTTTATTTATTTAAATTCGGTATTGTGAACAGTATCGTTCTCAGATATTTGTGAGGGCGGGGGTGTGGGTGGTTCTGAAATTTGTGGGTAATCAATGGAATTTGCATTTGAAACTGAAGACAATAGTTTCCGTCTTTGTCAAATATAGATAACAGAAATAGCAAAGATGTTCGCCATGGTTGAAGAGATTCATAAATGGATAGAGATGAAGAAACTTACCAGGAACACCAACAATAGCGAGGATAGGATAGTAACCCGCCTGGATAATCATCAGTGTACCATATATCCGAAGTGATAATGTTGACCGAGACCAGGAAAAATAGAAAAGTCCCTCGGATAAACTCCTGTCCATTGTTGCAGCATTCTAGTCTAATGTTTGCAGATTCTGATCCATTAATGAACCATTCCAGACTATTCTCAGATGTTTAAATCTCCTATTTCTGTCTCTGCAGCTGCTGATCCCTTTGAGCGTTGGAGTTGATGCATCTGCTGCTACAATGACATAAACCATTGCAAGAGGTCCCTTACTAATAGGAGACGGAAAACATCCAGTGACACAACTAGGATCCATAGAGACTGGCATCAATTGCAGTCACTGAACAAACAGTTCCATTTAACCCCTTTCAGTATGGGTCCTTCAGTTCACAAAAACTACTGGACTGGATTAAATGTTGGCACCGTTAGATCACATCTCCCATCAGCCATTGCTCTCGTGAAGTTAGTAGTGAAGGAGAATGATGCATGTTTTCTTATCGCAGGCTAGATGATTCTGCTGCGTTGTCCGTTTGCAATACTGTAACCGGCTGAACCTCCCCCCACCACCACCCTCAAAAATCACAATCCACATGCTGTTACCGGGCAGATCTCTCCTGGACTATAACAGGCACCATCCAATATATTTACAGTGGATATATTTGCACTTCAATACATAGGAAATGTGAATTTGCCTGGGTATTCCTTTAATTTATCTAATAAGACAATTTTGTATCTTCAACACTCAATGTGCTTCAGCACTTTTTGTAAAATATAATTTCACAAACACCTTAACACACTTTATTAAGCACACGTTTCTTCACTTTCTCCTCATGGTAACATCATGCCAGGGTTTAGTCTAGTGAAACCCCTTTGGACTGAATCGCTTACAAGATTATTATTTATAAAGCTGATTCAACCTGTACACAATACACCAAACAGTCTCTCAACAAAACTCTATCATTGGGAAAGATACATTTACTCTGGTACTTTAATCATTTTGCACGATGAGCCACATATCATTTACTTCCTGCTGCGTAAAAATTCTGTTTGTGACTTATGACCAAGCACATCCAGGTCTGTTTCAACAACAGCACTTCCCAACCTCTCATTATTTAATGAACATAAATGCGAATGATGATATTTGTTGTTCATATCTGAAACATTTTATATATTGTGAAGAGCTATTGCCCAAACACTGATTCTTCTGATACCCCAAAGCCTTCACTCCAGATAATTATACTACTCTCTTCATTCTCTCGATTATCCAACTTTTAATACATTCGGTGTATTTCACCCCTACCTACCCATGATTCTAACATTATCTACTCACCTGTATTCAACCTTGTCAAATGTCTGCTGAAAATTCAAATACTTCATTCCCACTGGTTCTCAATTGTCGATGTCACAACAGACAACCTCTACAAAATCCAGCAGGTTTATCAAAGATTAAGATAATTTCCTCTTCCTGAATTTAGATTGACTCTACCGAATCATGTCATTATTTTCCAAGGGTCAAGTTGTCACATTTCTCACAAAAGGTTCCAATGTTTTCTCACAGCTTACATCAAGCTAACCACTGTTTAGTTTGCTGTTTGCTCTCTCCGTCCTGTTTTAAATATTTAGGTTTACAATCGCTGCTTTCCAGTCCGGAGGATCCTTTCCAGAATCTAACCAGCTTTGAAGAATAATCAGTAATTCTTTCACTAGCTCTACTGCCACCTCCTCAATACTCTGGGATGTAGCTCATCAGATGCAGCAATATACCAAACATAAATTGAATGAGATTTTGAAAGACGTACCTTTTATTAATTCTAATTTCCTGCTGTTCCCCATTTTCATCAGTCACTCTGTTCCCGTGTATTTCTGGAAGTTACTTTCTGTACCTTCCTCAGGGAGATGGACACAATATATTGCTCTCAGCGGACAGATAGGTTCTGTCAGCCAATGAATATATCGGAAGACTGCAAACCGGTGATGATGGATATGCCTTGAAAGTTCCAGAATTAATCCAGTTTAATTCATGATGAGCATCAGCACAGTCCTGTCACTGGTATGTGAGGCTGCACAGTATACTGAAGGAGGGAGCACAGCTCAGTAACAACCTCAATTTTGAAACAAACTGGTTTCATACCTGATACCTGGTCCAGCTTAGACAAATGTCACGGGGAATCCCAGGAAAGATAATGCACTGTCCTGCACCTCCCTATTTATAGAGCTTCCCTTCTGTGGAGCCTCATCTCCATTTGTTTACCATGGACCCAGACCCTCTGTAAATGCAGTGTATAGAGTGGGGTCACCAGACCCGGCAGCTGATGATACAAACCCGAGATAAGCATCCACAGAAACTCCACTGATTTTCCAATGACAGGAACAAGTCAATTGCCCACACGGAACGTGCACGCGCTCAGTGTTGAAAATTGTTACCACTCCTGAGTTTCTCTTGCTGGCTGAGAAAGCCGTTGCATCTCTGCACACTCCCACAGTAACTGTTTCTCTCTCCAAAGAAGTAGTTGACAATGTAACATTACCTTTCTCTATATCTCAGCAACTATAAGGGCAGCACCAGCATTGCTAATGGATTTAATCATCACACTCAGAGAAGAGAGATTCAGGGACCTAACTCACTTTAATCAGGGACAAATCTAAATGGATGCGATATACAGGAATATGGGAAAATGGTGAAATGTGAGAATAACTTGCCATTTTGTTTTCCTTTCAGTTCATCATCAGCAATCCTTTTGCTCACTTTTCATTTCTTTTCCTCTCTTTTTCGGCCATTTCTCCATCCATTCAATTTAAACCTGCCCCCCACCTCTCTCTCCAACCCAACCATCCATGATATTATATAATATTATTTCCCAGTTTGCATTCAGTTGTGAAGCAGGGTCACTGGACTCAAACCGTTATCTGCATTTCTCCTGACAGAGGCTGCCATACCTGCAAGATTCTCCAGCACTTTCAGATGCTGGAGAATTTTATTTTCGATCTCTAGCATCCACCGTTTCTTGGTTTATTTCACCTTTCATGCTGTTGTTTCTCGGGATGCCAGCATCACGGGCAAGGGCAGCATTTGTTGTCCATCACTAATTGTCCTTGACTTCGCGGCCATTTGTCAAGACAAAATGGAGCCAACAATTCTGTTGTGGGTCTGAAGTCACACGGCGTTCAGACTGGGTAATAATGTTAAGTTTCTTTAGCAAAGACTATCAGTGAAATAATAAAAATAAATCTTAACGATTTCTGGTTTCCATGAGTGAAATTAAGTTTCATTCCAATTTTTGTCATTCGAATTTAAGCTCTGTCATCGGCTGTGGTAGGATTTTAAACACTGCCTTTGAGTCACGGCCCGTGCCTCTGAATTACCCGTCTAGTTAGATGATCACTCTGATACAGAGCCCTTATTGCCTAGTCCGTATTCCCTAGTTCCTGCCAGAGAGAGATGGCGGGGAAATCAGTTTAACTACCAACAATAAAAAGGATTTTGCGGAAAAAAGCGAAAGGAGATTGAGAGACAATTTCATTTAAGATCACAGGTTTCAGAATGCTGAAATGCAGGCATTTCGACGGCATCCTACAATATGAGCCAGTATTCCCATGATCATAGGTGAAGGGGATATTGGCTTCAATAAAGATGAGGGAGAGTTTTAGATGAACATTTGTTCTGCAACTTTGTATCTGGGTGTGGGGTCAGCAGAGTCTTCGACTCATTGGGCTGAATCTAACAATAGTTTGTTTCAGTGCCATTTTTATTGAGTGTGACAAAGGGATTATCTGTACGAGACTGAACTAGTTTCATGGTGTTATCTTATCGAACTCACCACATTAACTATCCACTCAATCTCATAATGTTCCTCGAATTCAATGCCACCCCAATTCTCCAACCCAACATGGCTGGAGGGACTCACCATCGTACTGATGCCCCGGGCTATTCTATGATCACTGACACGGGTACCATCTTTCAAAGGCCAATGGGCACACTGTTGTCCTTCCTCAGTTTAAACCACCCTGTACAGTTGACCCCGAGCATGGCAGGTAAGGGGAACTAACACCACGGTTTTTCAACAGGGGCACAGAGGTCCTAGTGGATGGGCTAGTACAGGGGGTCCATTCTCTTCCCAGGGAGGCCTCACCACCAGCCCCACCGAGCATGGTCTGAGCTCACCACCCAGCTCAGTGCAGTATCTGCTGTCTCTCTCTCTCTCTCTCTCTCTCTCTCTCTCTCTCTCTCTCTCTCTCTCTCTCTCTCTCTCTCTCTCTCTCTCTCTCTCTCACACACACACACACACACTCTTTGAATATGGAAAATTCCAGATAGTGTTCCAAAGAATTCCCATTTTCAGGTACAGAAACTTTCAGTCATTCAACCCCCTGGGTTCCTGCAAAAATATGCACTTATTTTATATCCAATCAGAGTTAGTAATTCTGGCTAGTTCACTTTGTCTCACTTTATTGTATTCAGCCAAACACTGCTTCTCAACACTTGTCGCATTATGAAATACAATTTTGAGCAGAGAACATTTTATCCTCAGCTGTTATCTTGACCGTTATCTGAATTGTACCATTTTCCTTGTTAAGAAAGTTTCTCTTCCCCTTGGCCTGTGCCTGTTTCTGTCTGTAACAGTTACATTGTCGCCCACTCAGTTGGCTGGACGGCTGGTTTGTGATGCAGAGGGAGGCCAGCAGCGCAGGTTAAGTTCCCCCACACTGACAGGGGTTACTATGAAGGGGACGCTCTCTCAACAATGGGGAATCGAGCATGGCAAATCCACTCTAAGCTGCACATCTTTGTACTCTGGGAGGTAACTGGAGCTTTGGGAGGGAACTCACACAGATACGTGGGGAATGTTCAAACTCACCTGAGGTTGGAATTGAACCCAGCTCCTTGGTGATGTGCGGCCGCAGTGCTAACCACATATCCATCATACTCCTCAGTTAGTTCTGTTAATTACTTGTAGCTGACTGAAGAAATCCAACTGGCTTGTTCTGATAACTGAACCTGACCCGGTATTTGACCGTTATCATCGGCCATATCGCCAACCTGGTTACATTTAAAGTTTCTTGTGAGCAATGGAGGAGTGGGAATAGAAATGGAAACAGTGGCACACTCCAACATCAGTCAGAACCGGACTGAGGAGAAATTCACAAAGTGGGAATTCATTCAAGTGGGAATTCTCTCACCCAGCAGATTGGGAGGGCTAAATCTTCATATTATAACGAGGCTGACTTTGTCTGATTTTCCATAGGCAGGTGAATCAGGGATCATTGTGAAATCAGAGAAAAGTGCAGCTGGGAACACAATGAGATGAGCCATGACCTTATTGACTGGTGGAATAGTGTCAAAGTTCCGAATGGCCCAGTTGTGTCCGTTCCATTCAGCCCTTCGGTCCTGCTGTGCAGGAGCAGATTGAGGCCATTCCGATGGTTTGGTGTTGTTTGGCAAATATATTGGAAAATCCAGGCTGGGTCAGGTAGTGACACTGCCCCCCTCCCCCAATCCCTCTTTTCAGGCTTCTCCTCTCTGTAACTTCTGCTCCTGATGAAGTTCATGTTGCAGGTCCAGATTCACATTGAATACAGCCCCCATGCCCCACACAAAGTCAACTGAGACAAATCCTCTGCCGTCTCTAAATGCAACATTTTACATCTTGACTTCCAGGAAAATAATCAAGTATTTCCAAAAACATAAATAAGAACGTAAGAAACAGGAACCTGCGCTGTCATTCAATAAGAACATGGCTGATCTACTCCACGGCTCACTTCTTGCATCCCTCAACTCGCTGAAATGTCACAAACCAATCCACCCGTCTGTAAATACAATCAGTGACCTAACCTCCACAACTCTCGGGGTTAGGAAATTCCAGCCTTCTGAAAGACGACATTTCTTTACATTTCAGTTTGATATCGATATTCCTTATTCTGTATCTACATCCCTGATTTCGAGACACTGCCCTGGTGTGGAATCACATTCTCAACACGACCTTGTCAAGACCCCTCTGTATCTTATCCGTTTCAGTAATGACACTCTCATTCATTGAAACCACAATGAATAATCACCTCAGCATTTTTGATGTATTCAATAATTCAATCCTTTCATCCCAGGAACCAGTCTAATGAACCAACATTTCTGCATCAACATGCTGACGTAATGTTTCATGTACAGGAACAGTCCAATTCGTTGTCCTGCTCCTTTTTTGGGAGTCCTCTCCATTTAATAACAGCCTGCCTTTTGGTTGTCAGTGTCATCCTAAAATTCGAATGTATATTGCACTCAGCTCCCGCCGTCAAAAGCTGAGTGCAGCTCTTGTAAGCAGCTCTTGCCACCGGACTGATATTTGTGGTACTCCAGTCGACACATTTTTTTCATAAAGATCAATGAATCCTGACTCTCCGATTTCTCAGTGTTTACCAAGTGTCATCCCATGCTCATGCATTATCCATCATACTATGAGCTTCTGTCTTGCGTAAGAACCTTTATTTTGTTTACCTTGTGGAAAATCTCTGGAAAGCCTCATGTCTACCAGTCCACCTTTATCAAGGCCACTTGTTATATTCTTATGGATTTCCAGAAAGACTTTGCAGATTTTACAGGCAAAATGTAGTTCGCCTTTAACAAGACCATTCTGACTCTGTGTGAAGCTTTTCTAAATGTTCTGCAGTCCTTTCCTTAATAACAGACTCTCAATATTTCAAAATAAACTATTCCCATATTCTTGCATTTGGCCCATATGCCTCTAAACGGTCCCCATTCACATGTTCGTCCAAATGTCTTTTAAATATTGGAGCTGTACTTGCATCTGTCAGTCTTCCTATGGCAGCTTATTTCATAAACACGTCACCCTTTGTGCAAAAAACAGTTCCCTCTTCCTCCCTTTTAAATCTTCCCTCTTCCACCATAAACCTATGGCTCTCTGATTTGATTTTCCTATCCGGTGGAAAAGACCTCGGCTTTTCACCCTGCCCAAGTCTCCCCTGATTTTGTAAATTACTATAATGTCACCCCTCAACCTCCTACAAACCATCTGATACTAACTTCAAGAACAAGCATTTAAAGATCAGCACTGTAAATTTGAAACAATGTTAAAAGTTTCAGGTAAACAACGCTCAGTCAAACTTTATACTGTTATTTGTTTTCTTCTTTATGTTACAATACTAAGGCAGCATGAAAATCTTACTAGTGCCAATAAGCCGGCAAGCACCTGAGTTGCTTTGCCTGACGGCAATGATCTCTACGGTGAAAATGTATCTCTGGCCAGATGTATATAATATCACATGTTCAACATTCTCCTTCCTGGCCTCCGTATGACCTTATGTGGTTGTGTCTTCTTTATCTTGCACTCAATAGAGAGAACCCCTTTCCCCCATCCACATCTTAATTTAAGCTCATTTTATACCATCTTATCTTTTCACCACTGCTAAAAGCCTGTTTATCTGTTGTCACACCCTCTTTTCCCTGTCATCTAACCCCCACCTCTGGCAAGGAACTAAAATGCCCAGTTTCCGATCCTTTTCAGTTCTGAAGGGTCACACTGGACTTGAAATGCTAACTCTGATTCCCTGTCTCTGCAGATGCTGCCAGACCTGCTAAGTTTCTCCAGAAATGAATAGGCACAGCACAAATTTTCAATTAAACAAATAACTATGAATATTAGAAATAAAAATGCACAAATTGCTGTAGAAAATGGGAGCTTTGTCGAAGGGTCGCTGTACACGAAAGGTTAACTCAGCTTTCACTTCACAAGATGCAGCCAGACCTCCTTAGTTTCTTCCGCAGTTTCTGTTATTGAACATTTTCCAAAGACGTGTGTCGAATCTGCTCAAAAGCCATCTCCAGCAGAGAGCGCTGTACATTGGGAAGGGAACAAAAACACAAAGTGCACAAGTTCATTGACATAAGGCTGGCATCACTGACACGACAGAGGTTTTAATCATGGTTAGGGAGAAAAACAGAGGAAAAAACATTCACTTCAAACATAGAAGATGTTATGATGGGAAAGAAAATGATTCAGATTAATATGTTAAAGTAAAGTAACAAATTGGAGGCTTGACATCAGGGAGAGACCCTCAGCAGAATGAGATTATGAAACTGGATGTGTTTGCACTATCAGAAACCAGGTTAGGTTACTGAGTACAGGGCTGATGGATGAATGGGTATGGTTGTGAACTGGGGGAAAGTCGGTAGAATTGATTTGCAGATATTGCAGCTCGCACTGGGTTATCAAGTTATCACAGCAGCAGCGGCAGCAGAATTGCATTCAAACACAATCCATAACGTTTCTCCCATGCATCGCTCTACCATTATCATCAAGCCGAGTGATGGTTCAGTGACGAGTTTGGGTGAACATGCCAGAGTCAGAACCATGTATATCTAAACCTGATGACAACCCATTAAAGCTACCACACTTGACTGGTTACATTATAAACAGCAGAAGTACCATCTGGTGGAGAGAGGGAAACGATTCCAAGACAAACAGATAAAATCGAAACCTGCAGTCAAGCCACAACCAGTCATCAATGTCGATGGACTAATAAACAAATGACAGGAGGAGAGAGCTCCACAAATATCCCCAGTCTTGTACATCAGTGTAAACGACAAGGATGTAGTATCTGTGCCATCCTCATCCAGAAGTGTTGAGTCGATAATCCACCTCACCCTCCTCATGATGCCCACAGAATCACAGATGCCATTCTTCAACGAATTCGATTCGCTGCACGTGACATGAAAAACAGCTGAACACAGTAGATGCGAAAAAGGCAATGGGCCCTCACCCCAAACCTGCAATGGGACTGAAGATTGTGCTGCACAAAAAGCCGTGTCGCTGGGGAAGCTGTTTCATTCCAGCTCCAACTCTGACATCTGCCTGGCCATGGTAAAAATTACTCAACTATATCCAGTCGCATAACAAGGGAATTTCTACAGTCTGACCATTTACCACACCCTCCGTCCCGTCGAGATAGTCGCATTGGTGGGAGTTCTTTTTGACTGAGCTGACAAGCAGCACAGGAATAATGTGCTCAGTGTGGTTTCTGATAGGTCCCCATGTGAAGATTCTGCTGTTGTGCAAATATCACTGGATTACTGATTCAGACCAGGATTATTCTGGTGGAAGTTGAAAACAATTCACAAAATATCGAGACATAAAGTCTGGTCCAGTAATATTGACCTTGAATCTAATGTCCATTGTAAACATATATTCACCTTCAGGAAGTGAATCTCCCGTGCCTCCCGGTCTGGCCTACAAGTCTCTCCAGACACACAGACATGTGCGAAACTCTATAATGGTCTCTGAAACGGCTAAGCAAGACACTCAATTGTATCAAATTGCTCTGAGTTCTTAAAGGATAAAACCAGACAGAACACCGGCAATGAGCTTTGAGCTGCCTTCCTATTATTTAAGAGCTTGTGACAACATTGACAGAGCTTTCCCATAGACTGCACAGAAACATCAGGAAGGGAGCAGGGCATTAGATACGTTTAGCTTCCCTGTTCTAGTACATGGGGACAAGTTCACTTTTATAACCCTGGTTAATACGTTCTTCAGAAACTCATCAATTCCTGTCTTATGCTGCTCAATGATTGACCGCCCAACCCATACAATCACAGAAGCACCGACTCTGTCCTGTCAGAAATACAGCATGATCTACATTAATCCCACTTCCCTATACGAGGCACATAGCCATGTATGTTATGGCACTTCAAGGGCACGACCACATATTTATTAACGGTTGTGAGGTTACCTGTGCCAGCTGCCCTCTCAGGATGTGCATTCCTGACCCCAACAGCCTCTGGATGAAAACCAACCCTCAAATCCTCACTAAACATCAAACCCTTCACTCTAAAATGGTACTCCCTTCTTCTTCACCCTTTGACTGGAGGGACAGCTACTGTCTACCATCTTGTCCATGCCCCTGGTAAGCTTATCCTTCTGAAGCACGTGCCTCTCAGCCTTCCATTTGGCCTAACATAAGTTACACATAGCTCTTATAATCGGTGCCTCCATGAATAGAGGCTATGTTTATGGTTGCTATGGTTTATCAAGTTGTACATTAACCTGTTTAATCATATTCAGGGATATTAGATTAGATAACTTACAGTGTGGAAACAGGCCCTTCGGCCCTACAAGTCCACACCGACCCGCTGAAGCGCAACCCACCCATTCCCCTACATTTACCCCTTTACTTAACACTACGGGCAATTTAGCATGGCCAATTCACCTGACCTGCATATCTTTGGATTGTGGGAGAAAACCGGAGCACCCGAAGGAAACCCACGCAGACACGGGAAGAATGTGCAAACTCCACACACTCAGTGGCCTGAGTCGGGAATTGAACGCGGGTCTCTGGCACTGTGAGGTAGCAGTGCTAACCACTGTGCAACTGTGCCACCCACTATGTGGTGAAACACCCTCTGAGCTTCCTAGTGTGCTGCTATTCATTGAGTCCTCCCCTGTCAGGTTGCTTCTTCCAAAGTACATCTCCTCATATTTATCAGGGTAAAATTCCATCGGCCATTGATCCACACATTTCATTATTCCATCTGTATCTTCCTGTAATATAAGGCCTTCCTCTTCACTGCCAACCAACCAGCCAAACTTTGTGTCAAACGCAAACTGATTTCTCACACTCACCCCAATACCTTCCATATTCATAGCTGCATCATTTATGAATACTACAAATAATAAGGTTAAAAAAACCTAAAATATCAGTTTATAATCCAACAGTTTTATTCGGGCGCACTAGCTTTCGTAGCGCTGCTTCTTCATCATGTGATTATGCTCTTCGAAAGATCGTGCCTCCAAATAAACTGTTGGACTTTCATCTAGTGTTCGTAACTTTTTTTAACTTTGCCCAAGCCAGTCCAACACTGGCATCTCCGAATCACAAATAATTTGGGACACAGCATTGACCCCTGTGGTACACGATTGGATACTGGTCTCCAGTCAAACAAATAGACTTCTACCAGCAGACCTTCTGTCTCCTGCCACTAAATTGATTGGATGCAACTTGGCAAGTCACTAATGGGTCCTACCTGTTTCGGGTTATTCTGTTCCACTTGACGTACCTGTAGAATATCTGGGGATTCTCCCTAATCTTGTCCTGCCAGCAGGTTTCCATGCCGCTGTTTTTGTCAGTCCCCTTCAAATGAAGAATTGCCTTCTTATTGCAGTCTGAAATGGTCTATCCTTTACCTGCCATTATTTGCCTTAAATGTAGAGTAGGTATCCAGAGAAAAATCCTGTTTATTTCCACCTTGTCATATGTTTAGTGACTTTTCTAAATTTCACTGTGATCACCTCTCATTTTTGAAACTCTAAAGAACACAGGCCGAGTTTCCACATCAGGCAATCTCACCATCTGAGGGATTAATCTGGAGACTGTCCATTGCACATCCTCGGTGGTCAGTATATTCTTTCTCAGATTGGGTCACCAACACTGAACTCAACACTCTATGTATAGTTTCATGAGCAAGCTGTGAAACTGCTTCAACATGACCTTCAGACTATGTTCTGATTCTCTTAAATGAAGGCGAATCTGACTTTAACTTTCCACTTCTATGTATGTCTCCAATTACCATTTACATTACTTTATTTATGAATTCACTGCATGAGTTCTGATTACAAAAAGCCTTCTGAAAATCTAAATATGCCATTTCTATGTTGCAATAAACAATTTCAAATCATTCTGAAGTTTGCCAAATATGAACACTGTGTCAGACTCTGTCAGTGCAAACTGATTCTCTCCAATGTTGCTGTTAATTTAGAAATGTCCAATATCAGACCCTATATAGTAAATTCCATCAGTTTCCCTACAGATGTCAAGTTAATTGGTTTGCAATTCTCCACGTTATCTCTTCTTCCCTTTGCAGATGCTTGAATTCCATCCATTCATCTACAATGCGTGGAACACATTTACTAACTCTCAGCCTCTGCAGAATGTACAGGATAAAAAAAAGTCATCGACAGCACAATTACTGCGTCTATTGCTGATTTGTTTCTACTATTTTGATACGAAGTGCAATTGGCTCATCAGACTTAGCAATGCTCAATCCAATACTACGATGCTAGCCTTCAACTACTACCTTGGTACTCATATGAATTGACTTTATGTCTTTAGTTCCACAAGTTCCATGTGATTACTTAGTATTTTTCAGCGATTTTCCTCCGTGATGACAGATGCAAAGTAACTAGCTGCTTTCTTCGCCATTTCCCTGTTCTCCACAATAACCTCTCCTCTCCCCACTACAAAATTCCACATTTGACCTTGCTTTTATTTTGTTTTCTTTGCAATACAGTTTGTAGGTTTACGTAGTCTTTGTGTTCTTCTTTCACAGAATCATTAAAAGCCCACTGTATGGAAAAGGCCCTTGGGCCCAACAAGTCCATCCTGTCCCTCCGAAGAGTAACCACCCAGACCCATTCCCGTCCGATTCTACATTTTGCGACGGATGCAGCTAATCGACATATCGCTGAGCAGTTTGGGCAAATAAGCATGGCCAATTCACCAAACGTGTAAATCTTTGGACTGTGGGAGGAAACTGGAGCACCCGGAGGAAACCCACGCAGACAGGGGGAGAATATCCAAACTCCACACAAACAAATTTCTGAGAATTCTCCGGTTTCCACAATGTCTAAAATTCTTCTGAAATCACTTCCTATGATTAATATAATCTTTAATTTATCATGTTAGCATTCATTAAGTCACTTGCCCTTTCCTTGGTGATTCTACCTTAAACAAATATATATTTTTTTCAGACATGACAGTATTTCTGTAATTCTCTGGTCTTGACCAGGTGTATCCAAGAACACAGCAAAAGACGAGAGAAGATATTGCACGGGTCCTGGCTGATTTTTTGCATCATCGCTGACCATGGGGGAGGTGCGAGAAGACTAGCGGGTAGAGAACGCTGTACCCTTGTTCAAGGAGGGTTGCGAAGAAGAACCTGCGAACTGTAGACCAGTTAGCATAACAACTGTGACATGTAAGTTCCTTGAGAAGGTTCTGAGAGATAACATATACATGCATTTGAAAAGACACGGATTCATAAGGAGCAGTCAGCACTGCTTTGTGCATAGGATATCATGGCTCACAATTCTTTAGCGTTGTTTGAGGAAGTGACCTGGAATGCAGATGAGGTTAGGGTGGTAGACGTAGTCTATCTAGATTTCAGAAAGGCATTTGATAAGGTTCCATATCATAGGCTGCTCTGAAAGTTTCAATAGCATGGGCTCCAGGGGACTCTGGCAAATTGGACACTCAATTGGTTTGATGGTAGAAAGCAGGTTCTAATACTGGAAGGATGCTTGTTGGACTTGAGGCCTGTGACTAGTGGAGTGTCTCAGGGCTCTGTGCTGGGCCTATTACTGTTTGTTATCTATAGCAATGATCTCGATGAGAATGTGCAAAGCAAAATTAGTAATTAGGCTAATGACAATTAAATAGGCAGGACTGTGAACAGTGAGGTTATCAGAAATTGCAGCAGGACCTTTATCAGCTGGGGAAGTGGGCCGAGAAATGGCAAATGGAGATTAATATGTGGGATGTTGCTTTTTGAAAAGTCAAATCCAAGTTGGAATTTCGTGGTGAATGCTAGGCCCTGAAGGATTGTAGTGGAACAGAGGGACCTTGGTGCTGAGATCCGTGGTTCTCTGAAAGCAGTTGCACTTAGACAGGGCAGTGAAAAAGCCTTTTGTCACTCTGGCCTTCATCAGTCAGGGCATTGAGTATAGACTTTCGAGAGTTACATTGCAGTTGGACAGGACGCTGGTGAGGCATGCACTTGGAGTATTGTGTTCGGTTTTGTTCACTTGCCATAGAAAGGATGTGATTAAATTGGAAAGAGAACAGAATAAATTTACAAGGATGTTGCCAGGACTCAATGGTATGAGTTGTAGGGAGAGTTTGGACAGGCATTTTCCTTTAAGTGGAAGAAACTGAGGGGAAATCGTATAGAAATGTATCAGATCATGAGATGCGTCGATAAGGTGAATGCACTCATTCTTTTTCCCAGTTTTGGGAATCAAAGACTAGAAGACATTCAGGTTGGAGGTGAAAGAATAAAAATGATCCTGAGCGCTAAGTTTTTTACGCAGAGGTTGGTAGACATATGGAATTAGCAGACAGCGGTTTGATTGAGGCACGTACATTAACAACATTCAAAAGGCTTTTAGACAAATACGCGGATAGGGAAGGTTTAGAAGAATAAGGGGAAAGGGCAGGGAAATGGAATTAGCAGGATGGACATTTTGGTCGGCACGGACCACTTTGGTCCAAAGGGCCGGTTTTCATGCTGCAGGGCTCCATGAGTCTATGACACTAACAACCATTTCGTGTCTACCAGTCCGTGTTCAAACATTCGAGATTGTATGCAGGCGCCATGTAAAATGCAGTCTATTAACGTCTCGAGTCCTCAGAGCAAGGTCATTAATGAGTCCTTCTGACCACACAACACCAAATCCAAAATAACCTGCTCTCTTATTTGAGTCACAACATACTCTTCAAGCAACCTGTAATACGCTTATGGAATTTATTTTTCACAACAAAAGCAGTCACTTAGTTAACGCCGTTTAGATGCAATTTGAGATCATGCAATAATACTGCAGCACCCACAATATTTGCATCTCTAATTTACAAGCATATAATGTACAGAATTTGCATGAGAGCAAATAATACACTAATGCTTGCTTCTCCTTCCTATTTGTAAGATCCACCCAAACTGATTCTGTGGAATCTGAGGGATAGGGTCAGTGACGTTATTAGTGATAGACGTGAACAAGACATTCGGAGAGGTTCACCTCGACGCTGACATGGTCTGAAGAAATGACCAGCATCATAGGACAAGCATCACTATCCTGCCCACTCTACCAGGTTAACTTGCACCGTACTCTCTCTGCGCCCTCATACTCACCACCTATTATAGCACCTACCCCCGAACAAGGCTCATACCTTATCTCCAAATAAGGCTCAGGCACTACCATTCATACCCCTCACCCTGGAGTTCAGTTACATGCACTGATGTGTTTTAAGTCAATTGCTATTTGCCATTTTTAAATGGACCCAAGATGAGGGCTTAGAAGAAATTGTTAGTAAATGTGCTGACGATACGAAGTTCATTACAATAGTGGACAGTGTGGAAGGTTGTTGCAGATTACAGAGGATCATGGATAAGCTGCAGAGCTCGGCTGAGATGTGACGAATGGAGTGTAATACAGAAAGGTGAGAGATGATTCACTTTGAAAGGAGTAACAGGAATGTGTGAATAGTAATATGCTTGGTAGTGTAGATGCTGTCCATGTACATAGACCCTCAAAGATGCCACGCAGGTTGGTTGGCTGGTTGAAGCTTTTATTGGTGGAGGGATTTAATGTTGGAATCATGTGGTCATGCTGCAGCTGTTCAAAGCTCTGGTGTGGCCGCACTGGGACTATTGCGTACAGTTCTAGTCACTGCATTATAGGAAGGATGCAAAACAATTGGATAGTGTTCAGAGGAGATTTACTGGGATGTTCGTGTCAAGGATGTGGTGCTTGAAACCTACAGCAGGTCAGGCAGTATCCGAGGAGCAAGAAAATTGACAATTGAGCAAAAGTCGAAAAGTCGATTTTTCTGCTCCTCAGATACCGCCTGCTCTGCTGTGCTTTACCAGTACCACACTCTTGAATTTTATCTCCAGCATTTGCAGTACTGACTTTCGCCCGTTATGAGGATATTACCTGGTATGGAGGGGAGACCTGTCGAAGAAATTTGAGTGACATGCGGCTGCTTTTCTGAGAGAGAAGAAGGGTGAGAGATGAATCATTTGAGATATACAAGTTAATCAGATGGTCGGACCAAATGTTCAGTTAGAGCTTTTTTTTCCGGGGATGGTTATGGATAGCATGAGCGGGCATAATTTCAAATGGAGAGGTGATAAATATAACAAAGATGTTAGAGTTAAGTTCTTTACTCAGAGAATAGTCAGAGCGTGGAACACTCCTCCTGCAACAGGTGCACACTTTCCAAACTTACAGGCATTAAATGGTCACTGGACAGGCATATGGACGACAATGGATTAGTTTAAGTTAGATGTGCTTCAAATTGGTTCTGCAAATCAGCACAACATCGAGGGCTAAAGGATCTGTGATTCGTCCAATGTTCTATGATCTATGTTCTAACTCTGTATTGCTATCTGCGCAGATGCTGGCAGACTGGCTGAAAACGCTAGCTGGGCATCACCTTAACATGTAAAAGCTTGGCGCTTTGAAGGAGCTGTGGTTGTTTCAGAATTGCATGCGCCTTACGAAAATCCAACACGATCTTACGGACATAGAACATTACAGTGAAGCACAGGCCCTTCGGCTTTCGGTGTCGAGCCGACCAATGAAAGCAAGCTGAAGCCCATCTAAACTACACTATTCCATTTTCATTCATATGTTTTCCCACGACCATTTAAATGCTCTTAAAGTTAGCAAGTCTACTCCTGTTTCAGGCAAGCCGTTCCCCACCCTTCCTACTCTGAGTAAAGAACCAACCTCTGATATCTGTCCAATATCTATCACCCCTCAATTTAAAGCTGCACCTCCTCGTGCTAGCAATCACCAACCGAGGAAAAAAGGCTCCAACTGCCACCCTATCTAAACCCCTGGTTATCTTGTGTGTCTCAATTATGTCAACTCTTAACCTTCTTCTCCAAAACGAAAACAGCCTAAAGCCTCTCAGCCTTCTCTTACAAGACCTTCCGTCCATGCCAGGCAACGTCCTGGCAAATCTCCTTCTTCCATATTCTTCAAACAATTTGGCGACTAGAATTTTAAGCAATACTCCAAGTGCAGCAACACTAGAATTTTGTACAGCTGCAGCATCATGTAGTGACTTCGAAACTCTATTCCTCTTCCATTGAAAGCTAACACACTGTATGCCTTCTTAACAACACTACCAACCTGTGTGACATCTTTCTGGGACTTATGCAAATCGTATGCAGATCTATCTGCTCATCTGCACTACCAAGTACCTAACCATTAGCCTAGTACCCTGCATTGCTGTTACTCCTTCCAAAGTGAATCACCTCAAGCTTTTCCACATTAAACTCCATTTGTCACCTCTCAGCCCAGCTCTTCAGCTTATCTATGGCCCTAAGTAACCTACACATCGTTCAACACAATCCACAATTCCACCGACCTTAGTGGCATCCATAAATTTAATAAGACATCCTTCCATGCTCTCGTTGCACATCTCTTATAAAAGTGCCAAACAGCAGTGGCTCCAAATCAGTGCGAGGGCACCAGTAACTGAACTCCAGGATGAACATTTCCCATGCGCCATCACCTTCTGTCTTCTTTCAGCTACGCAATTTCTGATCTAAATTATGAAACCACCCTCTATTACATGCCTCTGTATTTTGTGCAATATCCTCCTGTGGGGAACCTTATAAAACATTTTACTGAAATCCAGATGCACCACAACAACTGTTTTACCCTCATCCACCTGTTTAGTCACCTTCTCAGAGAACTCAATAAGGTTTGTGAGGCACTACCTTTATCTCAGTATTCTCTTCTACGTCATTGTCTTTGTCCAGTATGAATACTGATGAAAAATGTCCATTTAGCGCCTTTCCATTCTCTTCAGCCTCCACCCACAACTTCCCACTCTTGTCGTCGATTGGCCCTAATTTGACTCGAGTAGTCATTCTTTTATTCCTAACAAACCTATTGAAAACTTCATAGTTTTTCTTGATTCTACCTGTCAAAGATATCCCATGCCCCCCTCCTGGTTATTCATAGCTCTCTCTTTAGGTCTTTCTTGGCTAACATGTTACTCAGATTTTGTAGTAAACCACGGATCTTGCGGTCGACCACTTCTTCATTACCTGACAGGTAATTTGTTATCAAGGACATTCCATAGCTGTTACTTGAACAAACTCCATATTTCAATTTTGCATATCTCCTAGAGTTTCCTTCCCCGTCCTATACATCCTAAATCTTGCCTAATCGCATCGTGGTTGCCTTTCCCCCACAGCTATAACATATGGCCTACAGCACATGGCTGTTCATTTTCATCGCTGAAGTAAAGGTAACTGAATTGTGGTCACTATCACCAAAGTGCTCACCTAGTTCCAAATCTTGCAGCTAGCCTGGTTCATTGCCTCTGTTAGCCTGTCTCCATACTATGTCAGCAAACCTTCCTGCACACATTGGATAAAAACTGAACCATCTAAAGTTCTCGAAATATAGTGTTTCTAATCAATATTTGGAAAGCTAAAGTCCACATAACCCTGTTACTTGTGCTCCTGTCTAGAATCATCTGTGCAATCCTTTCCTCTATTTCTGGAATTTTTCAGAGGCCTATCGAAAACCCCGAACTACCTGACCTCTCTAATCCTGTTTCAAACTTCAGACCATACTACCTGAGTAGATGAGTCCTTATCAAACGTCCCTTATGCCACCTGAATACTGTTCTTAACTACCAACGCCACACCTCCCTATTTTCTAACACCTTCCCCGTTCGTACTGAAACATCTGAAAATCGCAACCTGCAACAATCATTCCTGTCCATGTTGTATCATGTTTGCAGCAACCATTCCTGGTCCTGCTCTATCCATGGCTCCGAAATGACCTCAACATCGAAGTCTCTGGTATGAATACTTGCTGCAAGTTCACCCAACGTATTTCCAATGCTCCTGGTGTTGAAGTAGACATACTTCAAAACAACATTTTGCTTGCCGTTTCCCTCTTGCGATCTTGAAACTTTTATATTGACCTCACTACTCTTAACCTCCTGTACTCTGGAGGTAAAATTCAGTTTCCCATTCCCCTGCTGAAGAAATTTAAACCGAACTGAAAAGCATTAAAACATTATTCCCGAAGATATTGGAACTCCTTTGGGTCGGGTGTAGACCATCCCGTTTGTAGAGGTCCCACCTACACAGAATGAACCACAATTATCCAAGTATATAAAGCCCTCCCTCCTGCACCATCACTGTTGTCAGATGTTCAACTGCTCTTTCTCTCCTGATTCCTTGCCTCGCTTCCATGTGGCACGGGTAACAAACCAGAGATAAATGCTCTGTTTGCTCTACAAAGAATGCTGCTCATGTGCCATTGAAAAGAAGGGAAGAATAAACAGAGAAAGGGACAAAATAATGAGACAGAATGAATCATATACTTTAAATGTCATTTATGTGCACCGTTTGAAATATTCATTGTAACCTGTGCGCATTTTATATGGGGGGGAATATTTTTCCCTAATCTGAGTAATCCAAATCATTAAAGTTATACCATTCGACTTTGAACATATGCCAGTGAAAAAAAATTAAATAGAATTGACTTCCAAATGTACTAAAGTACACGACAAGGCCACCTGACAATTCACAGATTCAAGCATCTTATCTGAGGACAAATAATTTCTCGCCGTGGTGAGTAGATTAGTCTTTTTACCTTTGGGAACTGTTCAACGGGAAGTAGTTATGGAAAGCTATAACATTACTGGTGTGTAATGCTGACAAATAGAGGTTGAGAACAGAATACACGTGGGCTTCGGATCGGAAAATGTTGAAATAATAGTGATAAGGATTTTGAATTGTTTGAAAATATCATGGCTGAATTTGTGTTCATTTCTGACACCATAAACCCTGCATGTCCTCTATTTTGCCTACTCAATACAATCTCATCCGCTGCATCAAAAGTAACTGCGCTCCGTAATTCCTGCGTCTCATTCATTCCAGGAGGAAGACAGCCCACGGTAGGGCAGATAGAACCAAAACTTGTGGTGCCTGTCCAATAATCATCTCCCCAAAACTTACGTGGACAACATGCTTTCTCCGACTGCCCCAAGCAGCTGACTGACCATGGTCAAGCTCCTGTATTGATGTCTGACATGGCCCTGATACCAGATACACCTGCTGACAACCGTGAAAAGCTCCCTGGTGTTGTATCTGCACTAAACAGTGCATCAAATATTAGTACTGTGAACCTGTCATTTCTAGCTGAGTAACGCAGAGCTCAAAAAGTCAATGCAATGCAAGGTAGGTCACCTCCGAATCATTGAACCTGATAGCAGCAAAGAACAAGTTCCAGCTGCGGCTCAGATCAGTCCATGGACTGTGTGCATACCCCTTCGTGCACAGTGTTCTTGCTGCAGCATTGCAGTGGTAATTGCTAGTACAACACTGAAGAGAATAACAAAGTTGTAACTGGATTCGATAAGTGATCAGAGGGTTATTAAAGGCTGGGATAGCTGATGCGAATGTCCACGGATGTGGCGTGTATGTAGCCCATGCCCTGAGATGTGATGTCTGTTATTCAACATGCCGGTCCTTCAGAGCAAGTGATGAGCTAAAGTCGCAAGGAAACAGCTGTGACTTCCATGTCAAGAATTCTCGATATCTCACTTACTTAGCGTGTGTGGTAAGAGATGAAACTGATTTTAAAGAAGCAACTTATGCCTTTAATAAGGCAGAACAAATTGTAGTCCCTCCTAATTACAAACTCACCACTCAGTTGCTAGGAATTTTGCAGTGCTGCCTGAAGATGCATAAAAGATTGGATGATTTTCTCCAAATATCAAAATAGGACTCATCAGGTTTCTCATTTGATTCAACCACAAATCTCATGTCAAAGACCACATTTTACAGGTGCCTTCAAATTTTTACCGAAAAAGACTCAATATTCTGTTCTGCAGATACTGCCTGTGAGACTCCTGTGAGATCTGACTTAATCTCTGCTGAGACCATTCAATTTTCGGTGTTTCAGCCATTTCAACATGTGTGCATGCTTATTTCTTTAAATATATCAGAATTTTTTTTTCTGAATATGATAACAGATACAAAAGCAAACGATTCACGGCAATATGAAAAATAAAACCTGCAATTGCACAAATAACTAATAACTAAGCTAATAATGGAAACTCTTAGCAATAATAACGATGACAGTAACTATAACGCGGCTCAACACAACAAATCAATAATCCTTGATCATCGAGTGCATACGTTTATGCATATTTATTGAACGTAGTTCCTCCCCTCTGGTTGCCAGATTCATTACATACAACTGCCATTGCTATGTAAAGCCTCTTGATAATATGGTGGACAAATCTGTACCTGGGTAGTCCAAAAAGGACTTATGGAAATTCGCAGTCTTATGGTACACCATACTTGTAAGAAAGTCCAACAGGATGTAATCCACGGATAGCTTACTCCAGCCTGCCAGCCCGCCAGCCCCGGGTTATTTTCTGACACACACGCTAATAGAATGCTCTTTCTGGCAGAAAAAAATGAGGATAATGAAAAGCGTTTTTTGTGTGCATTTAATAAAAGTTAACTAAGAAAGCCAAGAAGAAGAGATACCCAGTCCATCTCTACCTCCGGCCCAAGGCCTTCTCTATTTTGCCTACCACACTGCTTCAGTATGTCCACAGTCCCTGGAAGGACCAAAGGCAATGTGTAAGTGTGTCCATGCTTACTTTGCATTTAGGACACATTGGAGATGATCCTGCTTTTAATTTAGCAAGGCGGTCTGGGGCCAGATGGAACCATTAGAGAATTTTCAATTGCAAGGCGTGTGCCCTGTTGTAAATCGAGATCCTTCTTGCATTTTCCCAGGCATCATCCCATATTTCAGAAGAGACCTCAACATCCACCTTCCTCTCCCATATCATACAGAGCCATATGGTCTCATATGAGGGAAGCCATTCCAAATAGATGATACGTGTTCCTAACAGATGATATGCCCTCAGCACTCAGCACCCACTTCTCTATGTCGGAACAATAATGATCAGTTAGAGGTGTGGTCTCTTTTTGGATGAAGATTCCAATTTGAAGAAACGAAGCAGGTCCATCCTGTGCAAACCACATTTCAGAGTGAACTGGTCAAGTAACATCGATATATCATCTTGAATAAACTACCCAGGCAAGGTACGCTTCAAGCTGCCCATAGATTAAACTCAGAGTTCATCATCCCTGGCTGATGTCAAAAATCAAGTTTTCGCAATATTGGTCTCATCCTGATGCATTGCCGTCGACACCTCTACAGTAATGTTGACTATTGAGCGATGGCAATATTTTGGTAACTGTTCTCATTTTGTCTAAGATCAGCAGGCTAATGAGGATGCATCTTGCCTGAGATGTTTCGATGTCCAACCAAAGTCAGTGAGGGTCGCCCGAGCCAAATCACTCTCCTACGGTAGCAAAGAGCTTAGTGGATAGTTTTTGATACGTAGGAGGCCCACTCCTCCCAATCTGTAGCTGAACAGCACTTTATTCAATTTAATTAGTGGAGGCTTGAAATACCAGATAAAAGAACTAAACCAGCCACTCAGTCTTCAAAATATTTGCAGGCTAAAAAGCAGAGAGAGCTTACTAATAGGATGCAACAGACGGGGCAGAATGCTCATTTTAATGAGGGCTATCACACCTAACCAACAGATCAGAAGCACTCCCATCCACGACGGTCCTACTTCATTCTGTCAAAGAAATTGTCAAAATCGGCTTTAAATAGGTGATCAAAAGCGGGAGTAATGAATATACTTCAGTCGAGAAATTCATCCTGCGAAGATGTAAAGGGGAGCTGAGATTTGCCCTTAGAAACAGGCACTCTCAGGAGATTACACATGGGTAAGGCCTTTGACGTCGCAAAATTAATCTTACCACCCGAGAAACCACCAAATAGATTGATACGCTATATCAGGTGTGGCACTGATGCTGTTGGATTGAATAAGAAGACAAGAACATCGTCCACCTACCGTGCAAGCTTAAGTGAAGTCGTCCCTATTTCTACAGCAGGTATATTGGGATCCCTGTGTATTGCCTCTGTTAGTGGTTTCATCTCCAATGTCAAAAGCAATAGTGACTATGAACTGCCCTTACCAATGTTAAAATCGTTTGATCGTACAACATTGCAGAGGACCATGGGAAGAGGAATATTAGATAAAACCTCCACCCACCCAAAGAAGTTCTCTCCCTGGCCAAACCGCTTCAAAGCATGCAAGAAGATGGCAACTCAACCCATTTAAATACCTTTTCCGTACCTACGGAGATCACCAATCCCTGCAGTGATCGATGTCGACATATTTGGATCATGCTAAATAATCTCCTGATATTATCTGTCGATCTGCGATCATGTATGAACCCTGAATGGTCCTCCAAAATGATGGAGGTCAGTACAGTTTCTAGCTAAATGCCAGAGTCTTAGATCTTTTTTTTTTAGTTGGCATTCAGGAGTGAAATGGGTCTGTAGGAAATACAATCCTCGAGGGCTTCCGTCTTTGAGAATGGGAGAGATGTTCACCTCTTTTAGTTATGGTGGGAGAAGGCCACGACTATGCGAGTCATTAACCATACCATCGGGCCTGACAAAATACTTATAATTTCGTCATAAAGCTGACTGGTAAGCCCGTCAGGACCCGGCGCCTTTCTATTCTGGAGCTGCCTCACAGCCCCTGCACCTCTTGCTCTGACAATGGTGCTTTGAGGAGAGACTATTGGTCGGGAGTCGCTCCTGGAAGGTCCAAATTCTTTGAAAAAAACTTCAACTTAATCCGACCACTGTCACAGCTTTCTGAGTGGTACAATTCAGAGAATAATTTCCAGAACAGTGCGTTAATCATTTTAGAATCCTGGGTCAAACGTCCAGTGTCGTCTCTGATCAAGGTAATGGCCTGGGCATATGTATTTCCTAACAGGATATGCTTACTTTCATGGCTCAGACAGTTGTGTACATGATTTGATACGTCAGTTTTAAGTTTTACAGGATGTTTATGCGGCATCTTTTGGCGTGCTGTGTCCAGTTCATTTCACGCTGTTATAGGATGGATATTATTAAGCTGGAGAGAGTTCATAAGCGATTTGCCAGGATGTTGCTCAGAAGGAAGGAATTGAGTTATAAGGTGAGGTTAGATGTAGATTGGGACTTCTTTGACATTTATGATAGAGATAAATGTGTTCTTGGTTGGTAAGAGGGTACAATGCGAGGTCTTGCAATGTGAAAAAAAAGGAACACAGACATGGACAATTTTCTCAAATTTGAGAAAAATCATAATGCCAAAGTTCAAAAGGATCTGAGTTTGATAGTCCAGAATTCTCCAAAGTTTAACTCGCAGGTTGAGTCCGTGGTTAAAAAAGCAAATGTAGTGTCGTCATTTATCTCAAGAAGGTTGGAATGTAAAAGCAGCGATTGCTACTGACCTTTTATACAACTCTTGTTGACCTCATTTAGAATATTGTGTGCAATTTCAGGCCCCACTCCTCAGGAAGAACATACTGGCACTAGAGCATGTCCAGCAGAGGTTCCGATGGATGATCCCTGGAATGGTTCATCTAACATACAATGAACGGCAGAGATTCCTTGGATTGTATTCATTACAGATTAGAAGACTGAGGGGAGATCTAATAGAAACTTATAAGATAATGTATCTCTCAGAAAAGTTGGACTCAGGGAAATTGTTGCCATTAGGCGAGGGTAAGTGGATCCATGGGTCGTGTCTTAGAATTAGAGGGGATTAATTTTGAACTGAAATGAGGAGTGGCCCTGTGGAATTCGGTGTCACGCAGCGCAATGGAGGCTTAGACTTTAAATGTTTTCAAGCAGAGATTGATAATTCATGATCTCACAAGGAATTAAGAGCTACGGGAAGAGTGTAGTGAAGTGGTGTTGAAATGCCCATCAGCCATGATTGAATGGCGGAGTGGACTCGATGTGCCAAAAGGGCTTACTTCCACTACTGTGCCTTATGGTCTTGTGGTCTAATAGTTACGGGGGATGGTAGTAGCCAGAAGAATGGTGTTGAGAAACAAATCGATCATGATCAAATGTAGAAGCAGGCTGATTAGTGATATTCAATATAGCTTGGTGCATGAGAAACCATATCTCACTTAATTCATCGAGATTTTTTAAGTAAGAAAGAGGACTGATAAGGGTAGAATGTTTGGCGTGATCTATATGCACTTCAGTAAGACATTTGACAAAGTTCCGTATGGTTGACTAGTTAGCCAGGTTATATCACATAGGATTTAGGGAGCACTGGCCACTTGGATACAGAAGTGGCTCGCTGGTAGAACACAGAGTGTGGTGGTGGAGGGTTACGTTTCAGATTGGAGGCCTGTGGTTAGTGGTGTGCCACAAGTATCAGTGTTGCCTCCACTACTTTTCGTTCTTTATTTAAATGATTTGCATGTGAATGCAGGTGGTATACTTCCTAAGTTTGCAGAAGACACGTAAATTGGAGGTGCACTGGACAAGGAAGAAGGTTGCCTCAGAGCAAATCAGGATTTAGATCAGATGGACCAGTAAGCTGAAGCGTGGCAGATGGAGTTGAACTTAGGTAAATGTGAGATGTCGTGGCATGCATGTGAGGGCGGCGCCGTGCTTCAGTGGTCAACTTTTCCGTCTCACAACATCAGGGACTCGCATTCGATTTCGACCTCAAGCGACTGTCTATTTGGAGTTTGTACATTCTCCCCGTGTCTGTGTGGGTTTCCTCTGCGTGGTCCAGTTTCATCCAACAATCTAAAGATTTGCATACCAGGTGAATTGGCCTGCTCAATTCTCTGTAGTGTGAGGTGCATTAGTCAGATGTAAATATCAGTTAGGGGAATCAGTCTGGGTACGTTACTCTTTCGAGGGTCAGTGTGGGCTTTATGAGCTGTGTCCGGACTGTATATGATGTAATTCTGTATTTTGGAGAGGCAAAAAAGGGCAGAACGTATACACTTAATGTTAAGGTTCTTCGAGTGTTGCTGAACAAAGACACCTTGGAGTACAGGCTCCTATTTCCTTGAAAGTGGAGTTCACTTTTAGATAGGAAAATGAAGAAGACATTTGGTATGTTTTACTTTATTGGTCAGAGAATTAAGGAGAGAAGTTGGGACGTCATGTTGTAGGTGAACACGACATTTGTTAGGTTACAATAGGAAGAATATTGTGAAATTTGAAAACGTTTGTAAATCTTGATTTTTCTGTGAAAATGATGTCAAAAAACAACAAGAGACTGAAAGAAACAATCTCACAAGCTTATGGCTTATACGTGAAGATATGGACTGAAGGAGAGGGCATTGAGACATGTACAACGTGACCAGAACTTCATCAGAATTTTGCCACCACTCAACTTCAACTACCAAGATGCAGCAGAGTGCATGTGAACACCATCACCTCAAAGTTTCATCCAGGTCACATATCGTCCTGACTTGTCTGACATCTTAGCATAGTAAAGCAGAGGATACCTTCAATTCAATCATAACAAAACTGAGAGCTTCTTTTCAGTTCGTAACACATACTTCACTGCCTTGCCACTAACTACATTCCACTTGCAGAAAACTGTCTGAGTGTGAACCAAACATGTCATAACTTTGATGAATAATTACATCCCGAGACGAGTTTTCAACCACGTTTCTCCTCATTACTAAGACTGCACACTTCGACATCAGTAACACCACCTAACTCCTCAATGTCGCTGATCATCAGCTGCTGAAACTCACATCCATTCCTTTCTTCCTTCTGGACCAAACTCCAAATGCACGACCCATTGTCTTCTCACATTCCCCTCTATGCATCTGGCTTGCTTCCTCTGTCTCTAATTATGGGTGTACTTGCGGTTAGGTTTCATGAATTGTTATGCTTTCCATTGACTTCAGCATCTTTCTCTTCCTACCCGAGCTGCCACAATGCAATAAGGGAAGTAGTTAATGGTTATTCACTTTGTGATGTAATCCTGAAGTCATCTAGAACTCTGCTGCCTGTGTGAGTAGTCGTGCTAGGTCTTGTTCACTCACTACACAAAGCTTGCACAACTACATTTTAAACTTTTCAGCCTTGTATTCAAAAATGTTGATCGATTCCTCTTAATCTCTCTCAGTAATGATCACCAGCTCTCTCAAGGACAATTAACGTGGTCAATAAAAACCAGCAGTGCCTATATCTCAAGAATGAATTGTCACAAATGCCCTTCAAGATATCTGCATTGTCTGTAATTCGAACCTCCTGAGCATTCTCGATTTTCAATGTTGCACATTTGGTGCCCTTGGCTTTCAGCTGTCAAGGACATAAACTGTGAAATCTTTCCCCAATCTTCTACCACTCTCGTAATTAAAATATTACGCTTTAGAGTACTCCTTGAAAATGACATATTTGTTCACCACCCTAATATATCGGTCAGTGACTGGGGTCACAATTGCTTTATAAATCCTCAGTGAAAAAGCTCAGAAGTTTCAGTTATGTGTAAGGCATTATTTTTACTTCAGTTGATTGACATTGATTTGGACAAATATCAAAGTGCTTTCATCATCACTCGGTGAATTATTCCTTTGCTGATGTGGGAGTCATTCAGGGATGATAATTGTTTACAGGAAACTGTCAGCAGACGTTCAGCTTGTAAAATGTTATTGAGAGAGTCAATGGAAATGACAGTACAATTACTAAATAAGTCGCACCCAGTACTGAGAACAGAGGAAGTCAACCAATGACAGAGATTTGATCACAGAGAAAAGAGATAAAACAGAGCATTGGAAGGACATTGAATCAGATCCACAACAAGGTTTCACATCAGTCGCATAGCCATGTCAAACTTTCATAGATAGCTGGGAACAGTACGAGAAGCTGTATTGTGAATACTAAAATAATTTCGTTACTCTTAACATTAAAATAAAATGCAAGGGTCTGCA